>NC_134354.1:691771197-692072568 GCF_048569485.1 Anomaloglossus baeobatrachus
TTATTAAATGTTTTCATGGGACAGCACTGAAGATATGACACTGAAAGTACAGTAGTCAGTGTGCAGCTTATAACAGTAAATTTGGTGTCCTCTAAATAACCCACACAGCCATTAATGTCTAACCCGCTGGCAACAAAAGTGAGTACACTCTTAGTGAAAATGGACATATTGTGCCCAATTAGCCATATTCCTCTCAGGTATGTGACTCAGTGTTGCAAGGTCTCAGATGAGAATGTGGAGCAGGGGTGTTACATTTGGTGTTATCGCTCACACACTCTCTCATAATGGTCACTGGAAATTCAGCATGGCCCCTCATGGCAAAGAATTCTCCAAGGATCTGAAGAAAAAAAAAAAAAAAGAATTGTTGCTCCACATAAAGATGGGCTAGGCTATAGGAAGATTGCCAACACCCTGAAACTGAGCTGCAGCATGGTGGCCAAGACCATACAGTGGTTTAACAAGATAGGATCCACTCAGAACAGACCAGAGGTTGTCTTTTCAGAATAGATGTATGAGTGCTGCCAGCATTGCTGCAGAGCTTAAATTAGTAGGGGGTCTGCCAGTCAGTGCTCAGACCATATGCCATACACTGCATCAAATTGGTATGCATCAAATTGGTCAATCCTCTTCTAAATATCATGCACAAGAATGCGACTAAGGACATGGATTACTGGAACCATGTCCTGTGGTATTATGAGACCAAGATAAACTTATTTGGTTCAGATGGTGTCAAGCATGTGTGGCGGCAACCAGGTGAGGAGTACAAAGACAAGTGTATCCTACCTACAGTCAAGTATGGTGGTTGGAGTGTCATGGTTTAGGACTACATGAGTTCTACCAGCTGTGGGGAGCTACAGTTCATTGAGGGAACCATGAATGCCAACATTTACTGTGACAAATTGAAGCAGAGTACGATCCACTCACTTCGGAAACTGGGCCGTAGGGCAGTATTGTATTACAACATAATCCAAAAGAAGGGAATTTTGTTTACTTACCGTAAATTCCTTTTCTTCTAGCTCCAATTGGGAGACCCAGACAATTGGGTGTATAGCTACTGCCTCCGGAGGCCGCACAAAGTACTACACTTAAAAGTGTAAGGCCCCTCCCCTTCTGGCTATACACCCCCCCGTGGGAGCACGGGTCCCTCAGTTTTAGTGCAAAAGCAAGAAGGAGGAAAGCCAATAACTGTTTCAAAAACAAATTCAATCCGATAGACAATATCGGAGAACACAACTTATCAACATGAACAACATGTGCACCCGAAAAACAAATACCCTAAGAAAAAAACAGGGCGGGTGCTGGGTCTCCCAATTGGAGCTAGAAGAAAAGGAATTTACGGTAAGTAAACAAAATTCCCTTCTTTTTCGCTCCTAATTGGGAGACCCAGACAATTGGGACGTCCAAAAGCAGTCCCTGGGTGGGTAAAAGAATACCTCGTGATAGGGCTGTCAAGCAGCCCTTTCTTACAGGTGGGCCACCGCCGCCTGAAGGACTTGTCTACCTAGGCTGGCATCCGCCGAAGCGTAGGTATGCACCTGATAATGCTTGGTAAAAGTGTGCAGACTCGACCAGGTAGCCGCCTGGCACACCTGCTGAGCCGTAGCCTGATGCCGTAATGCCCAGGACGCACCCACGGCTCTGGTAGAATGGGCCTTCAGTCCAGATGGAATCGGAAGCCCAGCAGAACGGTAGGTGTGAAGAATTGGTTCCTTGATCCACCGCGCAAGGGTGGATTTGGAAGCTTGCGACCCTTTGTGCTGACCAGCGACCAGGATAAAGAGTGCATCCGAACGGCGCATAGGCGCCGTGCGGGAAATGTAGATCCTGAGTGCTCTCACCAGGTCCAACAGATGCAAAACCTTTTCAAATTGGTGAACTGGATGCGGACACAAGGATGGTAAAGTGATATCCTGATTGAGATGAAAGGAAGATACCACCTTGGGAAGAAACTCTGGTATTGGACGCAGAACTACCTTATCTTGTTGAAACACCAGGAAGGGAGATTTGCAAGATAACGCCGCCAGCTCGGACACTCTCCGAAGAGACGTGACCGCCACTAGAAAAGCCACTTTCTGTGAAAGTCGAGAAAAAGAAATCTCCTTCATAGGCTCGAAAGGCGGCTTCTGGAGAGCAATTAGAACCTTGTTCAGATCCCAGGGTTCCAATGGCCGCTTGTAAGGGGGAACGATATGACAAACCCCTTGCAGGAACGTGCGTACCTTAGGAAGTCGCGCTAGGCGTTTCTGAAAAAATACGGATAGCGCGGAAACTTGACCTTTAAGGGAGCTAAGCGACAAACCTTTTTCCAACCCAGACTGCAGGAAGGAAAGAAAAATAGGCAATGCAAATGGCCAGGGAGAAACTCCCTGGGCAGAGCACCAAGATAGGAATATCTTCCACGTCCTGTGGTAGATCTTGGCGGAGGATGGTTTCCTAGCCTGTCTCATGGTGGCAACAACTTCATGAGATAAACCTGAGGTCCCTAGGATCCAGGACTCAATGGCCACACAGTCAGGTTCAGGGCCGCGGAATTCAGATGGAAAAACGGCCCTTGAGACAGCAAGTCTGGACGGTCTGGTAGCGCCCACGGTTGGCCTACTGTGAGATGCCACAGATCCGGGTACCACGACCTCCTTGGCCAGTCTGGAGCGACGAGAATGGCGCGGCGGCAGTCGGACCTGATTTTGCGGAGCACTCTGGGCAACAATGCCAGAGGTGGGAACACATAAGGTAGTCGGAACTGCGACCAATCCTGAACTAAGGCGTCTGCCGCCAGAGCTCGGTGATCGTGAGACCGTGCCATGAAAACCGGGACCTTGTTGTTGTGCCGTAACGCCATCAGGTCGACGTCCGGCATCCCCCAGCGGCGACAGATCTCCTGAAACACGTCCGGGTGGAGGGACCATTCTCCTGCGTCCATGCCCTGGCGACTTAGAAAGTCTGCTTCCCAGTTTTCCACGCCTGGGATGTGAACTGCGGATATGGTGGATGCTGTGTCTTCCACCCACGTCAGAATCCGCCGGACTTCCTGGAAGGCTTGCCGACTGCGTGTTCCCCCTTGGTGGTTGATGTACGCCACCGCTGTGGAATTGTCCGACTGAATCCGGATCTGCTTGCCTGCCAGCCACTGTTGGAAGGCTCGCAGGGCAAGAAAAACTGCTCTGATTTCCAGAACATTGATCTGAAGGGTGGACTCTTTCTGAGTCCACGTACCCTGAGCCCTGTGGTGAAGAAACACTGCTCCCCACCCTGATAGGCTCGCATCTGTCGTGACCACCGCCCAGGATGGGGGTAGAAACGACCTTCCCTTTGACAATGAGGTTGGAAGAAGCCACCACCGGAGAGAGTCCCTGGCTGTCAGAGAGGGAGACATCCCTGTCGAGGGACGTCGACTTCCCGTCCCATTGGCGGAGAATGTCCCATTGTAGAGGGCGCAGATGAAACTGCGCGAAAGGGACTGCTTCCATTGCTGCCACCATTTTCCCTAGGAAATGCATGAGGCGCCTCAAGGAGTGCGACTGGCTCTGAAGAAGAGATTGCACCCCTGTCTGCAGCGAGCACTGCTTGTCCAGTGGAAGTTTCACTATCGCTGAGAGAGTATGAAACTCCATGCCAAGATATGTTAGTGATTGGGTCGGGGTTAGATTTGACTTTGAAAAGTTGATAATCCACCCGAACCTCTGGAGAGTCTTCAGTGCCACGTTCAGACTGTGTTGGCATGCCTCTAGAGAGGGTGCCTTTATCAGCAGATCGTCCAGATACGGGATCACAGAGTGACCCTGTGAGTGCAGGACTGTTACTACTGCTGCCATGACCTTGGTGAAGACCCGAGGGGCTGTTGCCAGCCCGAAAGGAAGCGCTACGAACTGCAGGTGTTCGCTTCCTATAACGAAGCGTAGAAAACGCTGATGCTCTGGCGCAATCGGTACGTGGAGATAAGCATCTTTGATGTCTATTGATGCTAGGAAAGCTCCTTGAGACATTGAGGCGATGACGGAGCGGAGAGATTCCATCCGGAATCTCCTGGTTTTTACGTGTTTGTTGAGCAACTTTAGATCCAGGACGGGACGAAACGACCCGTCCTTCTTTGGCACCACAAACAAATTGGAGTAAAAACCGTGACCTTGTTCCTGAAGAGGAACGGAAGTCACCACTCCTTCCGCCTTTAGAGCGGCCACCGCCTGCAGCAGAGCATCGGCCCGGTCGGGCGGTGGAGAAGTTCTGAAGAAACGAGTTGGAGGACGAGAGCTGAACTCTATCCTGTACCCGTGAGACAGAATGTCCCTCACCCAACGGTCTTTGACCTGTGACAGCCAAATGTCGCCAAAGCGGGAGAGCCTGCCACCGACCGAGGATGCGGAGAGAGGAGGCTGAGAGTCATGAGGAAGCCGTCTTGGTAACGGTTCTTACTGCTGTCTTTTTTGGGCGTGATTGAGTCCGCCAAGAATCTGAGCCTCTCTGATCCTTTTGAGTCCTTTTGGACGAGGAGAATTGGGACCTGCCTGAGCCTCGAAAGGACCGAAAACCAGACTGACCCCTCCTTTGTTGGGGTTTGTTTTGTCTGTGTTGAGGTAAGGATGAATCCTTACCCTTGGAGTGTTTAATGATTTCATCCAAACGCTCACCAAACAATCGGTCACGAGAAAAAGGCAAACTGGTTAAGCACTTCTTGGAAGCCGAATCTGCCTTCCATTCTCTCAACCATAGGGCTCTGCGTAAAACCACAGAGTTTGCTGACGCCACCGCCGTACGGCTCGTAGAGTCTAGGACCGCATTAATCGCGTAAGACGCGAATGCAGACATTTGAGAGGTCAATGGTGCCACCTGCGGAGCAGATGTACGTGTGACTGAGTCGACTTGCGTAAGCCCAGCTGAAATAGCTTGGAGTGCCCATACGGCTGCAAATGCTGGCGCCAACGACGCTCCAATAGCTTCATAGATGGATTTCAACCAGAGCTCCATCTGTCTATCAGTGGCATCTTTAAGTGCCGCTCCATCTTCTACTGCAACTAAGGATCTAGCTGCAAGCCTGGAGATTGGAGGATCCACCTTGGGACACTGGGTCCAGCCCTTGACCACGTCAGGGGGGAAAGGATAGCGTGTATCTTTAAGCCGTTTGGAAAACCGCTTATCAGGATAAGCGTGGTGTTTCTGGATTGCGTCTCTAAAGTCAGCGTGGTCCAGAAAAGAGCTTAATTTACGCTTGGGATATCTGAAATGGAATTTCTCCTGCTGTGAAGCTGACTCCTACGCAGGAGGAGCTGACGGAGAAATATCTAACATCTTATTGATGGACGCTATAAGATCATTCACTATGGCGTCACCATCCGGTGTATCCAGATTGAGAGCGGTCCCAGGATCAGAATCCTGGTCAGTTACATCCGCCTCATCACCCATAGATTCATCCCGCTGGGATCCTGACCAGTGAGACGAAGTTGAGGGCCCCTCATAGCGAGCCCGTTTAGGGTGTCTGGGACTGTCGTCCGAGTCAGAGACGTCACCCTGGGGTGCGTGTGACACCCCCGGAGCACGGAAGTGTTCCAGTTGAGGGGGACCAGGGAGCAATGATTCAACAGTGTCCGTGGTCTGAGTTACTGGTCTAGACTGCAATGTTTCAAGAATTTTAGACATAGTCATAGACAATCTGTCAGCAAAAGCTGCAAACTCCGTTCCTGTCACCTGGACAGCATTCACAGGTGGTACACCCTGGGTCACGTCTAGCAGAGGCCCCGGCTGTGCAAGTGTCACAGGGGCCGAGCACTGCACACAATGGGGGTCAGTGGAACCTGCCGGTAGAGCAGTCCCACATGCGGTACAGGCAGCATATAACGTCTGTGCCTTGGCACCCTTGCGTTTTGCGGACGACATGCTGTTGCCTCCTTGTAATCTAGGAGGGTATATAGCTGAGAACACCAGCGACCGTACAGTGTCAGTATTTGCAAACACAAAATACCAGGTACACAAACGGCACAAGTGGGGGTGAGCCCTTGAGGGCTGCTTACCGCCCGCTGAACAGCGGGTATGAGGCCGTAGAATCCCGTGTCTGGGTCTCCCCGTCTCCCCTCTGCAGCTCAGCGTGCAGGCAGGAATGGCTGCCGGCGTCCTGTGAAGAGGGGCGGACCGTGGGCGTGCCACAGACAAAAGTGCGGGAAACTGCGTCCCCCTGTGCCTATAGTGTGAGGGCTGGAGTATGTAAAAAAGACTCCAGCCCTCAGCGCTGATGCTCTGTACAGCGTCCCGCCCTCCTCCTGACTGGCAGGTGCGGAGGCGGGCACGAGACGAACTAGGCCGCAAAAGCCGGGGACTGTAGTAATAAGCGCGGCCGAGATATATGCATGGCCAGCGCGGAAGTCCCCGGCGCACCACAAGTCCCAGCCGTGTCACAGTGCGACTGACCCCAGCGGCCGGCGCGACCGTTCGCCCTGATCTACCCACTCAGCCGAGCTGTAGTGAGGAAATGGCACAAGCGCAGCAGCGCTGATGTCCCCGGCGCACTAACACACCCAGCAATGCTGCGGTGTGCGCGCGTATGCACGGGGACACAGAGTACCTTGACGGAGCAGGGCCATGTCCCTGACGATACTCAGCTCCATATCCAGCGGCTTCTCCAGGGGCTGCGGATGGAGCACGGTCTCCTGTGCCTGGAGACCGGTAAAGTCCCACTTCACCCAGAGCCCTAATGGGGGTGGGGAAGGAATCAGCATGTGGGCTCCAGCCTCCGTACCCACAATGGGTACCTCAACCTTAACAAACACCGCCGACAGAAAGTGGGGTGAGAAGGGAGCATGCTGGGGGCCCTATATGGGCCTTCTTTTCTTCCATCCGACATAGTCAGCAGCTGCTGCTGACTAAACAGTGGAGCTATGCGTGCGTGTCTGACCTCCTTCGCACAAAGCAAAAAACTGAGGGACCCGTGCTCCCACGGGGGGGTGTATAGCCAGAAGGGGAGGGGCCTTACACTTTTAAGTGTAGTACTTTGTGCGGCCTCCGGAGGCAGTAGCTATACACCCAATTGTCTGGGTCTCCCAATTAGGAGCGAAAAAGAAACAGACTTTTAAGACGACCACTGCCTTGCTAAAGAAACTGAGGGTAAAATGCTGGAATGGCCAATCAGGTCTAAAGACCTTAACCCTATTGAGCATATGTTGGGTCTTCTCAAACAGAAGATGAAGAAGCACAAGGACTCTCACATACACCAGCTCGGTGATGTCGTCATGGAGGATGAAAGAAGATCCAGTGACTCCTGTGAACTCCATGACCAAGAGAAATAAAGCAGTGCTTAAAAATAATGGTGGCCACACAAAATATTGCCACTTTGGGCACAATTTGGCCATTTTCACTTAAGGGAGTAATCACTTTTGTTGCGAGCAGTTTAGACATTAATGTCTGTGTGTTCAGTTATTTAGACGGCACAGTAAATTTACACTGTTATACAAGCTGTACACTGACTAGTTTATATTTCATCAAAGTGTCAGATCCTCAGTGTTGTCCCACAAAAAGATACATTAAAATATTAACAAACATGTGAGGGGTGTACTCACTTTTGTGAGTGTGTGTGTGTAATAGATATACAGTGTGTCTACCCATATCCTGTCCACCGCCATTAACTTGAGAACGGCGGCAGCTATAGGAATAGAAGTGGTGTCTAGGTATAGTAAAGTAGCCATGCGCTACGCAATGAAACCACCTATTGCGCCACCTGGTGGAAAACAACGGCTTTAGCATTTTTACCTTGAAAACGGAACAAGAGCGAAAAAAAGTGAATTAAAAAATTGTAGGGCAACATCAGTTCAATACGAATTGACACCTTGCATACAGAAATGCTATGATATGAAACCCATGAACCCCCTAAAACATTGAATGCGGGTCACGCATATGGCGCTCATTTAACTTTGGATGCTCAAAGTGGCCACCGTCAGCTGCAATGCACATCTGGACTCTGCACAGCATACTGTATCTTGCTGCATGTTGTGCAATATGGTAGGTGACACGTTTGCACAAGCATCTGTGATACATCGTCGTAGGTCCTGCAATGTTGGTGGAGGGATCGCATACATCTGCTGTTTGATGTGACATCACAGAAAGAAGTCCAATGGGGTCAGGTCAGGTGAGCGGAGGCCACTCCATGCAGCCACCATACCCAATGACTTGTAGGAAGGTCTCCATGAGGTATCACGTCACGTCCGCAGCCTTGTGAGTTCTACACGTTCTTATCATAGCATTTCTGTATGCAAGGTGTCGATTCGTATTGAATTGATGATGCCCTACAACTTTGTAATTCACTTTTTTTCTCTATCTTGTTCAGTTTTCGAGATAAAAATGCTAACTCTGTTTTCCACCAGGTGGCGCTATAGGTGGTTTCATTGCGTAGCGCATGGCTACTTTACTATACCTAGACACCACATCTATGCCTATAGCTGCCGCCGTTCTCAAGTTAATGGCGGTGAACAGGATATGGGTGGACACACGGTATATCTGTGTTTCTCCAAAAATAGAACAGGCTAGGGCCCTTATTTTCAGGGAATGTCTTATTTTCCCTCCCCACATGAACATCAGCCCACATTTATTCAAATCGCATTCTGGAACATCGGCATAACTCTCCAAACACTACGTATAACACGTGTGTGTATCTATATATTAATATATATATATATATATCTATATCTCTTTTATACACACACACACACCTCCTTTTCAGCTTTGACGTAATGTAACAAAAGTCCTTAAGCAGTCTTATAAGGATATAAACGCTAGGGCGTCCGGTGAAATTACTGTTTGCTCTCCTTTCTCCCTAATGCCAGTCCTGCATACCATCCTGTCTCCAGTTATTTTAGACTCCTTCAATTTAGACACCTTTGGTCACATGACTGTTTAAGGACCTTTGATGACTTCACAATCTTAAACACGGAATATAAATGTTAGGGTCCCTAAGAGACTGGTAGCCCTGAAATTAGTACAGAAAAAAGGGACCCAACAAAAGAGAGAATTTTGTTACTTACCGTAAATTCCTTTTTCTTATAGTTCCGTATTGGGAGACCCAGACCATGGGTGTTTAGCTTCTGCCTCCGGAGGACACACAAAGTACTACACTTAAAAGTGTAGCTCCTCCCTCTGAGCTTATACACCCCCTGATGAGCAGACTTATCCAGTTTAGTGCAAAAGCTGAAGGAGAATAGCCACCCACAAGTAAAAACAGAGCAAGAACCGGAACAACCGGAGACTCTCAACAACAACAGCCGGTGAAAAACACGCGGAACAAGAAATTGGCAACAGGCAACAGGGAGGGAGCTGGGTCTCCCAATACGGAACTATAAGAAAAATAATTTACGGTAAGTAAACAAAATTCTCTTTTTCTTTATCGTTCCTATGGGAGACCCAGACCATGGGACGTCTCAAAGCAGTCCATGGGTGGGGAATAAACAGAAAAAGTAAGAAGTAGGCAGAACCTAACTTCACAAATGGGCGACAGCCGCCTGAAGGATGCGTCTGCCCAAGCTCGCATCTGCCGAAGCATGAGCATGCAGTTGGTAGTGCTTTGAAAACGTATGCAGGCTAGTCCAAGTGGCAGCCTGACAGACTTGTTGAGCAGTAGCCTGGTGCCTGAAAGCCCAAGAGGCACCGACAGCTCTGGTCGAGTGTGCCTTGATCCCCGGCGGGGGAGGCACCTGAGAACACCGGTAGGCGTCCGAAATGGTCGACCTAATCCAACGGGCTAAGGTCGGCTTAGAAGCAGAGAGGCCCTTGCGCCGACCTGTGGTTAGCACAAAAAGAGAAGTGCACCGCCTAAGAGCAGCGGTGCGAGACAGATAAATCCGGAGAGCACGCACCAGATCCAGAGTATGCAACGCTTTTTCAAAGCGATGAACAGGAGCCGGACAAAAAGGAAGGTAGGGTAATGTCCTGGTTAAGGTGGAAAGGAGAGACCACCTTAGGAAGAAAGTCCGGAGTCGGACGGAGAACCACCTTGTCTTGATGAAAAACCAAAAAAGGTGACTCCGAAGAGAGCGCAACCAAATCGGAGACTCTCCTGAGGGAAGTTATGCCCACTAGAAAGACAACTTTCTGTGAAAGACGAAACAAAGAAACCTCCCTAAGAGGCTCAAAGGGGGGTTTCTGCAAAACCGTGAGAACCAAATTGAGGTCCCAGGGATCCAAGGGCCGCCGGTAAGGCGGAATGATGTGAGACGCGCCCTGCATGAAGGTGTGGACCTGAGCCAGCCGGGCGAGACGCCGCTGGAACAGCACTGACAGAGCTGAAACTTGTCCCTTGAGAGAGTTGAGGGACTGTCCCAGCTGCAGACCGGACTGTAGAAAGGACAGAAGGGTCGGCAAGGAGAATGGCCAAGGAGGATGGCCGGAAGAGCGACAGCAGGACAGGAAAATTTTCCAAGTCCTGTGATAGATCTTGGCGGAGGAAGACTTACGGGCCAGAGTCATAGTGGAGATGACTTCAGGAGGGATACCAGAAGCCGTCAAGATCCAGGACTCAAGAGCCACGCCGTCAATTTGAGAGCCGCAGAATTCAGGCGGAAAAACGGACCTTGTGAGAGAAGGTCTGGACGGTCCGGAAGATGCCACGGCACCTCTGCGGACAGATGGAGCAGGTCTGGGTACCAAGCTTGCCTGGGCCAATCCGGAGCAATGAGGATGACTCGACGGCCCTCCATTCTGATCTTGCGCAGGACTCTGGGCAAGAGAGCTAGAGGGGGAAACACGTAGGACAGACGAAACTGGGACCAGTCTTGAACCAGAGCGTCCGCGGCGAATGCCTGAGGATCATGGGAGCGAGCCACGTAAACGGGAACTTTGTTGTTGTGACGGGATGCCATTAGGTCCACGTCCGGAGTGCACCATTTGCGGCAGATTGACTGAAAAACTGCCGGGTGCAGGGACCACTCGCCACTGTCCACGGTTTGACGGCTGAGATAATCTGCCTCCCAGTTTTCCACGCCTGGGATGTGGACTGCGGATATGGTGGACTTGGAGTCCTCCGTCCATTGAAGGATGCGTTGTACCTCCAACATTGCCAGGCGGCTGCGTGTCCCGCCTTGGTGATTGATGTAGGCAACCGCTGTCGCGTTGTCTGACTGGACTCGGATGTGCCTGCCCGCCAGCAGATGGTGAAAAGCTAGGAGAGCCAGAAGCACGGCTCTGGTTTCCAGCACATTGATCGAAAGGGCTGACTCGGACGAAGTCCAAGTGCCCTGCGCTCGGTGGTGGAGACATACCGCTCCCCAGCCGGATAGACTGGCATCCGTGGTGAGGATCACCCAGGACGGGGCCAGAAAGGAGCGCCCCTGGGACAGAGAGAGGGGCCGAAGCCACCACTGAAGAGAGCTCCTGGTCTGTGGCGACAGAGCCACTAACCTGTGCAAGGAGGAAGGCAGCTTGTCCCAACAGCGGAGAATGTCCAGCTGCAGGGGACGCAGATGGAACTGGGCAAAGGGAACAGCCTCCATTGACGCCACCATTTGACCCAGCACCTGCATCAGGCGCCTGATGGAATAACGGCGGGGCCTCAGCAGAGAGCGCACCGCCAGTTGGAGGGACTGCTGTTTGACTAAGGGCAACTTCACAAGTGCCGGCAAAGTCTCGAACTGCATCCCTAGGTACGTGAGACTCTGGGTCGGAGTCAGAGTGGATTTGGGAAGATTGACAAGCCACCCGAATTGGGCTAGAGTGGCGAGAGTGAGCGAGACACTCCACTGACAGTCCACGCTGGATGAAGCCTTGACTAGAAGGTCATCCAGGTAAGGGATCACTGCCAACCCCTGTAGGTGCAGGACCGCAATCACTGCTGCCATGACCTTTGTGAATACCCGAGGAGCTGTGGCCAACCCGAAGGGGAGAGCCACGAATTGGAAATGTTCCTCTCCGATTGCAAAACGTAGTCAACGCTGGTGTGAAACTGCAATTGGCACATGCAGATAGGCATCTCTGATGTCTATGGATGCCAGGAAATCCCCTTGGGTCATTGAGGCAATGACTGATCGCAGAGACTCCATGCGAAAATGCCGCACCTGAACATGCTTGTTGAGAAGCTTGAGATCCAGGATGGGCCGGAAGAAACCGTCCTTTTTGGGGACTAGGAAGAGATTTGAGTAGAAACCTCTGAACCGTTCCAGTGCGGGAACCGGTACAATTACTCCGTTGGCCTGCAAGTATGCCACGGCCTGTGAGAAGGCGGTGGCCTTGGAGCAGGGGGAAGTTGAGAGAAAAAATCTGTTTAGCGGGCTGGAAGAGAATTCTATCCTGTAGCCGAGGGAGATGATATCCCTCACCCACTGATCGGAGACGTGTTGAAACCACGCGTCGCCAAAGTGGGAGAGCCTGCCACCGACTAAGGACGTTGCTGGCAGGGACAGATAGTCACAAGGAGGCTGCCTTGGCGGCAGCACCTCCTGCGGTCTTTTGTGGACGCGCTTTTGGGCGCCAGTTGGATTTCTGGTCCTTGGCTGAGTTAGTGGACGAGGCCGAGGGCTTAGAGGACGACCAGTTGGAGGAACGAAAGGAACGAAACCTCGACTGATTCCTGCCCTGGACAGGTTTCCTGGTTTTGGTTTGTGGCATGGAAGTACTCTTCCCGCCAGTAGTTTCCTTAATAATTTCATCCAGCTGTTCACCGAACAGCCGGGACCCAGCAAAAGGGAGTCCAGCAAGGTACTTCTCTGAAGAAGCATCTGCCTTCCACTCTCGAAGCCACAAGATCCTGCGGATAGCGAGGGAATTAGCCGAAGCCACCGCAGTGCGGTGAGAAGCCTCCAGCATGGCAGACATGGCATAGGATGAAAAAGCTGAAGCTTGGGAAGTTAAGGTAACCATTTCGGGCATAGATTCCCTGGCGAGGGAATGCATCCCCTCTAAAGAAGCAGAGATGGCTTTGAGAGCCCACACTGCTGCAAAAGTCGGGGAGAACGAGGCCCCCGCCGCTTCATATACGGATTTGGCCAGAAGGTCAATCTGGTGGTCAGTGGAATCCTTAAGGGAGGTGCCATCAGCCACCGATACAACGGTCCGGGCTGAGAGTCTAGACACCGGGGGGTCCTACCTTTGGGGAATGAGCACACTCCTTGACCACCTCAGGTAGAAAGGGAAAGCGGTCATCAGAACCACGCTTTGGGAAGCGTTTGTCAGGACAGGCCCTGGGCTTGGTCACAGCGGCCTGAAAACTGGAGTGGTTAAAGAACACACACTTTACTCTCTTAGGCGAGGTAAACTGGTGCTTTGCTGCCAGAGAGGGTTGCTCCTCTGATACTGGCAGATTGAGATCCAGTACAGAATTAATGGAAGCAATCAAATCACTAACATCTGAGTCACTTTCGGACAGATCAATGGGGTACATGGAGTTAACCTCCGAGCCCCCCGTAAAGGCATCCTCCTCATCCTGCGAGTCAGCTCCTGAATCAGAGCCGCGGGACGAGGAAGGAGAGGGAACCCTGCGTCTCTTCTCAGGAGGACGGGGTCTGGGACCAGATGATTAATCCTCTGTGAGCTCCGGTCCTGAGAGACCCCTAGCAGCAGAAGCACCCTGTGAAAGGGGCTGATGCATGTTCAGCAAAGTCCTGGACAGAAGTCCCATGGACTCAGCAAAAGATTGGGAGATAGACCTAGAAAAGGATTCTACCCAAGCCGGGGGTTCAGCCACAGGAGCAGGAGCAGCCTGAGAGACCACTGGGGGTGAGACTCCAGGCTGAGGCACCGCCAGGTTAGAGCAGGCATCACAATGTGGGAAGATGCTCGGTTCAGGCAGCAGGAGCTTACATGCAGTGCATACTGAATAAAGCTTTGGAGCCTTGCTCCTCGTGTGAGACATGCTGCTGGAGTGGGGGCTCTGCCAGAGAATGAACCCCAGAGAGTATATACAGAGGTCCACAACCGGAGACCGGTTGTGGCTTACCAGACCGCTGGAGCGGTGTTGTGTGCCCTCCAGATCCCGAAGCCCGGACCCCCAAGCACAGCAACTCAGCAGAGATGCTGCATACCAGCGCTGCAATGCAGAGAGAACGCTGAGAAAATGGCCGCCGGAGCGGAGAGGGGGCGGGACTTGCTTGAGGAGCGGGATCTGGAGGGCCATAGAGACCTACAGGGGAGGGGACACACACTGCAGTGGGGAGTGTCCCTCCCCTGTGCAGAACGGCCGCCGGGCGGAGCTGAGCCTGTCCCTCTGCATGAGTGACATGCGAGGGCAGTGAAACCGAAACTAGGCCTCCGGCGAAGCCGGGGCCTAAATTTGAGCGGCGCGGCCGGCGCGCAGGCACCATCGGCGCGGTTCTCAGGCGACAGCCAGAGAACCCGCCGGAAATGTCATAAAACACAATCAGCACACTCTCCCACAACAATAAAGTACAGGGACCCCCAATATATAAACGTCTCAGGTACTTATCTTGCTGAGACGCAGGGTTCCAAGTCCCTGGGGGTGAGTGCTCCAGTCCAGCAGGGTCCTGAAGGGCTGCGGATGGAGACCGGTCTCCTGCCAAGCATGGAGACCGTGCTGGCTCCCACTTCAAGCCAGAGCCCAGGAGGGATGGTGAAGGAGCGCGGCATGTAAGGCTCCAGCCTTGGAATCAACCTTAACAACACTGCCGACAAAGTGGGGTGAGAAGGGACATGCCGGGAGTCCAGACTTGGACCCGCTTTTCTTCAAACTCTTTCCAAAAATCAAAAATCAGATGAGAATGCATGTGTGGATGTATGCCTCCTGACACAAAGCGATAAACTGGCTAAGTCTGCTCGTCAGGGGGTGTATAAGCTCAGGGGAGGAGCTACACTTTTAAGTGTATTACTTTGTGTGTCCTCCGGAGGCAGAAGCTAAACACCCATGGTCTGGGTCTCCCATAGGAACGATAAAGAAAAGTGATAGCCTTGCCGTTGGCTGTTGGGCTCACATACAACTTTCCATTTTTGTGTGCTTGGTATCTCAATTTTTACAGGTTTTCTATAGCACTAATGCATGTCTATATTCACATATTCATTGTTCCACATATATTAGCATTGCAGAGTGCAACTGTCTCCTTTTTGTTAAATTATTCCAGATCCCGGTCTTACCTGTGTGGATGTACAAATGTCTCTTCAGATGGTAGCTACTTCTGAAGGCTCCATAACAATGTTCACAGATAAAATTTTTGGATATGTTCAGTGAATATGGATTATTTTCCTCTGTTAAATCCACCTGCAACACAGGTAACGTTTGATTCTCCACGTCGGGACAATTACGTAGATATTAAACATATATAGTTTTTCCTCTATTTAAGTGGTGAAGAAAAAAAAAACGACATTTTGAAGAAAAAAAAAAAAATCTTGCTTGTGTCACAACGTTCTGAGAGTAGTTTTCAATTTTTGCCATCTGGGGCTGTGTGAGGGCTTTTCGTGTCTAGAGATGATTTTTTTATGGATATTATTTTGGTATATACAGTAGAGACCAAAAGTTTGGGACACACATCTCTAGAACAACTGTTAAGAGGAGACTTTGTGCAGCAGGCCTTCATGGTAACATAGCTGCTAGGAAACCACTGCCAAGGACAGACAACAAGCAGAAGAGACTTGTTTGGGCTAAAGAACACAAGGAATGGACATTAGACCAGTGGAAATCTGTGCTTTGGTCTGATGAGTCCAAATTAAAGATCTTTGGATCCAACCACCGTGTCTTTGTAGAAAAGGTGAACGGATGGACTCTAGATGCCTGGTTCCCACCGTGAAGCATGGAGGAGGTGTGATGGTGTGGGGGTGCTTTGCTGGTGACACTGTTGGGGATTTATTCAAAATTGAAGGCATACAGAACCAGCATGGCTACCACAGCATCTTGCAGCGGCATGTTATTCCATCCGGTCTGCGTTTAGTTGGCCCATAATTTATTTTTCAACGGGACAATGAACCCAACACACCTCCAGGCTGTGTAAGGGCTATTTGACTAAGGAGAGTGATGGGGTGCTACACCAGATGACCTGGCCTCCACAGTCACCAGACCTGAACCCAATCGAGATGGTTTGGGGTGAGCTGGATCGCAGAGTGAAGGCAAAAGGGCCAACAAGTGCTAAGCATCTCTGGGAACTCCTTCAAGACTGTTCGAAGACAATTTCCGGTGACTACCTCTTGAAGCTCATCAAGAGAATGCCAAGAGTGTGCAAAGCAGTAATCAAAGCAAAAGGTGGCTACTTTGAAGAACCTAGAATATAAGACATATTTTCAGCTGTTTCACACTAAGTATTTCATTCCACAAGTTTTAATGCCTTCATTGTGAATCTACAGTTTTCAGAGTCATGAAAATAAAAAAAAAAACTCATTGAATGAGGAGTGTCCAAACTTTTGATCTGTACTGCGTGTGTAATTTATATATATATGTGCCTTCAAGTAGTATTCAACCCCCTGCAGATTTAGCAGGTTTACACATTCGGAATTAACTTGGCATTGTGACATTTGGACTGTAGATCAGCCTGGAAGTGTGAAATGCACTGCAGCAAAAAAATGTTATTTCTTGTTTTATTTTTTTTTTTTTTTACAATTGTGAAAAGTTTATTCAGAGTGTCATTTATTATGCAACCCCTCAAAACGGAAGAATTCTGTTTGGTTCCCCTAAAGTATTAAGAAGTATTTCAGGCACAAAGAACAATGAGCTTCACATGTTTGGATTAATTATCTCTTTTTCCAGCCTTTTCTGACTAATTAAGACCCTCCCCAAACTTGTGAACAGCACTCATACTTGGTCAACATGGGAAAGACAAAAGGAGCATTCCAAGGCCATCAGAGACAAGATCGTGGAGGGTCACAAGGCTGGCAAGGGGTACAAAACCCTTTCCAATTAGTTGGGCCTACCTGTCTCTACTGTTGGGAGCATCATCCGGAAGTGGAAGGCTTATGGAACTACTGTTAGCCTTCCGCGGCCTGGACAGCCTTTGAAAGTTTTCACCCGTGCCGAGGCCAGGCTTGTCCGAAGAGTCAAGGCTAACCCAAGGACAACAAGGAAGGAGCTCCGGGAAGATCTCATGGCAGTGGGGACATTGGTTTCAGTCAATACCATAAGTAACATACTCCACCGCAATGGTCTCCGTTCCAGACGAGCCCGTAAGGTACCTGTACTTTCAAAGCGTCATGTCAAGGCTCGTCTACAGTTTGCTCATGATCACTTGGAGGACTCTGAGACAGACTGGTTCAAGGTTCTCTAGTCTGATGAGACCAAGATCGAGATCTTTGGTGCCAACCATACACGTGACGTTTGGAGACTGGATGGCACTGCATACGACCCCAAGAATACCATCCCTACAGTCAAGCATGGTGGTGGCAGCATCATGCTGTGGGGCTGTTTCTCAGCCAAGGGGCCTGGCCATCTGGTCCGCATCCATGGGAAGATGGATAGCACGGCCTACCTGGAGATTTTGGCCAAGAACCTCCGCTCCTCCATCAAGGATCTTAAGATGGGTCGTCATTTCATCTTCCAACAAGACAACGACCCAAAGCACACAGCCAAGAAAACCAAGGCCTGGTTCAAGAGGGAAAAAATCAAGGTGTTGCAGTGGCCTAGTCAGTCTCTTGACCTTAACCCAATTGAAAACTTGTGGAAGGAGCTCAAGATTAAAGTCCACATGAGACACCCAAAGAACCTAGATAACTTGGAGAAGATCTGCATGGAGGAGTGGGCCATGATAACTCCAGAGACTTGTGCCGGCCTGATCAGGTCTTATAAGAAGGGAATTTTGTTTACTTACCGTAAATTCCTTTTCTTCTAGCTCCTATTGTGAGACCCAGACAATTGGGTGTATAGATTCTGCCTCCGGAGGCCACACAAAGTATTACACTTAAAAGTGTAAACCCCTCCCCTCTGCCTATACACCCCCCCCGTGCATCACGGGCTCCTCAGTTTTGGTGCAAAAGCAGGAAGGAGGAAACTTATAAATTGGTCTAAGGTAAATTCAATCCGAAGGATGTTCGGAGAACTGAAACCATGAACCAAAAGAACAATTCAACATGAACAACATGTGTACACAAAAGAACAACAGCCCGAAGGGAACAGGGGCGGGTGCTGGGTCTCCCAATAGGAGCTAGAAGAGGAATTTACGGTAAGTAAACAAAATTCCCTTCTTCTTTGTCGCTCCATTGGGAGACCCAGACAATTGGGACGTCCAAAAGCAGTCCCTGGGTGGGTAAAAGAATACCTCGGTAATAGAGCCGGAAAACGGCCCCTTCCTACAGGTGGGCAACCGCCGCCTGAAGGACTCGCCTACCTAGGCTGGCATCTGCCGAAGCGTAGGTATGCACCTGATAGTGTTTCGTGAAAGTGTGCAGACTCGACCAGGTAGCCGCCTGACACACCTGCTGAGCCGTAGCCTGGTGCCGCAATGCCCAGGACGCACCCACGGCTCTGGTAGAATGGGCTTTCAGCCCTGAAGGGACCGGAAGCCCAGAAGAACGGTAGGCTTCAAGAATTGGTTCCTTGATCCACCGAGCCAAGGTTGACTTGGAAGCCTGCGACCCTTTACGCTGGCCAGCGACAAGGACAAAGAGCGCATCCAAGCGGCGCAGGGGCGCCGTACAAGAAATGTAGAGTCTGAGTGCTCTTACAAGATCTAACAAGTGCAAATCCTTTTCACATTGGTGAACTGGATGAGGGCAAAAAGAAGGTAAGGAGATATCCTGATTGAGATGAAAAGGGGATACCACCTTAGGGAGAAATTCCGGAACCGGACGCAGAACCACCTTGTCCTGGTGAAACACCAGGAAGGGGGCTTTGCATGACAGTGCAGCTAGCTCAGACACTCTCCGAAGTGATGTGACTGCCACTAGGAAGACCACCTTCTGCGAAAGGCGTGAAAGAGAAATATCCCTCATTGGCTCGAAAGGTGGTTTCTGAAGAGCCGTTAGCACCCTGTTCAGATCCCAGGGTTCTAGCGGACGCTTGTAAGGAGGGACTATGTGGCAAACCCCCTGCAGGAACGTGCGTACCTGCGGAAGCCTGGCTAGACGCTTTTGAAAAAACACAGAGAGCGCCGAGACTTGTCCCTTAAGAGAGCCGAGAGACAAACCCTTTTCCATTCCGGATTGAAGGAAGGAAAGAAAAGTGGGCAAGGCAAATGGCCAGGGAGTAAAACCCTGATCAGAGCACCAGGATAAGAAGATCCTCCACATCCTGTGGTAGATCTTGGCGGACGTTGGTTTCCTGGCCTGTCTCATAGTGGCAATGACCTCTTGGGATAACCCTGAAGACGCTAGGATCCAGGACTCAATGGCCACACAGTCAGGTTGAGGGCCGCAGAATTCAGATGGAAAAATGGCCCTTGAGACAGCAAGTCTGGTCGGTCTGGTAGTGCCCACGGTTGACCCACCGTGAGATGCCACAGATCCGGGTACCACGACCTCCTCGGCCAGTCTGGGGCGATGAGGATGGCGCGGCGGCAGTCGGACCTGATCTTGCGTAACACTCTGGGCAGCAGAGGACGAAATACATAAGGCAGTCGAAACTGCGACCAATCCTGAACTAATGCGTCTGCCGCCAGAGCTCTCTGATCTTGAGACCGTGCCATGAATGCCGGGACCTTGTTGTTGTGCCGGGACGCCATTAGGTCGACGTCCGGCTTCCCCCAGCGGCAACAGATCTCTTGAAACACGTCCGGGTGAAGAGACCATTCCCCTGCGTCCATGCCCTGGCGACTGAGAAAGTCTGCTTCCCAGTTTTCTACGCCCGGGATGTGAACTGCGGAGATGGAGGAGGCTGTGGCTTCCACCCACAGCAGAATCCGCCGAACTTCCTGGAAGGCTTGCCGACTGCGTGTGCCGCCTTGGTGGTTGATGTATGCCACCGCCGTGGCGTTGTCCGACTGAATTCGGATCTGCCTGCCTTCCAGCCATGGCCGGAACGCCTTTAGGGCTAGATACACTGCCCTTATCTCCAGAACATTGATCTGAAGGGAGGACTCTGGCTGAGTCCAGGTACCCTGAGCCCTGTGGTGGAGGAAGACCGCTCCCCACCCTGACAGACTCGCGTCCGTCGTGACCACAGCCCAGGATGGGGGCAGGAATGATTTCCCCTTCGACAAAGAAGTGGGAAGAAGCCACCACTGAAGGGAGGCCTTGGCTGCCCGAGAAAGGGAGACGTTCCTGTCGAGGGACGTCGACTTCCTGTCCCATTTGCGGAGAATGTCCCATTGAAGTGGACGCAGATGAAACTGCGCAAATGGAACTGCCTCCATTGCTGGCACCATCTTCCCTAGGAAGTGCATGAGGCGCCTCAAGGGGTGCGACTGGGCTCGAAGGAGAGATTGCACCCCTGTCCGTAGTGAACGCTGTTTGTCCAGCGGAAGTTTCACTATCGCTGAGAGAGTATGAAACTCCATCCCGAGATATGCCAGCGATTGGGCCGGTGTCAATTTTGACTTTGGGAAATTGATGATCCACCCGAATGTCTGGAGAGTCTCCAGAGCAATGTTCAGGCTGTGTTGGCATGCCACCCGAGAGGGGGCCTTGACAAGGAGATCGTCTAAGTAAGGGATCACCGAGTGTCCCTGAGAGTGTAGGACTGCTACCACAGTTGCCATGACCTTGGTGAAGACCCGTGGGGCTGTCGCCAGGCCGAAAGGCAGTGCCACGAACTGAAGGTGTTCGTCCCCGATGGCGAAACGCAGGAAGCGCTGATGCTCTGGTGCAATCGGCACGTGGAGATAAGCATCCCTGATGTCGATTGATGCTAGGAAGTCTCCTTGGGACATCGAGGCGATGACGGAGCGGAGAGATTCCATCCGGAACCGCCTGGTTTTCACGTGTCTGTTGAGCAGTTTGAGGTCCAGAACGGGACGGAAAGATCCGTCCTTTTTTGGCACCACAAACAAGTTGGAGTAAAAACCGTGACCCCATTGCTGAAGGGGAACAGGGATCACCACTCCTTCTGCCTTCAGAGTGCTCACCGCCTGAAGAAGAGCATCGGCTCGCTCGGGGGGCGGAGATGTTCTGAAGAAACGAGTCGGAGGACGAGAGCGGAACTCTATCCTGTAACCGTGAGACAGAATGTCTCTCACCCATCGGTCTTGGACATGTGGCAACCAGGCGTCGCAAAAGCGGGAGAGCCTGCCACCGACCGAGGATGCGGTTTGTGGAGGCCGAAAGTCATGAGGAGGCCGCTTTGGGAGCGGTTCCTCCGGCGGTCTTTTTAGGACGTGACTTAGACCGCCATGAATCAGAGTTCCTCTGACCCTTCTGTGGCCTGTTGGACGAGGAGAATTGAGACCTGGCTGAGGGCCGAAAGGACCGAAACCTCGATTGTACCTTCCGTTGTTGAGGTCTGTTTGGTTTGGACTGGGGTAAGGACGAGTCCTTTCCCTTGGATTGTTTAATGATTTCATCCAATTGCTCGCCAAACAGGCGGTCGCCAGAAAATGGCAAACCGGTTAAGAACTTTTTTGAAGCAGAGTCTGCCTTCCATTCACGTAGCCACATGGCCCTGCGGACTGCCACCGAATTGGCGGATGCTACCGCCGTACGGCTCGCAGAGTCCAGGACAGCATTCATGGCGTAGGACGCAAACGCCGACGCCTGAGAGGTTAAGGACACAACCTGCGGAGTAGAGGCACGTGTGACTGCATTAATCTCAGACTGACAAGCTGAGATAGCTTGGAGTGCCCATACGGCTGCGAATGCCGGAGCAAAGGACGCGCCAATAGCTTCATAGATGGATTTCATCAGGAGCTCTATCTGCCTGTCAGTGGCATCCTTGAGTGAAGCACCATCTGCCACTGCAACTATGGATCTAGCCGCCAGTCTAGAGACTGGAGGATCCACCTTGGGACACTGAGCCCAACCCTTGACTACGTCAGGGGGGAAGGGATAACGTGTGTCATTAAGGCGCTTAGTAAAGCGCTTATCTGGAAAAGCCCGGTGTTTCTGGACTGTATCTCTGAAGTCGGAGTGATCAAGAAACGCACTCCGTGTACGTTTGGGAAACCTAAAATGGAATTTCTCCTGCTGAGACGCTGACTCCTCAATCGGAGGAGCTGGAGGAGAAAGATCCAACACCTGATTGATGGACGCTATAAGGTCGTTTACTATGGCGTCCCCTTCAGGTGTATCAAGGTTGAGAGCGGCGTCAGGATCAGAGCACTGATCTGCCACCTCCGCTTCATCCTCCAGAGAGTCCTCATGCCGAGACCCTGAACAGTGTGATGAAGTCGAGGGAAGCTCCCAGCGAGCCCGCTTAGCCGGTCTGGGACTGCGGTCCGTGTCGGAGTCCTCACCGTGGGACCTATGAGTCGCCCCAGGAGCACTTTGCTGCGCCGACCGAGGGGGGGCTGAGAGCAATGATTCAACAGTGCCCGGGGCCTGTGTTACCGGTCTGGACTGCAAAGCTTCTAGTATCTTAGCAGACCATTTATCCATAGACTCAGAAAGTTTGTCAGCGAATACTGCAAACTCTGTCCCTGTCACCTGGACAGTGGCAGCAGGTGGTTCCACCTGGGCCGAGGGTCCCACCAGTGGTAGAGGCTCCGGCTGAGTGAGTGTCACAGGGGCCGAGCATTGCACACAATGAGGGTAGGTGGAACCTGCAGGTAGCATAGCCGCACATGAGGTACAGGTTGCAAAGTAAGCCTGTGCCTTGGCACCCTTGCTTTTTGCGGACGACATGCTGTTGTCTCCTCTTAGAGCAATCAGAGAGGGTATATAGCCAAAAGCAAATAGTGCGGCCGTACAGAGTAAATGTATACAATATAAGCATATAAATATACACTTCGGCACCCAGGGGGGCCAGCACCTAGTAACAGGTGCGGCTTACCGACCGCCCTCAGCGGTTGTGTGACCACCAGATTCCCTGCCTGGGCCTCCCAGAGCTGTAGAGCTCGGTGTTGTCTCCCCTCTGAAGTTCTCCAGCGTCAGAAGTGCTGATAGGAATGGCTGCCAGCGTTCTGAGAGGAGGAGGGAGCCGTGGGCGTGCCTCAGAAAGTGCGGGAATCTGGTGCCCCACGGTGCTCAGTGAGGGGGGAGGAGGATAATAAGTATGCTCCAGCCCTCAGCGCTGACGTCCAGTGCAGCGTCCCGCCCTTACCCCTGACTGGCAGGCCCGGGGGCGGGAGTATGCGGTACTAGGCCGCAAAAGCCGAGGACTAAAGTTATAAGCGCGGCCGGCAAACAAGCGCGGTCAGCGCGGTAGTCCCGGCGCACAAACACACCCAGCAGCTGCTGCAGCGTCCATTACACAGGCGCTCTATGCGCCGTCCCCAAGGGGACACAGAGTACCTCAGAGGAGCAGGGCCTGTCCCTGACGATACCCGGTCTCCTGTCCAGCAGATTCCCCCAGGGGCTGCGGAGGGAGCACGGTCCCAGTGCCTGGTGACCGGTTAGGATCCCACTTCACCCAGAGCCCCTAAGGGATGGGGAAGGAAAACAGCATGTGGCTCCAGCCTTTGTACCCGCAATGGGTACCTCAACCTTAACAACACCGCCGACCAGAGTGGGGTGAGAAGGGAGCATGCCGGGGGCCCTGTTATGGGCCCTCTTTTCTTCCATCCGATATAGTCAGCAGCTGCTGCTGACTAAATTGTGGAGCTTGCGTGCATGTGTGCCTCCTTCAACACAAAGCATAAAGAAGGGAATTTTGTTTACTTACCGTAAATTCCTTTTCTTCTAGCTCTAATTGGGAGACCCAGACAATTGGGTGTATAGGCTATGCCTCCGGAGGCCGCACAAAGTATTACACTCAAAAGTGTTAAGCCCCTCCCCTTCTGCCTATACACCCCCCGTGCTCCCACGGGCTCCTCAGTTTTGGTGCAAAAGCAAGAAGGAGGAAAAAGAATTATAAACTGGTTTAAAGTAACTTCAATCCGAAGGAATATCGGAGAACTGAAACCATTTAACATGCACAACATGTGTACACAAAAAAACAGGGGCGGGTGCTGGGTCTCCCAATTAGAGCTAGAAGAAAAGGAATTTACGGTAAGTAAACAAAATTCCCTTCTTCTTTGTTGCTCTATTGGGAGACCCAGACAATTGGGACGTCCAAAAGCAGTCCCTGGGTGGGTAAAATAATACCTCGTAAGAGAGCCGTAAAACGGCCCTTTCCTACAGGTGGGCAACCGCCGCCTGAAGGACTCGTCTACCTAGGCTGGCATCCGCCGAAGCATAGGTATGCACCTGATAGTGTTTCGTCAAAGTGTGCAGGCTCGACCAGGTAGCCGCCTGACACACCTGCTGAGCCGCAGCCTGGTGCCTCAAAGCCCAGGACGCGCCCACGGCTCTGGTAGAATGGGCCCTCAGCCCTGATGGAACCGGAAGCCCAGCCGAACGGTAAGCTTCGATAATTGGCTCCTTGATCCACCGAGCCAGGGTTGATTTGGAAACCTGTGACCCTTTACGCTGGCCAGCGACAAGGACAAAGAGTGCAGCCGAGCGGCGCAAGGGCGCCGTACGAGAAATGTAGAGTCTGAGTGCTCTCACCAAATCTAACAAGTGCAAATCCTTTTCACATTGGTGAACTGGATGAGGATAAAAAGAAGGTAAGGAGATATCCTGATTGAGATGAAAGGAGGATACCACCTTAGGGAGAAAATCCGGAACCGGACGTAGAACCACCTTGTCTTGGTGAAACACCAGGAAAGGGGCTTTGCACGACAATGCTGCTAGCTCAGACACTCTCCGAAGAGAAGTGACTGCTACTAGAAAAAACCACTTTCTGCGAAAGTCGTGAGAGGGAAATATCTCTCATTGGCTCGAATGGTGGTTTCTGAAGAACCATCAGAACCCTGTTTAGATCCCAGGGTTCTAACAGCCTCTTGTAAGGTGGAACGATGTGACAAACCCCCTGCAGGAACGTGCGTACCTGTGGAAGCCTGGCTAGGCGCTTCTGGAAAAACACAGAGAGCGCTGAGACTTGTCCCTTAAGGGAGCCGAGCGACAAACCCTTTTCCAGTCCAGATTGAAAGAAGGACAGAAAAGTGGGCAAGGCAAAAGGCCAGGGAGAAAAAACCCTGAGCAGAGCACCACGACAGGAAAATTTTCCACATCCTGTGGTAGATCTTGGCGGACGTTGGTTTCCTAGCCTGTCTCATAGTGGCAAAGACGTCTTGAGATAACTCTGAAGACGCTAGGGTCCAGGACTCAATGGCCACACAGTCAGGTTGAGGGCCGCAGAATTCAGATGGAAAAAACGGCCCTCGAGATAGCAAGTCTGTTTGGTCTGGTAGTGTCCACGGTCGGCCGACCGTGAGATGCCACAGATCCGGGTACCACGACCACCTTGGCCAGTCTGGAGCGACGAGGATGGCGCGGCGGCAGTCGGTCCTGATCTTGCGTAACACTCTGGGCAACAGTGCCAGCGGAGGAAACACATAAGGGAGCTGAAACTGCGACCAATCCTGAACTAAGGCGTCTGCCGCCAGAGCTCTGGGATCTTGAGACCGTGCCATGAACATTGGTACCTTGTTGTTGTGCCGGGACGCCATGAGGTCGACGTCCGGCACCCCCCAGCAGCAACAGATCTCCTGAAACACGTCCGGGTGAAGGGACCATTCCCCTGCGTCCATGCCCTGGCAACTGAAATAATCTGCTTCCCAGTTTTCCACGCCTGGGATGTGAACTGCGGATATGGTGGATGCCGTGGCTTCCACCCACATCAAAATCCGCCGGACTTCCTGGAAGGCTTGCCGGCTGCGTGTGTCGCCTTGGTGGTTGAAGTATGCCACCGCTGTGGAATTGTCCGACTGAATTCGGATCTGCTTCCCCTCCAGCCACTGCTGGAACGCTTTCTGGGCAAGATACACTGCCCGTATGTCCAGCACGTTGATCTGAAGCGAGGACTCTTGCTGGGTCCACGTACCCTGAGCCCTGTGGTGGAGAAAAACCGCTCCCCACCCGACAGACTCGCGTCTGTCGTGACTACTTCCCAGGATGGGGGTAGGAAGGATATCCCCTTCGATAATGAAGTGGGAAGGAGCCACCACCGAAGGGAAGCTTTGGTCGCCTGAGAGAGGGAGACGGTCCTGTCGAGGGACGTCGGCTTCCTGTCACATTTGCGTAGGATGTCCCATTGAAGTGGACGCAGGTGAAACTGCGCGAAAGGGACTGCCTCCATTGCTGCCACCATCTTCCCCAGGAAGTGCATGAGGCGCCTCAAGGGGTGTGACTGGCCTTGAAGGAGAGATTGTACCCCTTTCTGTAGTCACTACTGCTTGATCAGCGGAAGCTTCACTATCGCTGAGAGGGTATGAAACTCCAAGATATGTCAGCGATTGGGCCGGTGTCAGATTTGACTTTGTAAAATTGATGATCCACCCGACACCCTGGAGAGTCTTCAGGGAAGCGTCGAGGCTGCGTTGGCATGCCTCTTGAGAGGGTGCCTTGATCAGTATCCAAGTACGGGATCACCGAGTGACCCTGAGAGTGGAGGACCGCTACTACAGTAGCCATAACCGTGGTAAAAACCCGTGGGGCTGTTGCCAGGCCGAACGGCAGTGCCACGAACTGCAGGTGTTCATTTCCTATGGCGAAGCGCAAGAAGCGCTGGTGCTCTGGAGCAATCGGTACGTGGAGATAAGCATCTTTGATATCGATCGACGCAAGGAAATCTCCTTGGGACATTGAGGCGATGACGGAGCGGGGGGATTCCATCCTGAACCGTCTGGTTTTTACATGTTTGTTGAGCAGTTTCAGGTCCAGGACCGGGCGGAAAGACCCGTCCTCCTTTGGGACCACAAACAAGTTGGAGAAAAAACCGTGGCTCAGTTGCTGAAGAGGAACCGGGATCACCACTCCTTCTGCCTTCAGAGTGCGCAGCGCCTGCAGAAGAGCCTCGGCTCGCTAGTGAGGCGGGGATGACCTGAAGAATCAAGTCGGGGGACGAGGTGTGAACTCTATCTTGTAACCGTGAGACAGAATGTCTCTCACCCAGCGGTCTTTTATTTGTGGCAGCCAGGTGTCGCAAAAGCGGGAAAGCCTGCCACCGACCGCGGATGCTACTAGAGGAGGTCGAAAGTCATGAGGAAGCCGCTTTGTTAGCGGCGCCTCCGGTGGCCTTTTAAGGACGTGACTTAGACCGCCATGCATCAGAGTTCCTTTGTACTTTCTGAGACCTTTTGGACGAGGAGAATTGGGACCTGCCCGCGCCCTGAAAGGACCGAAACCTCGACTGCCCTCTCCTCCGTTGGAGTATGTCCTGTTTGGACTGGGGTAAGGATGTATCCTTTCCCTTGGATTGTTTGATGATTTCATCCAGACGCTCGCCAAACAGCCTGTCGCCAGAAATTGGCAAACTGGTTAAGCGCTTTTTGGAAGCAGAATCTGCCTTCCATTCCCGTAGCCACAAGGCCCTGCGGAGTACCACCGAATTGGCGGCCGCGACCGCCGTACGGCTCGCAGAGTCCAGGACAGCAATAATAGCGTAAGACGCAATTGCCGAGGTCTGGGTGGTAATGGATGCCACTTGTGGCGCGGCCGTGCATGTGGCTGCTTCAATTTGTGCTTGACCTGCTGAGATAGCTTGTAGCGCCCATACAGCTGCGAATGCTGGGGCAAAAGAAGCTCCGATAGCTTCATAGATGGATTTCAACCAGAGCTCCATCTGCCTGTCAGTGGCATCCTTGAGCGAGGCCCCCTCGTCCACTGCAAGAATGGATCTAGCCGCCAGTCTGGAGATTGGAGGATCCACTTTGGGACACTGAGTCCAACCTTTAACCATGTCAGGGGGAAAAGGATAACGTGTATCCTTAAGGCGCTTAGAAAAAACGCTTATCTGGACAAGCATGATGATTCTGGACTGCCTCTCTGAAATCAGAGTGGTCTAGAAACATACTCGGTGTAAGAGAAGCTGACTCCTCCGCCGGAGGAGCTGAGGGAGAAATATCCAGCATTTGATCGATGGACGCAATAAGAACATTCAGTATGGCGTCCCCGTCTGGAGTATTAAGATTGAGAGCGCCCTCAGGATCAGAATCCTGATCAGCTGTCTCCGCATTATCACCAGAGATTCCCCCCGCTGAGACCCTGAACAATATGATGTCGAGGGAAATTCTAAGCGAGCCCGCTTAGTCGGTCTGGGGCTGGGGTTTAAGTCAGAACCCTCAGCCTGGGATGTATGAGATACCCCGGGAGGACATTGTTGGTCCAACTGAGGGGGGCCAGGGAACAATGATTCAACAGAGTCCCTTTGCTGAGATACCGGCCTGGACTGCAAGGCTTCTAGTATCTTAGCCATAGTCTCAGACAGTTTTGCAAACTCCGTCCCCGTTCAACAGGTGGCTCCCCCTGGGCCCCTCTTAGCAGAGGCCCTGGCTAAAGAAGTGTCAACGGGGCCGAACATGCACACAATGAGGGTTAATGGAACCTGCCGGCAGCTGGGTCGTACAAGCGCCGCAGGCAGCATAATAAGCCTGTGTTTTTGGCACCCCTGCCTTTTGTGGGCGCCATGCTATTGTTTTCCCTGAGTAACACACTAGGGTATATAGCCAGAATGAACTGTGCTCATACAGTGTAAAATATATACTAAAAACAAATAATGTATCAGTACACTACAGCACCATGAGGCTAGCACCACAAGTGCTGCTTACCATCCGCCTAAAGCGGTTATGAGGCCACCAGAGACCGTGTCTGGGTCTCTCAGGGTTTGTCCCTCTCTGCAGCGTCGTAGGAGCTGACAGGAAATGGCTGCGGCGTCCTGACGAGAGGAGTGAGCCGTGGGCGTAGCCGAGGTGCTCACACTGTGCACAGTGAGGGGGGTGGAGTATGGAAATCATATTCCAGCCCTCAGTGCTGCTCTTCCGTGCAGCGTCCCGCCCTTCCCCTGCCTGTCAGGGCTGAGGGCGGGAGAAAGGGAAACTAGGCCGCAAGCCAAGCCGGGGACTCTAGTATAAGCGTGGCCGCCGTAAAAGCGCGGCCAACGCCGAAGTCCCCGGCGAACTACAAGTCCCAGCCGCGCCGCAGTTTCCCATGGCAGCGGCGGTTAGCGCGGTAGCCCCTACATATAAACACACTCAGCGACGCTGAGTGTGTAATGGCACAGTTTAACCCGGTCCCCCGGTGCACTAGCACACCCAGCAAAGCTGAGGTGTTGCCGTGCGCGGTCCCCACAGGGATACAGAGTACCTTCACGTAGCAGGGCCATGTCCCTGAACGGTACCCGGCTCCTATCCAGCAGGCTCCACAGGAGTTGTGGATGAAGCACGGTCTCAGTGCCTGGAGACCGATAGGATCCCACTTCACCCAGAGCCCTGAGGGGGATGGGGAAGGAAAGCAGCATGTGGGCTCCAGCCTCCGTACCCGCAATGGATACCTCAACCTTAACAACACCACCGACAAGAGTGGGGTGAGAAGGGAGCATGCTGGGGGCCCTATATGGGCCCACTTTTCTTCCAACCGACATAGTCAGCAGCTGCTGCTGACTAATTTGTGGAGCTGTGCTGTGCGTGTCTGACCTCCTTCGCACAAAGCAAAAAACTGGGGAGCCCGTGGGAGCACGGGGGGTGTATAGGCAGAAGGGGAGGGGCTTAACACTTTTGAGTGTAATACTTTGTGCGGCCTCCGGAGGCATAGCCTATACACCCAATTGTCTGGGTCTCCCAATAGAGCGACAAAGAAAACTGAGGAGCCCGTGATGCACGGGGGGTGTATAGGCAGAGGGGAGGGGTTTACACTTTTAAGTGTAATACTTTGTGTGGCCTCCGGAGGCAGAAGCTATACACCCAATTGTCTGGGTCTCCCAATGGAGCGACAAAGAAAAGACGATTATTAGCTGTAATTGCAAACAAGGGTTATTCCACAAAATATTAAACCTAGGGGTTGAATAATAATTGACCCACACTTTTATGTTGAAAATTTATTAAAATTTAACTGAGCAACATAACTTGTTGGTTTGTAAGATTTATGCATCTGTTAATATATAAAAAGTCGTTTGATCACCTGTTATTACAACGGCCGAAAAACTGCAATTCTGCAGTTTAGATTTTTTTTCATTAAGTCATGTGCCGATCAGAAAAATGTATGTAATATTTTGAAAGATCGAACTTTTCCGAACGCAGCAATACCAAATGTGTATTTTTTGTTTTATTTAATTTCTTAATTTTTAATGTAGTAAAAGGGGGGGGGTGTGATTTGAATTTTTTTTCATACTTTTTAAAACTTTATTTTTCTAGTTTGTAATGTATTTAATAGTCCCCATAGGGGACTTGAACCTTCAATAGTCTCATCATTTGTTCTATATACTGCAATCAATGCCACAGCATTGCTGCATATAGAAGTCAGTTTCCCGTGAACGCTGGCCATGGGCTAGCTTTCACAGGAGTACTGAGATGACAGATGCAGGGTCCTCAGCTGAACCCTGTCATAACTCATTAGTGTCCAGTGATCGTGTCATGGGAGAGGCAATTAGGGGGTCACAACAGCGCACCCCACTGTCATTAATCATTAAATGCTGTGGTCAGAGATTGACAGCTGCACTTATCAGGTTAACAGCCGCGCGTGGAGCACCGCTCCGCTACTGGATGTTACAGGCACATGTCGTATGATTAAATCAGTCGACATGTGTAGGGAAAGATGAGGACTCAGTGTGCGAGCCCACATCAAAAGCAGGGAGACGACCCATGACGTACAAAGCACGTCACAAGTCATTAAGGGATTAATTCATCTGAGACAATGTTTATATATTAAAAAAAAAAAAAAAAAAAAAAAAAAAGATCAACATTTCCAACAATTTATAGATGAGTACAATGCACAACTTATATTAACTGCTGACATGTATTTTATACTGGGTGCAAAAGGCCTTCATGTCCACAATGCAAACAGCAGGATACCTTGTTATGGCTCGGACTTTCTTGAGGAATCATTGAAGCTTGACCTCTGGCGATTATTTGCTTTGCTGTTTCATTATGTGGTTCCTGGACAAAAAGAAAAAAAAAATATAAAAAACACAATATAATTAATAAAAAGATCTAAAGACATGGAATGGAGCAGCACTTTCACGACAACTTTATTCATTCATTCTCTGTACCAGGCTTCCCCACAACATGTGGACCACCATAGCTGTAGAAGAACAGCTAAGTATTATCCTGACACATTGAAGGAGCCATGTAAATGCTCTGGCGGAGCGGCAATTGCTGCATTTTGTTATCTGGTGACGTTCTAGTTCTCTGCACAGCCCGTCTCCTCCTCCGTGGTAGATCCGGAGCTGCTCATTGCTGCTTTTTGTCCTCACTCGCTGTTTCCCGCTTAAGCCAGTATTGGACTTGGATCTTGGAGATAGGAATACCCCTTTAAGTAGGTATGGCTATACAGATAATATAAAGACAGCTTTCTCTTAAGGGTGAAGTCAGACCTGAACGTCACAGCCTCATAAGCACAACTGCAACTATTGACAAGTGGCCAGTTCAGCATCAACACCTGTACAGAGACCTTGTTTCACAAATGTATACCGTATTTTTCGCTTTATAAGACGCACTTTTGTTCCCCCCAAGTATAAATATATATAATATAATATAATATAATATATACATACATATATATACATACACATATATACATACACATATATATATATATATACATATATACATACACACACATACATACATACATACATACATACATACATACATACATACATACATACATACATACATACATACATACATACATATATATATATACACACACACACACACACACACACACACACACACACACACACACACACAGACTGCAGGGTCCAGGGGAGGTGGGGGTAGCTCTGGAGTGCAGGTGAACGCTGCGGGCTGCAGCCTTTGATCTCCTGCTCCCGCTCATATAATATGCCCAGCCGCGGTCCATCTCCGTGGTGCTGAAACCGCACCGCAGTGACGGGGCTGGGGCAGCGGGGCATATTGTATGTCCCTGCGACCCCCTGTGACGGCACATGCCCCCCCTGTGTTAGATATGGCCCCCATGCTGCTGCTCATTCTAAAATAAAAAGGCTTTACTTACCCCCTCGAGCGTTTCTCCCCGGTGTCCCTGCTTCCACTGTGATCAGGCACGCAGAGATGAAGTCACTCTGCTGTGCCGATCACATGACCGCACCAAGAACCAGGAAGTGGAGGAACAGAAGCACAGAGGGAGATCAGCGCTGGAGGAGGTAAGGAAATTCAATATAATATTCAATATAAAGGGGGCCACATCCAGATTAAGGGGGCTAATTTTAGGATGGGGGCTATGAGGGACATGAAGGGAATTTTGTTTACTTACCGTAAATTCCTTTTCTTCTAGCTCCTATTGGGAGACCCAGACAATTGGGTGTATAGCTTCTGCCTCCGGAGGCCACACAAAGTATTACACTTTAAAAAGTGTAACCCTTCCCCTCTGCCTATACACCCTCCCGTGCCTCACGGGCTCCTCAGTTTTGGTGCAAAAGCAGGAAGGAGGAAACTTATAAATTGGTCTAAGGTAAATTCAATCCGAAGGATGTTCGGAGAACTGAAACCATGAACCAAAAGAACAATTCAACATGAACAACATGTGTACAACAAAAGAACAACAGCCCGAAGGGCACAGGGGCGGGTGCTGGGTCTCCCAATAGGAGCTAGAAGAAAAGGAATTTACAGTAAGTAAACAAAATTCCCTTCTTCTTTGTCGCTCCATTGGGAGACCCAGACAATTGGGACGTCCAAAAGCAGTCCCTGGGTGGGTAAAAGAATACCTCGAGAAAAAGAGTCGAAAAAACGACCCCCTCTTACAGGTGGGCAACAGCCGCCTGAAGGACTCGCCTACCTAGACTGGCGTCTGCCGAAGCATAGGTATGCACCTGATAGTGTTTCGTGAAAGTGTGCAGACTAGACCAGGTAGCTGCCTGACACACCTGCTGAGCCGTAGCCTGGTGCCGCAGTGCCCAGGACGCACCCACGGCTCTGGTAGAATGGGCTTTCAGCCCTGAAGGAATCGGAAGCCCAGAAGAACGGTAGGCTTCAAGAATCGGTTCCTTGATCCCCCGAGCCAAGGTTGACTTGGACGCCTGCGACCCCTTACGCTGGCCAGCGACAAGGACAAAGAGCGCATCTGAACGGCGCAGGGGCGACGTGCGAGACACGTAGAGCCGGAGAGCTCTCACTAGATCTAACAAGTGCAAATCCTTTTCACATTGGTGAACTGGATGAGGGCAAAATGAAGGTAAGGAGATATCCTGATTGAGATGAAAAGGGGATACCACCTTAGGGAGAAATTCCGGGACCGGACGCAGAACCACCTTATCCTGGTGACAAACCAGGAAGGGGGCTTTGCAAGACAACGCTGCTAGCTCCGACACTCTACGGAGCGATGTAACTGCCACTAGAAAAGCCACCTTCTGCGAAAGACGTGATAAAGAAACATCCCGCAGCGGCTCGAAAGGTGGTTTCTGAAGAGCCCTTAGGACCCTGTTAAGATCCCAGGGTTCCAGCGGCCGCTTGTAAGGTGGGACTATGTGGCAAACTCCCTGCAGGAATGTGCGGACCTGCGGAAGCCTGGCTAGACGCTTTTGAAAAAACACGGAAAGCGCCGATACTTGTCCCTTGAGAGAGCCGAGAGACAAACCCTTGTCCATTCCGGACTGAAGGAAGGAAAGAAACGTGGGTAAGGCAAACGGCCAGGGGGTAAAACCCTTATCAGAGCACCAGGATAAGAAGATCCAACAAGCCCTGTGATAGATCTTGGCGGACGTTGGTTTCCTGGCCTGTCTCATAGTGGCAATGACATCTTGAGATAACCCTGAAGACGCTAGGATCCAGGACTCAATGGCCACACAGTCAGGTTGAGGGCCGCAGAATTCAGATGGAAAAATGGCCCTTGAGACAGCAAGTCTGGACGGTCTGGGATTGCCCACGGTTGACCCACCGTGAGGTGCCACAGATCCGGGTACCACGACCTCCTCGGCCAGTCTGGAGTGACGAGGATGGCGCGGCGGCAGTCGGACCTGATCTTGCGTAACACTCTGGGTAGCATCGCCAGAGGAGGAAACACATAGGGAAGTCGAAACTGCGACCAATCCTGAACTAATGCGTCCGCCGCCAGAGCTCTGTGATCTTGAGACCGTGCCATGAATGCCGGGACTTTGTTGTTGTGCCGAGACGCCATGAGATCGACGTCCGGCGTTCCCCAGCGGCAACAGATCTCTCGAAACACGTCCGGGTGAAGAGACCATTCTCCTGCGTCCATGCCCTGGCGACTGAGGAAGTCTGCTTCCCAGTTTTCTACGCCCGGGATGTGAACTGCGGAGATGGTGGAGGCTGTGGCCTCCGCCCACAGCAGAATCCGCCGAACTTCCTGGAAGGCTTGACGGCTGCGCGTGCCGCCCTGGTGGTTGATGTACGCGACCGCCGTGGCGTTGTCCGACTGTATGCGGATCTGCCTGCCCTCCAGCCAACGATGGAACGCCTTTAGGGCTAGATACACTGCCCTTATCTCCAGAACATTGATCTGAAGGGAGGACTCTGTCGGAGTCCAGGTTCCCTGAGCCCTGTGGTGGAGAAAAACCGCTCCCCACCCTGACAGACTCGCGTCCGTCGTGACCACAGCCCAGGATGGGGGCAGGAAGGATTTTCCCTGCGACAGAGAAGTGGGAAGAAGCCACCACTGAAGAGAGGTTTTGGCTGCCAGGGAAAGAGACGTTCCTGTCTAGGGACGTCGACCTCCTGTCCCATTTGCGGAGAATGTCCCATTGGAGTGGACGCAGATGAAACTGCGCAAAGGGGACTGCTTCCATTGCTGCCACCATCTTCCCCAGGAAGTGCATGAGGCGCCTCAAGGGGTGAGACTGGCCCCGAAGAAGAGAGTGCACCCCTGTCTGCAGCGAACGCTGTTTGTCCAGCGGTAGCTTGACTATCGCTGAGAGAGTATGAAACTCCATCCCAAGGTAAGTCAGTGATTGGGTCGGTGTCAATTTTTGACTTTGGGAAATTGATGATCCACCCGAACCTCTGGAGAGTCTCCAGAGCGACGGTCAGGCTGTGTTGACATGCCACCCGGGAGGGTGCCTAGACTAGGAGATCGTCTAAGTAAGGGATCACCGAGTGGCCCTGAGAGTGTAGGACCGCCACAACGGATGCCATGACCTTGGTGAAGACCCGTGGGGCTGTCGCCAGGCCGAAAGGCAGTGCCACAAACTGAAGGTGTTCGTCCCCGATGGCGAAACGCAGGAAGCGTTGATGCTCTGGTGCGATCGGCACATGGAGATAAGCATCCCTGATGTCGATTGATGCTAGGAAGTCTCCTTGGGACATCGAAGCGATGACTGAGCGGAGAGATTCCATCCGAAACCGTCTGGTTCTCACGTGTCTGTTGAGCAGTTTGAGGTCCAGAACGGGACGGAATGATCAGTCCTTTTTTGGCACCACGAACAAATTGGAGTAAAACCCGCGACCACGTTCCTGAAGGGGGACGGGGATCACGACTCCTTCTGTCTTCAGAGTGTTCACCGCCTGAAAAAGTGCATCGGCTCGCTCGGGGGGCGGAGATGTTCTGAAGAAACGAGTCGGAGGACGAGAGCTGAACTCTATCCTGTAACAGTGAGACAGAATGTCTCTCACCCATCGGTCTTGGACATGTGGCCACCAGGCGTCGCAAAAGCGGGAGAGCCTGCCACCGACCGAGGATGCGGTTTGGGGAGGCCGAAAGTCATGAGGAGGCCGCTTTGGAGACAGTGCCTCTGGCGGTCTTTGGCGGACGTGACTTAGACCGCCATGCATAAGAGTTCCTCTGGCCCTTCTGTGGCCTGTTGGACGAGGAGGATTGGGCTCTGGCTGAGGGCCGAAAGGACCGAAACCTCGATTGAATTTTCCGTTGCTGAGGTCTGTTTGGTTTGGACTGGGGTAAGGACGAGTCCTTTCCCTTGGATTGCTTAATAATTTCATCCAATCGCTCGCCAAACAATCGGTCGCCAGAAAACGGCAAACCGGTTAAGAACTTCTTGGAAGCAGAGTCTGCCTTTCATTCGCGTAGCCACATGGCCCTGCGGACTACCACCGAATTGGCGGACGCTACCGCTGTACGGCTAGCAGAGTCCAGGACGGCATTCATGGCGTAGGATGAAAATACCGACGCCTGAGACGTCAAAGACGCAACTTGCGGAGCAGAGGTACGTGTGACCGCATTAATCTCAGACAGACAAGCTGAGATAGCTTGGAGTGCCCACACTGCTGCAAAGGCCGGGGCAAAAGACGCGCCTGTGGCTTCATAGATGGATTTCATCAGGAGCTCTATCTGCCTGTCAGTGGCATCCTTGAGCGATGAACCATCTGCCACTGATACTACAGATCTAGCCGCCAGTCTAGAGACTGGAGGATCCACCTTGGGACATTGAGCCCAACCCTTAACAACGTCAGAGGGGAAGGGGTAACGTGTGTCAATAAGCTGCTTAGTAAAGCGCTTGTCCGGAAATGCTCTGTGCTTCTGGACAGCATCTCTGAAGTTAGAGTGATCGAAAAACGCACTCCGTGTACGTTTGGGAAACCTAAACTGGTGATTCTCCTGCTGCGAATCCGACTCCTCTATAGGTGGAGTTGGGGGAGAAAGATCTAGCACCTGGTTGATGGACGCTATAAGGTCATTTACTATGGCGTCCCCTTCAGGTGTATCAAGATTGAGAGCAACGTCAGGGTCAGAGCCCTGAGCTGCGACATCCGCCTCATCCTCCAGAGAGTCCTCAAGCTGAGACCCCGAGCAGCGTGAGGAAGTCGGGGAAGATTCCCAGCGAGCCCGCTTAGCCGGTCTGGGACTGTGGTCCGTGCCGGAGTCCTCCACGTGAGACCTAGGTGCCACCCCAGGAGCACGCTGCGGCGCAGACCGAGAGGGGCCTGGGGGCGATGATCCCACAGTGCCCGGGGCCTGTGTAAGGACCGATCTGGACTGCAAGGCTTCTAGTATCTTAGCAGACCATTTATCCATAGACTGAGCCATGGATTGTGAAAGCGACTCAGAGAGTTTCTCAGCCAAAACTGCAAACTCTGTCCCTGCCACCTGGACAGGGGGAGCCGGCGGTTCTGCCTGAGCCGAGGGTCCCACCAGCGCCCGAGGCTCCGGCTGAGCGAGTGCTACAGGGGCCGAGCATTGCTCACAGTGAGGGTAGGTGGAACCTGCAGGTAACATAGCCGCACAAGAGGTACAGGTTGCAAAATAACCCTGTGTGTTGGCACCCTTGCTCCTTGTGAACGACATGCTGCTGTCTCCTAGGAGAGTGATCACTGAGGGTATATAGCCAAAAGCAAAACAATGCGGCCGAACAGAGAAAATGTATATAGATATAGAGATATATATATATATACACACACATATATATATACACATATCTATACACACTTCGGCACCCTAGGGGGACCAGCACCGGGTGACCGGTGTGGCTTACCGACCGCCCAAAGCGGTTGTGTGTCCACCAGATTCCCTGCCTTGGGCCTCCCAGAGCTGCAGAGCTCGTTCCTGAAATCCTCCACCGGCAGAATGATTGTAAAAATGGGGACACAGAGTACCTTTTGGATGCAGGGTCTGTCCCTGATGATATCAAGTCTCCTGTCCGGCAGATTCCCACAGGGGCTGCGGAGGGAGCCCGGTCCCAGTGCATGGATGACCGGTTAGGATCCCACTTCTCCCAGAGCCTCTAAGGGATGGGGAAGGAAAACGGCATGTGGCTCCAGCCTCTGTACCCGCAATGGGTACCTCAACCTTAACAGCATCGCCGACTTAGTGGGGTGAGAAGGGAGCATGCCGGGGGCCCAGGGGCCCTCTTTTCTTCCATCCGATACAATCAGCAGCTGCTGCTGACTAAAACGTGGAGCTTGCGTGAATGTGTGCCTCCTTCAACACAAAGCATAAAACTGAGGAGCCCGTGAGGCACGGGAGGGTGTATAGGCAGAGGGGAGGGGTTACACTTTTAAGTGTAATACTTTGTGTGGCCTCCGGAGGCAGAAGCTATACACCCAATTGTCTGGGTCTCCCAATGGAGCGACAAAGAAATACCCTATATGATTTGTTAGACGGACACTGGCATTATAAGATGGACCCCATTTAAAATTTAAAAAAAAAAATTCTCTTTTCCTTCACCAAATTTGGGGGTGCGTCTTATATTCAGGTGCGTCTTATAAAGCGAAAAATATGGTAAATACACCTTGAAGTGAATCGGTCAGCAGGTTTTTGCACCCTGACAGCAGCATGAGGTGGAGACAGAGACCCGGATTCCAGCAATTTATTCCTTAGTTTACGGGGTGAAGCAGTTGTGATAGTCATAGTTCTCTCTGCTGCAGATCTAGCAGAGCTCAGTTATTGAGCTGTGTAACTCAGCACACACCACAGTTTTCTGTGTACACTGTATGAGAGCTGCTAATCAGTGCATGGTTGGACCAGGAGGCACAAGGCCAGTTGTCCTATAGTGATCATCTCTTACTGACAAAGCATAGTGACTCAATCTGCATTATTATAGTTAAAGGGAACCAATCACCAGTGTTTTCCTATATAACCTAAAGCCAGTGCTATAATGGCGCTATCAGGCTGATTCTCTATAGACCTGTAGTGGTCATCACGGATGTTTAGGTTTTGAAACCCAAAAACGTAAAAGTTTATAAAAACGGCAGCTTCTTGAGTGACAGCAGCTGAGGATCAGATTATATCTGGGGGGGGGGTATTCATAGTTATACCCTCCCCCTCTTAGTATTAGCATAAGTATTATACAATTGACCTAGCAGGACCTGTGTGAGGTCATACCCATGTGACCAGAAGGGGCGGGGCCTCAGCCAACAAAGCTGATACAAGGAAGCATCATTTGTCTGTTAGTTGAGGCCCCGCCCCTTCTGGTCACATGACCTCACCACAAGTCCTGCTAGGTCGATTGTATCATATTTATACTAATTCTAACAGGGAGAGGGGATAACTATGAATCCCCCAGATATTATCTGATCCTCAGCTGCTGTCACTCAAGAAGCTGCTGATTTTAGAAAATTTACTTTCATGGTTTTCTAAACCTAAAATATCCGGAGGTGACCCCTACAGGTATGTAGAGAATCCACCTGATAGTGCCAGTATAGCACTGGCTTTAGGTTATATATGAAAATAATGGTGACTGGTTCCCTCATTAATGGGCCCTGTTGCTGCACACTCCCAAATTCCATTTTGCAGGGGGGTTCGGATCCAAGCACCAACAGGGCCACTGAACGTAGGAGAAAAATCAGTGTCAAAGGGCCCGTAGTAGTAAATGAGTACCATGGGGAGGGAATCTTTTTATATCACTAGTAAGGCTATAACTAAGGCCTGAGACACACGGCATGAAAATCGGAGCGAGTGGAATGTGATAAAACATCGCATTCCACTCGGACCAATATTAGCCTGTGTGTCGGCGCACATGAGCGATTATTTTCTCAACCCTAATCAGACTGAGAAAACAGTCGCAGTATGCTACGGGTGTAATGCGATCATTGTTTCTCTCGCACCCATTGAAGTCTATGGGGTGAGAGAAAAATCGCACTTCACTCGTGGTACACCGGTGTACCACGAGTGCAGGGCGAGAATAGCAATAGCCGGCAACGGAGGAGAGGGAGATAAATCCCACCTTCCCCTCCTCAGTGCCGGCCCGCCCCTCCTCAGCGCCGGTCCGCCCCCCGCAGCTGAGGTCCGATTGCATGATCAGACTTCAGTCGCAGTGACACTCGGCTCCCGCTGTGCTGCCAGCGTGAGCATAATATCATGCGAGGATCGCACTAGTGCCCCGTGTAGCCCCGGCCTAATTGAGGGTCCTCCTCTAGAGCCCCACCACTGTCAGTAAATATAAAAAGTGTTATCGCATAGCGTATTTACTGTAGATTATTTTGAGATATACACACGTGTTAAAAATTGTTGGTACTTCTCGTTTAATGAAAGAAAAACCCACAATGGTCACAGAAATATTGTGAATCTGACAAAAGTAATAAATAAAAAAAAAATCTATGAAAATGAAAGTCAGACATTGCTGCTTTTCTGCTTCCAAAGACTTTAAAAAAAAAAAAAAAAAACACAAACTCATGAATCAGGCCAGGACAGACATGATGGTTCCTCCTCCTCTTAATATTTGGTTGCACAGCCTTTTGAGGCAATAACTGCAATCAAACCATTCCTGTAACTATCAGTGAGACTTCTGCACCTCTCCACAGGTATTTTGGCAATTCTTCAAGAGCAAATTGCTCCGGTTGTCTTGTGCTTGAAGACTGCCTTTTCCAGACGCCATGTTTCAGCTCTTTCCAAAGATGCTCAATAGCATTTAGGTCAGGGCTCATAGAAGACCACTTCAGAATAGTCCAATGTTTTCCTCTTAGCCATTCTTGGGTGTTTTTAGCGGTGTTTTGGAACATTATCCTGTTGTAAGACCCATGACCTGCGACTGAGACCAAGCTTTCTGACAATGGGCAGCACATTTCTTTCTAGAATCCCTTGATAGTCTTGAGATTTCATTGTACCCTGCACAGATTCAAAACACCCTGTGACAGATGCAGCAAAGCAGCCCCAGAACATAACAAAGCCTCCTCCATGTTTAACAGTAGGGACAGTGCTCTTTTCTTGATATGCTTCATTTTTCTGTCTGAGAACAGAGCTGATGCGTCTTGACAAAGAAGGGAATTTTGTTTACTTACCGTAAATTCCTTTTCTTCTAGCTCCAATTGGGAGACCCAGACAATCGGGTGTATAGCTTCTGCCTCCGGAGGCCACACAAAGTATTACACTTAAAAGTGTAAACCCCTCCCCTCTGCCTATACACCCCCCCGTGCATCACGGGCTCCTCAGTTTTGGTGCAAAAGCAGGAAGGAGGAAACTTATAAATTGGTCTAAGGTAAATTCAATCCGAAGGATGTTCGGAGAACTGAAACCATGAACCAAAAGAACAATTCAACATGAACAACATGTGTACACAAAAAAACAACAGCCCGAAGGGAACAGGGGCGGGTGCTGGGTCTCCCAATTGGAGCTAGAAGAAAAGGAATTTACGGTAAGTAAACAAAATTCCCTTCTTCTTTGTCGCTCCATTGGGAGACCCAGACAATTGGGACGTCCAAAAGCAGTCCCTGGGTGGGTAAAAGAATACCTCGGTAAAAGAGCCGTAAAACGGCCCCTTCCTATAGGTGGGCAACCGCCGCCTGAAGGACTCGTCTACCTAGGCTGGCATCTGCCGAAGCGTAGGTATGCACCTGATAGTGTTTCGTGAAAGTGTGCAGACTCGACCAGGTAGCCGCCTGACACACCTGCTGAGCAAAAGCCTGGTGCCGCAAAGCCCAGGACGCACCCACGGCTCTGGTAGAATGGGCCTTCAGCCCTGAAGGAACCGGAAGCCCAGAAGAGCGGTAGGCTTCCAGAATTGGTTCTTTGATCCACCGAGCCAAGGTTGACTTAGAAGCCTGCGACCCTTTACGCTGGCCAGCGACAAGGACAAAGAGCGCATCCGAGCGGCGCAGGGGCGCCGTACGAGAAATGTAGAGTCTGAGTGCTCTCACAAGATAGGAGATATCCTGATTGAGATGAAAAGGGATACCACCTTCGGGAGAAATTCCGGAACCGGACGCAGAACCACCTTGTCCTGGTGAAACACCAGGAAGGGGGCTTTGCATGACAGCGCTGCTAGCTCAGACACTCTCCGAAGTGAAGTGACTGCCACTAAGAAGACCACCTTCTGCGAAAGGCGTGAAAGAGAAATATCCCTCATTGGCTCGAAGGGTGGTTTCTGAAGAGCCGTTAGCACCCTGTTCAGATCCCAGGGCTCTAGCGGACGCTTGTAAGGAGGGACTATGTGGCAAACCCCCTGCAGGAACGTGCGGACCTGTGGGAGCCTGGCTAGACGCTTTTGAAAAAACACAGAGCGCCGAGACTTGTCCCTTAAGGGAGCCGAGAGACAACCCCTTTTCCATTCCGGATTGAAGGAAGGACAGAAAAGTGGGCAAGGCAAATGGCCAGGGAGTAAAACCCTGATCAGAGCACCAGGATAAGAAGATCCTCCACGCCCTGTGGTAGATCTTGGCGGACGTTGGTTTCCTGGCCTGTCTCATAGTGGCAATGACCTCTTGAGATAACCCTGAGGACGCTAGGAGCCAGGACTCAATGGCCACACAGTCAGGTTGAGGGCCGCAGAATTCAGATGGAAAAATGGCCCTTGAGACAGCAAGTCTGGTCGGTCTGGTAGTGCCCACGGTTGGCCCACCGTGAGATGCCACAGATCCGGGTACCACGACCTCCTCGGCCAGTCTGGAGCGACGAGGATGGCGCGGCGGCAGTCGGACCTGATCTTGCGTAACACTCTGGGCAGCATTGCCAGAGGAGGAAACACATAAGGTAGTCGAAACTGCGACCAATCCTGAACTAATGCGTCCGCCGCCAGAGCTCTGTGATCTTGAGACCGTGCCATGAATGCAGGGACTTTGTTGTTGTGCCGAGACGCCATGAGATCGACGTCCGGCGTTCCCCAGCGGCAACAGATCTCTTGAAACACGTCCGGGTGAAGAGACCATTCCCCTGCGTCCATGCCCTGGCGACTGAGAAAGTCTGCTTCCCAGTTTTCTACGCCCGGGATGTGAACTGCGGAGATGGTGGAGGCTGTGGCTTCCACCCACAGCAGAATCCGCCGAACTTCCTGGAAGGCTTGCCGACTGATGTATGCCACCGCCGTGGCGTTGTCCGACTGAATTCGGATCTGCCTGCCTTCCAGCCACGGCTGGAACGCCTTTAGGGCTAGATACACTGCCCTTATCTCCAGAACATTGATCTGAAGGGAGGACTCTGGCTGAGTCCAGGTACCCTGAGCCCTGTGGTGGAGAAAGACCGCTCCCCACCCTGACAGACTCGCGTAAGTCGTGACCACAGCCCAGGATGGGGGCAGGAAGGATTTCCCCTTTGACAGAGAAGTGGGAAGAAGCCACCACTGAAGGGAGGCCTTGGCTGCCCTAGAAAGGGAGACGTTCCTGTCGAGGGACGTCGACTTCCTGTCCCATTTGCGGAGAATGTCCCATTGAAGTGGACGCAGATGAAACTGCGCAAAAGGAACTGCCTCCATTGCTGCCACCATCTTCCTAGGAAGTGCATGAGGCGCCTCAAGGGATGCGACTGGGCTCGAAGGAGAGATTGCACCCCTGTTTGTAGTGAACGCTGTTTGTCCAGCGGAAGCTTCACTATCGCTGAGAGAGTATGAAACTCCATGCCGAGATATGTCAGTGATTGGGCCGGTGTCAATTTTGACTTTGGGAAATTGATGATCCACCCGAATCTCTGGAGAGTCTCCAGAGCAATGTTCAGGCTGTGTTGACATGCCACCCGAGAGGGGGCCTTGACAAGCAGATCGTCTAAGTAAGGGATCACCGAGTGTCCCTGAGAGTGTAGGACTGCTACCACTGTTGCCATGACCTTGGTGAGGACCCGTGGGGCTGTCGCCAGCCGAAAGGCAGTGCCAAGAACTGAAGGTGTTCGTCCCCGATGGCGAAACGCAGGAAGCGCTGATGCTCTGGTGCAATCGGCACGTGGAGATAAGCATCCCTGATGTCGATTGATGCTAGGAAGTCTCCTTGGGACATCGAGGCGATGACGGAGCGGAGAGATTCCATCCGGAACCGCCTGGTTTTCACGTGTCTGTTGAGCAGTTTTAGGTCCAGAACGGGACGGAAAGATCCGTCCTTTTTTTGGCACCACAAACAAGTTGGGATAAAAACCGTGGCCCCATTGCTGAAGGGGAACAGGTATCACCACTCCTTCTGCCTTCAGAGTGCTCACCACCTGAAGAAGAGCATCGGCTCGCTCGGGGGGTGGAGATGTTCTGAAGAAACGAGTCGGAGGACGAGAGCTGAACTCTATCCTGTAACCGTGAGACAGAATGTCTCTCACCCATCGGTCTTGGACATGTGGCAACCAGGCGTCGCAAAAGCGGGAGAGCCTGCCACCGACCGAGGATGCGGTTTGGGGAGGCCGAGAGTCATGAGGAGGCCGCTTTGGGAGCGGTTCCTCCGGCGGTATTCTTACGAAGTGACTTAGACCCCCATGAATCGGAGTTCCTCTGACCCTTCTGTGGCCTGTTGGACGAGGAAAATTGAGATCTGGCTGAGGGCCGAAAGGACCGAAACCTCGATTGTACCTTCCGTTGTGGAGGTCTGTTTGGTTTGGACTGGGGTAAGGACGAGTCCTTTCCCTTGGATTGTTTAATGATTTCATCCAATCGCTCGCCAAACAGGCGGTCGCCAGAAAATGGCAACCCGGTTAAGAACTTTTTGGAAGCAGAGTCTGCCTTCCCTTCACGTAGCCACATGGCCCTGCGGACTGCCACCGAATTGGCGGATGCTACCGCCGTACGGCTCGCAGAGTCCAGGACAGCATTCATGGCGTAGGACGCAAACGCCGACGCCTGAGAGGTTAAGGACACAACCTGCGGAGTAGAGGCACGTGTGACTGCATTAATCTCAGACTGACAAGCTGAGATAGCTTGGAGTGCCCATACGGCTGCGAATGCCGGAGCAAAGGACGCGCCAATAGCTTCATAGATGGATTTCATCAGGAGCTCTATCTGCCTGTCAGTGGCATCCTTGAGTGACGCACCATCTGCCACTGCAACTATGGATCTAGCCGCCAGTCTAGAGACTGGAGGATCCACCTTGGGACACTGAGCCCAACCCTTGACTACGTCAGGGGGGAAGGGATAACGTGTGTCATTAAGGCGCTTAGTAAAGCGCTTATCTGGAAAAGCTCGGTGTTTCTGGACTGTATCTCTGAAGTCGGAGTGATCAAGAAACCTACTCCGTGTACGTTTGGGAAACCTAAAATGGAATTTCTCCTGCTGAGAAGCCGACTCCTCAATCGGGAGGAGCTGGAGGAGAAAGATCCAACACCTGATTGATGGACGCTATAAGGTCGTTTACTATGGCGTCCCCTTCAGGTGTATCAAGGTTGAGAGCGGTGTCAGGATCAGAGCCCTGATCTGCCCCATCCGCTTCATCCTCCAGAGAGTCCTCATGCTGAGACCCTGAACAGTGTGATGAAGTCGAGGGAAGCTCCCAGCGAGCCCGCTTAGCCGGTCTGGGACTGCGGTCCGGTTCGGAGTCCTCACCGTGGGACCTATGAGTCGCCCCAGGAGCACTTTGCTGCTCCAACCGAGGGGGGCCTGGGGTCAATGATTCAACTGTGCCCGGGGCCTGTGTTACCGGTCTGGACTGCAAAGCTTCTAGTATCTTAGCAGACCATTTATCCATAGACTCAGAAAGTTTGTCAGCGAATACTGCAAACTCTGTCCCTGTCACCTGGACAGTGGCAGCAGGTGGTTCAACCTGGGCCGGGGGTCCCACCAGTGGCAGAGGCTCCGGCTGAGTGAGTGTCACAGGGGCCGAACATTGCACACAATGAGGGTAGGTGGAACCTGCAGGTAGCATAGCCGCACATGAGGTACAGGTTGCAAAGTAAGCCTGTGCCTTGGCACCCTTGCTTTTTGCGGACGACATGCTGTTGTCTCCTCTTAGAGCAATCAGAGAGGGTATATAGCCAAAAGCAATAGTGCGGCCGTACAGAATAAATGTATACAATATAATCATATAAATATACACTTCGGCACCCAGGGGGGCCAGCACCTAGTGACAGGTGCGGCTTACCGACCGCCTGCAGCGGTTGTGTGACCACCAGATTCCCTGCCTGGGCCTCCCAGAGCTGTGGAGCTCGGCTCTGAAGTTCTCCAGCGTCAGAAGTGCTGATAGGAATGGCTGCCAGCGTTCTGAGAGGAGGAGGGAGCCGTGGGCGTGCCTCAGAAAGTGCGGGAATCTGGTGCCCCACGGTGCTCAGTGAGGGGGGAGGAGGATACGAAGTATGCTCCAGCCCTCAGCGCTGACGTCCAGTGCAGCGTCCCGCCCTTACCCCTGACTGGCAGGCCCGGGGGCGGGAATATGCGGTACTAGGCCGCAAAAGCCGGGGAGTAAAGTTATAAGCGCGGCCGGCAAACAAGCGCGGTCAGCGCGGTAGTCCCGGCGCACCAACACACCCAGCAGCTGCTGCAGCGTCCATAACACAGGCGCTCTATGCGCCGTCCCCAAGGGGACACAGAGTACCTCAGAGGAGCAGGGCCTTGTCCCTGACGATACCCGGTCTCCTGTCCAGCAGATTCCCCCAGGGGCTGCGGAGGGAGCACGGTCCCAGTGCCTGGTGACCGGTTAGGATCCCACTTCACCCAGAGCCCCTAAGGGATGGGGAAGGAAAACAGCATGTGGCTCCTGCCTATGTACCCGCAATGGGTACCTCAACCTTAACAGCACCGCCGACCAGAGTGGGGTGAGAAGGGAGCATGCCGGGGGCCCTGTTATGGGCCCTCTTTTCTTCCATCCGATATAGTCAGCAGCTGCTGCTGACTAAATTGTGGAGCTTGCGTGCATGTGTGCCTCCTTCGCACAAAGCATAAAAACTGAGGAGCCCGTGATGCACGGGGGGGGGGTGTATAGGCAGAGGGGAGGGGTTTACACTTTTAAGTGTAATACTTTGTGTGGCCTCCGGAGGCAGAAGCTATACACCCGATTTTCTGGGTCTCCCAATGGAGCGACAAAGAAAAGTTCCATTTTCATCTCATCTGTCCATAGGACATTCTCCCAGAAGCTTTGTGCCTTGTCAACACGTAGTTTGTCAAATTCCTGTCTGGCTTTATGATTTTGGTTTTTTTCCAACAATGGTATCCTCCTTGATCATCTCCCATGAAGTTCACTTTGGCACAAACAACGACTGATGGTGTGATCTGACACTGATATTCCTTGAGCTTGAAGTTCACTTTATTTTCTTTAGAAGTTTTCCTGGGCTCTTTTGTTACCATTCATCTTTTTGATTTGCCATCAATTTTCTTCCTGCAGCCACATCCAGGGAGGTTGGCTACAGTCCCGTAGATCTTAAAATTCTCAATAATATGTGCAACTGTAGTCACAGGAACATCAATCTGCTTGAAGATGGTCTTCTAACCTTTACCTTTAACATGCTTGTCTATAATTTTCTCTTTCTAATCTCCTGAGACAACTCTTTCCTTTGCTTTCCATATTGAGTGTGGTCCACACCATGTCACCATACAGCACAGTGAGTATCTGTAGCCCTATATACATGCCCACTGACTGATTACACGATTGTAGACACCTGTGATGCTAATTAGTGGACACACCTTGATGTAACATGTCCCTTTTGTCACATTATTTTCAGGGGTACCATCATTTCTGTCCAGGCCCATTTCATGAGGTTTTTTTTTTGTTTTTTTGTTTTTAATTCTGTGGAAGCATGGTGGAAAAGCAATGTCTGACTTTCATTTGTTCATTTTCATAGATTTTTTATTAATTATTACTTTTGTCAGATTAAAGTTATTTCTGTGACCATTGTGGGTTTTTCTTTCATTAGACGAGGGGTACCAACAATTTTGATCCCGTGTGTATGTGCAGCAATATCTGATTAATTCTGCAGTTTTACCTCTTTTCACAAAAATAGGGGAAGAACTACAATACTGAACGCAGCCCATGGAGTAAGGTGGCATTGTGTCTAGAAAAAAAAAGGAAGAACATTTTTATTCTAATCTTAGAAATTTGCTTAAGTGACTTAGGCTGCATGAAGTATTTCACAGCCAAAGACTTTGCTGTACGGCTGCTACAGCGGCACAGTGCAACTTATTTTGTTATTTGGAGCAGCTTCCAGTTGTTTCCTACAGGTTACATGGTTCTGGGATTTCTTCAATCAGAATTCAACTGGCCGAACATCTCTCAGAGCAAAATGTGGCTCTGTGGAAAGGCAGGCTGAGGACCACTCATCTGTAGGACTGCCAGAAATCTGTATTTAGCTTTTCTAGAAAGAGTATGAAGAGCGATGTTTGATGATGCCGCTCTACTCTAAGGGGTACTTCGCACACTACGACATGGCAAGCCGATGCTTGCAATGCCGAGCGCGATAGTCCCAGCCCCCGTCGCAGCTGCGATATCTTGTGATTGCTGCCGTAGCGAACATTATCGCTATGCCAGCTTCACATGGACTCACCTGCCCTGCGCCGTCGCTCTGGCCGGCGAACCGCCTCCTTCCTAAGGGGGTGGGTCGTGCGGCGTCACAGCGACGTCACACGACAGGCGGCCAATAGAAGCGGAGGGGCGGAGATAAGCGGGACGTAAACATCCGCCCACCTCCGTCCTTCCGCATAGCCGGCGTGAGACGCGGTGACGCAGGTAGATGTTCCTCGCTCTTGCAGCTTCTCACACAGCGATGTGTGCTGCCGCAGGGGAACGAGGAACAACATCGTACCGTCGCTGCAGCTACGTTATAGAAATGACGGACACTACACCGATGATACGATTACGACGCTTTTGCGCTCGTTAATCGTATCATAAAGGAATTACACACTCAGATGTCGACAGCGATGCCAGAAGTGCGTCACTTTCGATTTGACCCCACCGACATCGCACCTGTGATATCGTAGTGTGCAAAGTACCCCTAAGGCCCCCCTTCACACATCCGTGATTCTGGTAAGTATGACGTCCATTTTCATACGTACCAGAGACACGGACATACGCAGGCCCATTAAAATCAATAGGTCTGCACACACATCCCTGTTTTCTCGCAGACATGTGTTCATGTGAAAAACACACACACACACACACACACACACACACACACACACACACACACACACACACACACACACACGTGCTCCACATGGCGACATGTCCATTTTTCTCCGGCAGCACGGGTGTCACACAAACCGCACACTGATGCACTCTGTGTGACATGTACAGAAGAAAACACGTCTTTGAAATAAAATGATTTTCTATTCTCACCTGTCCACAGCGCTGCTGTCACTTGCTTCCAGGCCCACTCATGCATATTCACTGCATCGAGGACCCACAAGCAGCAGCAGCGCCAGATATAGCAGTGACGGGGACCGGTGAGTATAGAAGTTACTGCTGTCCGTGTCCTATCACAGATTCCACACTGACATCACACGCTGAACACACACACGGACATGCACACACATACGCACCCACACCACGGACCGTGCGTTTTTAATCACGGACGTGTGAAGGGGGCCTAAGAGAGATACAAGTGCCTTGTACTGGTAATTGGTAAAATCAACAATGGTTGAGCCCCACCTAAAAGATCTGACCTATCTCGTGGACAGGTAAAAACTCAACTACTCTAATTTTCACCTTCAACAATTTTTTATAAATGTGCATCCATGTATCTAGATATCAGTATATATGGTAAAATAACGGAAGGTGGCCAGAAGAAAAGGAAGCTCTCTGCAAACACAACCAATTAACATAAAACACATACATTACTATATACCATGAATATACTGCTAAATTCCCAACATAAGGTTAGCTACTGTAAGTTCACACTTCCGTTGTTTTGCTTCCGTCATCCAGTCCATTTTTTAGATGTCAACTGACGCAATGGAACTGATCCGTTGTGCGTCCATTTTTTAATGGATCTGTCGTAATCTGTTTGAGTTTGGGACAGCCCAATGGGTGTGCCAAACACGCTGGGCATGCTCAGCAGAGCATGACAGAATCAAGCACTGGATTCCATCGTGTGACTGAGTACGGCGGAATCCAGCACCACAGACATCCATTATAACAAATGACGGATGGAGACTGACACCTGTGGAGTCCGTTTTTTTGCCGCTCCAAAAAACGTTACATTCAACGTTGCTCCTGCCTGTCAGTAAACGACTGATCCATCACACGGCGGATGCAACGCAGGGCTGTCTGTCGCAATCCGTTGCTAATAGAAGTCTATGGGGAAAAAATGGATTCCTGCAAAATATTTTGCAAGATACTGTAATTCCTCAAGGCGAAGGATTGCGACGGAACCAAAACAACGGAAGTGTGAACTTACCCTAAGTGATCCAAATAGAAAAAAAATCATACCGGTGTATCCTCAGTGTCTGATATTTCTGTTATCTCTTCCACATCATCATCTCCCTCGTCACTTCCGACTGTACGGGACAGGCTGGCACTGAGCAATCCCAACTTCTTGCCTGCTGCTGAATGAAGAAGACTCAATCCGGATATCCCCTCACAGGCAAGCAGACGCCGCTGGAAACAGAAAAGTGTGAAGTAAACAAAGAAGGGAATTTTGTTTACTTACCGTAAATTCCTTTTCTTCTAGCTCCTATTGGGAGACCCAGACAATTGGTCGGTTGGAAGAAAAGAGGGCCCCCACGGGGGTCCCCGGCATGCTCCCTTCTCACCCCACTATGTCGGCTTTTGTTAAGGTTGAGGTACCCATTGCGGGTACAAAGGCTGGAGCCACATGCCGTCTCCTTCACCATCCCTTAGCGGCTCTGGGAGAAGTGGGATCCTGAACGGTCATCCAGTTGCTGGGACCGTGCTCCCTCCGCAGCCCCTGTGGGAATCTGCCGGACCGGAGTCTATTCAACCTCAGGGACCGGGCCCTGCAACTCTAAGGTACTCTGTGTCCCCATTGGGGAATGTGCAGGAGCGCACCTTCTTCCCGGACGCTGCGGCAGCTGCTGAATTGAGAAGACCGGTGGACTTCCGCGCCGACCGTGCCTGCTTGTCGGGCGCGGTCTCAAATTTAGTCCCCGGCTTCATCGCGGCCTAGTCGCAAAAATCCCGCCCCCGGGCCTGCCTGTCAGGGGTAAGGGCGGGACTGCCGACCTGACGTCAGGTGTGAGGGCCGGAGCAGAACCCTGAGCTGCGACGTCCGCCTCGTCCTCCAGAGAGTCCTCAAGCTGGGAACCCGAGCAGAGTGAAGAAGTCGGGGAAGATTCCCAGCGAGCCCGCTTAGCCTGTCTAGGACTGTGGTCCTGGCAGGAGTCCTCCGCGTGGGACCTAGGGCCCAACCTGGGAGCGCGCTGCGGCTCGGACCGAGAGGGGCCTGGAGGTGACAATCCAACAGGGGCCGGGGCCTGTGTAAGGACCGGTCTGGACTGCAAAGCTTCTAGCAGCTTGGCAGACCATTTGTCCATAGACTGAGCCATGGATTGTGAAAGTGACTCAGAGTTTCTCAGCAAAAGAGGAGAACTCTGTCCTTGGCGCCTGGACAGGGGGAGCAGGGGGGTCTACATGAGCCGAGGGGTCCACTAGTGACCAAGGCTCTGGCTGAGCAAGTGAAACAGGGGTCGAGCATTGCTCACAGTGAGGGTAGGTGGAACCCGCAGGTAACATAGCCCCACAAGAGGTACAGGCCGCAAAAAAACCCTGTGCCTTAACAGCTTTGCTCCTTATGGACGACATGCTGTTGTCTCCTAGGAGAATGATCACTGAGGGTATATGGGCAAAAACAGGGTATACAGCCCGACCGAACAGAAATATATATATATAAATACGTATCTATTCCGGCACCCTAGGGGGGACCAGCACCGGGTGACCGGTGTGGCTTACCGACCGCTAACAAGCGGAGTGTGTACCTCCAGATTCCCAGCTTTAGGTCCCCTGGAGCTGCAGAGCTGTTCCTGAGAATCCTCCACTGGCAGAATGCCCAAAAAATGGCTGCCGGAGATCTCAGGGGGGGGGAGTGGAGCCATGGGCGGCGCCAGGAAAGTGCGGGAATCTGGGGTCCCCACAGTGATCAGTGAGGGGGGAGGAAACATGCAGGATGCTCCGGCCCTCACATCCGACGTCAGGTCGGCAGTCCCGCCCTTACCCCTGACAGGCAGGCCCGGGGGCGGGATTTTTGCGACTAGGCCGCGATGAAGCCGGGGACTAAATTTGAGACCGCGCCCGACAAGCAGGCACGGTCGGCGCGGAAGTCCACCGGTCTTCTCAATTCAGCAGCTGCCGCAGCGTCCGGGAAGAAGGTGCGCTCCTGCACATTCCCCAATGGGGACACAGAGTACCTTAGAGTTGCAGGGCCCGGTCCCTGAGGTTGAATAGACTCCGGTCCGGCAGATTCCCACAGGGGCTGCGGAGGGAGCATGGTCCCAGCAACTGGATGACCGTTCAGGATCCCACTTCTCCCAGAGCCGCTAAGGGATGGTGAAGGAGACGGCATGTGGCTCCAGCCTTTGTACCCGCAATGGGTACCTCAACCTTAACAACACCGCCGACATAGTGGGGTGAGAAGGGAGCATGCCGGGGACCCCGTGGGGGCCCTCTTTTCTTCCAACCGACCAATTGTCTGGGTCTCCCAATGGAGCGACAAAGAAAATAAACTATATACAAACATACACTCGCTTGTAACAGGGTTGGTGCCTCAGGATTGGAGGATTGCTGATGTGGTACCGGTATTTAAGAAAGGTAAGAGGGTAGATCCAGGCAACTACCGTCCAGTAAGCCTAACATCAGTAGTATGCAAAGTTTTTGAGGGCATTGTAAGGGATCACATGAAAAAACATATTGCAGAAAATAATATAATAACTGACAGATAGCATGGATTCATGAAAGATAAGTCGTGTCTAATCAACCTGTTGGGGTTCTATGAGGGGGTAAGTGCAAATATGGATATTGGTAATGCAGCTGATGGGATTTATTTGGAATTTGCAAAGGCATTTGATACTGTACCCCATAATAGCCTTATACTAAAGCTCCAGAAGCAAGAACTAGGGGAAACTATATGCAACTGGGTAAGGAATTGGCTAAAAGATAGGAAACAAAGAGTAGTCATAAATGGTACATTCTCTAAATGGGCTATAGTCAGCAGTGGGGACCGCAGGGATCTGTGCTAGGAGCGATTCTTTTTAATCTCTTTATTAATGACCTTGTGGATGGGATTGATCGTAAAGTGTCAGTCTTTGCTGATGACACCAAACTATGTAGGATGTTAAAAACGGACCTTGATGGCACAATATTACAAAACGATCTGGATAAATGTCAGAATGGGCAGATACTTGGCAAATGAGATTTAATGTTGATAAATGTAAGGTAATGCACCTAGGACGTAGTAATCCTATAACTGTGTATACATTAAATGGAAGTAAACTCGGACTACAGAACAGGAGAAGGACTTGGGTATTCTCATTACAAATAAGCTGAGCAGCAGCACTCAATGTCAGGCAGCAGCTGCTAAAGCAAACAAGATTCTAGGGTGTATAAAAAGAGAGATTAGATCCCGTGATCCCAACGTATTGTTACCCCTCTATAAATCACTTGTAAGGCCACATCTGGAATATGGGATTCAGTTTTGGGCTCCACATTTTAAAAAGGACATTCAGAAGTTAGAGGCAGTTCAAAGGCAGGCAACTAGACTACTACAAGGAATGGAGGCCTCCCATATGATGACAGGTTGAAAAAAAGAATTTTGTTTACTTACCGTAAATTCTTTTTCTTATAGTTCCGTATTGGGAGACCCAAACCATGGGTGTTTAGCTTCTGCCTCCGGAGGACACACAAAGTACTACACTTAAAAAAGTGTAGCTCCTCCCTCTGAGCTTATACACCCCCTGGTGAGCCAGTCCCAGCCAGTTTAGTGCAAAGGCTGAAGGAGAATAGCCACCCACAAGTAGAACCGAGCAAGAACCGGAACAACCGGAGACTCTGTCCACGACAACAGCCGGTGATAACACACGGAACAAGAAAATTGCTAACAGGAAACCGGGAGGGAGCTGGGTCTGCCAATACGGAACTATAAGAAAAAGAATTTACGGTAAGTAAACAAAATTCTCTTTTTCTTTATCGTTCCTTTGGGAGACCCAGACCATGGGACGTTCCAAAGCCGTCCATGGGTGGGAATAAACAGAAAAAACTAAGAAGTAGGCGGAACCTAACTTCACAAGTGGGCGACAGCCGCCTGAAGGATGCGTCTGCCCAAGCTCGCATCTGCCGAAGCATGAGCATGCACTTGGTAGTGCTTCGAAAAGGTATGCAGGCTAGCCCAAGTGGCAGCCTGACAGACTTGTTGAGCCGTAGCCTGGTGCCTAAAAGCCCAAGAGGCACCGACAGCTCTGGTCGAGTGTGCTTTGATCCCCGGCGGGGGAGGCACCTGAGTACTCTGGTAGGCGTCCGAAATGGTCGATCTAATCCAACGGGCCAAGGTCGGCTTAGAAGCAGGGAGACCCTTGCGCCGCCCTGTGGTTAGCACAAAAAGAGAGGTGCACCGCCTAAGCGCAGCAGTGCGACACACATAAATCCGGAGAGCACGCACCAGATCTAGAGTATGCAGCGCTTTTTCAAAGCGATGAACAGGGGCCGGACAGAAGGAAGGCAAGGAAATGTCCTGGTTAAGGTGGAAGGGAGAGACCACCTTAGGAAGAAAGTTCGGAGTCGGACGGAGAACCACCTGGTGAAAAACCAAAAAAGGTGACTCCGAGGAGAGCGCAGCCAAATCAGAGACTCTCCTGAGAGAAGTTATGGCAACTAGAAAGGCCACTTTTTGAGAAAGACGATACAAAGAAACCTCCCTAAGGGGCTCAAAAGGGGGTTTCTGCAATACCGTGAGGACCAAGTTAAGGTCCCAGGGATCCAAGGGCCGCCGATAAGGCGGAATGATGTTAGACGCGCCTTGCATGAAGGTGCGGACCTGAGCCAGCCGGGCGAGACGCCGCTGGAACAGCACTGACAGAGCTGAGACTTGACCCTTGAGAGAGTTGAGGGACAGTCCTAGCTGCAGACCGGACCGTAAAAAAGACAGAAGGGTCGGCAAGGAGAATGGCCAAGGAGGATGGCCGGAAGAGCGACACCAGGACAGGAAAATTTTCCAAGTCCTGTGATAGATCTTGGCGGAGGAAGACTTACGGGCCCGAGTCATAGTAGAGATGACTTCAGGAGGAATACCAGAAGCCGTCGAAATCCAGGACTCAAGAGCCACGCCGTCAATTTGAGTGCCGCAGAATTCGGGCGGAAAAACGGACCTTGCGAGAGTAGGTCTGGACGATCCGGAAGATGCCACGGCATCTCTACGGACAGTTGGAGCAGGTCCGGATACCAAGCTCGCCTGGGCCAGTCCGGTGCAATGAGGATGACTCGACGGCCCTCCATTCTGATCTTGCGCAGGACTCTGGGCAAGAGAGCTAGAGGGGGAAACACGTAGGACAGACGAAACTGGGACCAGTCTTGAACCAGAGCGTCCGCGGCGAAGGCCTGAGGATCGTGGGAGTGAGCCACGTAAACTGGAACCTTATTGTTGTGACGGGATGCCATTAGATCCACGTCCGGAGTGCCCCATTTGCGGCAGATTGACTGAAACACTGCCGGGTGCAGGGACCACTCGCCACCGTCCACGGATTGACGGCTGAGAGTCTGCCTCCCAGTTTTCCACGCCTGGGATGTGGACTGCGGATATGGTAGACTTTGAGTCCTCCGCCCATTGAAGGATGCGTTGTACCTCCATCATTGCCAGGCGGCTGCGTGTCCCGCCTTGGTGATTGATGTAGGCAACCGCTGTCGCGTTGTCTGACTGGACTCGAATGTGCCTGCCCGCCAACAGGTGGTGAAAAGCTAGGAGAGCTAGAAGCACAGCTCTGGTTTCCAGCACATTGATTGAAAGGGCTGACTCGGACGGAGTCCAAGTGCCCTGTGCTCTGTGGTGGAGATATACCGCTCCCCAGCCGGATAGGCTGGCATCCGTGGTGAGAATCACCCAGGACGGGGTCAGGAAGGAGCGCCCTTGGGACAGGGAGAGGGGCCGAAGCCACCACTGAAGAGAGCTCCTGGTCCGTGGCGACAGAGCCACTAACCTGTGTAAGGAGGAAGGCCGCTTGTCCCAACAGCGGAGAATGTCCAGCTGCAGAGGGCGCAGATGGAACTGGGCAAAGGGAACAGCCTCCATGGACGCCACCATTTGACCCAGCACCTGCATCAGGCGCCTGAGGGTATAACGGCGGGGCCTCAGGAGAGAGCGCACCGCTAGCTGGAGAGACTGCTGTTTGATTAAGGGCAACTTCACAAGTGCCGGCAAAGTCTCGAACTACATCCCTAGGTACATAGACTCTGGGTCGGAGTCAGAGTGGATTTGGGAAGATTGACAAGCCACCCGAATTGGGCTAGAGTGGCGAGAGTGAGCGAGACACTCCGCTGACAGTCTGCGCTGGATGGACCCTTGACCAGAAGGTCGTCCAGATAAGGAAGCACTGCCAACCCCTGGAGGTGCAGGACCGCAATCACTGCCGCCATGACCTTGGTGAATACCCGAGGGGCCGTGGCTAACCCGAAGGGGAGAGCCAAGAATTGGAAATGATCCTCTCCTATTGCAAAACGTAACCAACGCTGGTGTGAAACTGCGATTGGCACATGTAGATAGGCATCTCTGATGTCGATGGACGCCAGGAAATCCCCTTGGGTCATAGAGGCAATGACTGATCGTAGAGACTCCATGCGAAAATGCCGCACCCGAACATGCTTGTTGAGAAGCTTGAGATCCAGGATGGGCCGGAAGGTACCGTCCTTTTTGGGAACTAGGAAGAGGTTTGAGTAAAAACCTCTGAACCGTTCCTGAGCGGGAACTGGTACAATCACTCCGTTTGCCTGCAAGGATGCCACGGCCTGCGAGAAGGCGGCGGCCTTGGAGCAGGGGGGAGTTGAGAGAAAAAGAAGGGAATTTTGTTACTTACCGTAAATTCCTTTTCTTCTAGCTCTTATTGGGAGACCCAGACGATTGGGGTATAGCTACTGCCCTCCGGAGGCCACACAAAGCACTACACTAAAAAGTGCAAGGCCCCTCCCCTTCTGGCTATACCCCCCGTGGTATCACGGGTTCTCCAGTTTTAGTGCCAAAGCAAGAAGGAGGAAGCCAATAACTGGTTTAAACAAATTAACTCCGAATAACGTCGGAGAACTGAAAAACCGTTCAACATGAACAACATGTGTACCCGCAAACAACAAAAAAATCCCGAAGGACAACAGGGCGGGTGCTGGGTCTCCCAATAAGAGCTAGAAGAAAAGGAATTTACGGTAAGTAACAAAATTCCCTTCTTCTTCAGCGCTCTATTGGGAGACCCAGACGATTGGGACGTCCAAAAGCTGTCCCTGGGTGGGTAAAGAGATACCTCATGTTAGAGCTGCAAAACAGCCCTACCCTACGGGGGTGTCACTGCCGCCTGCAGGACTCTTCTACCTAAGCTGGCATCCGCCGAAGCATAGGTATGCACCTGATAATGCTTGGTGAAAGTGTGCAGACTCGACCAGGTAGCTGCCTGGCACACTTGTTGAGCCGAAGCCTGGTGTCGTAATGCCCAGGACGCACCCACGGCTCTGGTTGAGTGGGCTTTTAGCCCTGAAGGAACCGGAAGCCCCGCAGAACGGTAGGCCTCTAGAATTGGTTCTTTGATCCATCGAGCCAGGGTGGCTTTAGAAGCCTGCAACCCCTTGCGCGTACCAGCGACAAGGACAAAAAGTGCATCGGAACGGCGCATGGGCGCCGTGCGGGAAATGTAGATTCTGAGTGCTCTCACCAGATCTAGCAAACGTAAGTCCTTTTCATACCGGTGAACCGGATGAGGACAAAAGGAAGGCAAGGATATATCCTGATTAAGATGAAACGAGGATACGACCTTAGGGAGAAACTCCGGAATGGGGCGCAGCACTACCTTGTCCTGGTGGAACACCAGGAAGGGAGCCTTGGATGACAGAGCTGCCAGCTCCGACACTCCCCGAAGCGATGTGATCGCAACAAGAAACGCCACTTTCTGTGACAGGCGAGAAAAGGAAACTTCCTTCAAAGGCTCGAAAGGCGGCTTCTGGAGAGCAACTAGTACCCTGTTCAGATCCCACGGATCTAACGGCCGCCTGTACGGGGGCACAATATGACAGACCCCCTGCAGAAACGTGCGCACCTTAGGAAGACGTGCTAGACGCTTCTGAAAAAACACGGATAGTGCCGAGACTTTCCCTTTAAGGGAGCTGAGCGACAAGCCCTTTTCCAACCCCGATTGCAGGAAGGAAAGAAAAGTGGGCAATGCAAATGGCCAAGGGGATACTCTCTGTGCAGAGCACCAGGATAAGAAAATCTTCCACGTTCTGTGGTAGATCTTAGCAGACGTCGACTTCCTAGCTTGTCTCATTGTGGCTACGACTCCTTGAGATAATCCTGCGGACGCTAGGATCCAGGACTCAATGGCCACACAGTCAGGTTCAGGGCCGCAGAATTCTGATGGAAAAACGGCCCTTGGGACAGTAAGTCTGGTCGGTCTGGCAGTGACCACGGTCGACCGACCGTGAGATGCCACAGATCCGGATACCACGATCTCCTTGGCCAGTCTGGGGCGACGAGTATGACGCGGCTGCAATCGGATCTGTTGTTGTTGTGCCGGGACGCCATTAGGTCGACGTCCGGCACTCCCCATCGGCGACAGATTTCCTGAAACACGTCCGGGTGAAGGGACCACTCCCCTGCGTCCATGCCCTGGCGACTGAGGAAGTCTGCTTCCCAATTTTCTACGCCTGGGATGTGAACCGCGGATATGGTGGAGGCTGTGTCCTCCACCCACATTAGAATGCGCCGGACTTCTTGGAATGCTTGCCGACTGCGCGTCCCTCCTTGGTGGTTGATGTATGCCACCGCTGTGGAGTTGTCCGACTGGATTCGGATCTGCTTTCCTTCCAGCCACTGCTGGAAGGCCAGTAGGGCAAGATACACTGCCCTGATTTCCAGAACATTGATCTGAAGGGTGGACTCCTGCGGAGTCCACGTCCCCTGGGCCCTGTGGTGGAGAAACACTGCTCCCCACCCTGACAGACTCGCATCTGTCGTGACCACTGCCCAGGATGGAGGCAGGAAGGATCTTCCCTGAGACAATGAGGTGGGAAGGAGCCACCATTGTAGAGAGTCCTTGGCCGTCTGGGAAAGAGAGACTTTCCTGTCCAGGGACGTTGACTTCCCGTCCCATTGGCGGAGAATGTCCCATTGAAGTGGGCGCAGATGAAACTGCGCAAAGGGAATTGCTTCCATGGCTGCCACCATCTTCCCGAGGAAGTGCATGAGGCGCCGTAAGGGGTGCGACTGGCCTTGAAGGAGGGATTGCACCCCTGTCTGTAGGGACCGCTGCTTGTTCAGCGGAAGCTTCACTCTCGCTGCTCGAGTATGAAACTCCATGCCAAGATACGTTAGCGACTGTGACGGTGACAGATTCGACTTTGGAAAGTTGATGATCCATCCGAACGTCTGTAGAGTCTCCAGCGTAGCATGTAGACTGAGTTGGCATGCCTCTTGAGAGGGTGCCTTGACAAGTAGATCGTCTAGGTAAGGGATCACCGAGTGTCCCTGAGAGTGCAAGACTGCTACCACCGCCGCCATGACCTTGGTGAAGACCCGGGGGGCTGTCGCCAGACCGAATGGCAGAGCTACGAACTGAAGATGGTCGTTTCCTATCACAAAACGTAGAAAACGTTGATGTTCTGTAGCAATTGGCACGTGGAGATAAGCATCTTTGATGTCTATTGAGGCAAGGAAGTCTCCTTGAGACATTGAGGCAACGACAGAGCGGAGGGTTTCCATCCGGAACCGTCTGGCGTGCACATGTTTGTTGAGCAGCTTTAGATCCAGAACAGGACGGAACGAGCCGTCCTTTTTTGGAACCACAAAGAGATTGGAGTAAAACCCTCGCCCTTGTTCCTGCGGCGGTACAGGAACCACTACTCCTTCCGCTCTTAGGGAGTCCACCGCCTGCAGCAGGGCATCTGCTCGGTCTGGATGTGGGGAGGTTCTGAAGAACCGAGCTGGAGGACGAGAACTGAACTCGATTCTGTACCCGCGAGACAAAATGCCTGTCACCCACCGGTCTTTGACCTGTGACGTCCAAATGTCGGAAAAGCGGGAGAGCCTGCCCCCAACCGGAGATGAGGAGGGGGGGGGCTGGAAGTCATGAGGTAGCCGCTTTGGAAGCGGTTCCTCCATTTGCTTTCTTGGGGCGTGCGTGAGCCCGCCAGGAATCTGAGACTCTTTGCGTCCTCTGAGTCCCTTTGGACGAGGAGAATTGTGTCTTGCCCGAACCTCGAAAGGACTGAAACCTCTGCTGCCATTTTTTCTGCTGAGGTTTGCTTGATCTGGGCTGGGGTAAGGAAGAGTCTTTACCCTTGGACTGTTTAATGATGTCAGCCAATGGCTCGCCAAACAGTCTATCTCTAGATAAAGGCAAGCTGGTTAAACATTTTTTGGAACCAGCATCTGCTTTCCAGTCCTTTAACCACAAGGCTCTGCGCAAAACTACCGAATTGGCGGACGCCATTGAGGTGCGGCTGGTAGATTCTAGGACCGCATTGATAGCGTAAGACGCAGACATCTGCGAGGTAAGGGACGCCACTTGCGGCGCCGCTGGATGTATGATAGCATCCACTTTTGCTAAACCAGCTGAAATAGCTTGGAGTGCCCATACGGCTGCGAATGCTGGAGCAAACGACGCGCCGATAGCTTCATAGACAGATTTTAACCAAAGGTCCATCTGTCTGTCATTGGCATCCTTAAGTGAAGCGCCATCCTCCACTGCAACTATGGATCTAGCTGCAAGTTTGGAAATCGGGGGGGTCTACCTTTGGACACTGGGTCCAGCGCTTGACCACATCAGGGGGGAAAGGAAAACGTGTATCCTTAGAACGTTTAGAGAAACGCCTTTCTGGATGAGCGTCGTGTTTCTGGATTGATTCTCTGAAGTCAGAGTGATCCAAGAAAGCACTCAATTTACGCTTGGGATAGAGGAAACGAAACTTCTCCTGCTCTGCAGCTGCCTCCTCTGCAGAAGGAGCTGGGGGAGAAATATCTAACAGTCTATTAATGGCTGAGATAAGATCGTTTACCATGGCGTCCCCATCCGGGGTATCCAGATTGAGAGGGGTTCCAGGATAAGACTCCTGATCACTCTCTTCAGACGCATCACAGGGCGACTGATTGCGCTGAGACCCTGAGCAGTGTGATGACGTTGAGGGTCTTTCCCAGCGAGCTCGCTTAGGGTGGCTGGGGCTATCATCTGAGTCATAATACTCAGCCTGGGAAGCCGGGGACCCCCTTGCAGTCTGGGCTAATTCCAACTGAGGGGGATTAGAGGACAGAGACCTCGCCGTGTCCATAGACTGAGCCCCAGTCATGGATTGCAAAGTTTCAAGGATCTTTGCCATAGTCACAGACATTCCATCAGCAAAAACTGCAAAGTCTGTCCCTGACACCGGGGCAGGACTTACAAGCGTCTCAGCCTGGGTCACTACCCCTCCGGACTCCGGCTGGCGAAGCAGCACCGGATCTGAGCATTGCACACAATGGGGGTCTTTGGAACCTGCTGGTAGAGCAGCCCCACATGCAGCACACGCAGTGTACACAGCCCTAGCCTTGGCAGCCTTGCGTTTTGTGGATGACATGTTGCTGCCTCCTCAGAGCGATCTGGGGTATCCAGCCAGGAAGCGACCTTACAGTGCAAGAAATAACTAAATATATATATCTGGTGACACAGTACACCAATACACACTGAGGCACTAGAGGGGCCAGCTGAAATGCCGCTTACCGCCCGCTTAAGAGCAGGTGTGTGGTCGCCAAAAGCCCCCTAGTCCAGGTCTCCCAGAGCCTTGCGTCCTTCCTCTAGCCAGACTGCCTGTAATGGCTGCCGGCGTCCTGGGAGAGGAGGGGGGGCGGGCCCTGGGCGTTCCTGACTAAGAGCGGGAAGCCTGCTTCCCTCTGTGCCTAGTGAGAGGGCTGGAGCATGTAAATCAGGCTCCAGCCCTCGTCGCTGCTGCGAAACAGCGTCTCTCCCCTACCCTGATTGACAGGGTGGGGGCGGGAACGAAGCGGAGCTAGGCCGCAAAAGCCGGGGACTGGATTTATAAACGCCGCCGCCGTAAAAGCGCGGTCGGCGTGTCCCCGGCGCACCACAAGTCACAGCAGCGCCGCCCGGACCAGTGGGGGTCAGCGCTGCGTTCCCACAACACAAAGTCCCCCAGTAAACTGTAGGAACACTAACTCCAACGTTACGGTCCCCGGCGCACTACAACACCCAGCCAGCCCGGAGTGTGTCTGTACCTGCCGGGGACACAGAGTACCTGTATGATGCAGGGCCATGTCCCTGATTGTACTCCTGCTCCGTATCCATCAGGTGCTATGGGTCTGTGGATGGAGCCCGGCGTCAGAGCTTAGAGGCCGGCAGGATCCCACTTCCACAGAGCCCTACAAGGGGATGTGGAAGGAAAACAGCATGTGGGGCTCCAGCCCCTGTACCAGCAATAGGTACCTCAACCTTACAACACCATCCACGGGTGAGAAGGGAGCATGCTGGGGGCCCTATATGGGCCCTCTTTTCTTCCATCCGAAATAGTCAGCAGCTACTGCTGACTAAAATCTGTGGAGCTATGCGTGGATGTCTGACCTCCTTCGCACAAAGCTTGAAAACTGGAGAACCCGTGATACCACGGGGGGGTATAGCCAGAAGGGGAGGGGCCTTGCACTTTTTAGTGTAGTGCTTTGTGTGGCCTCCGGAGGGCAGTAGCTATACCCCAATCGTCTGGGTCTCCCAATAGAGCGCTGAAGAAAAATCTGTTTGGAGGGCTGGAAGAGAATTCTATCCTGTAGCCGTGAGATATGATATCTCTCACCCACTGAACGGAGACTTGCTTTAACCAAGCGTCGCCAAAGTGGGAGAGCCTGCCACCGACTAAGGACGTGGCTGGAGCGGGCAGAGAGTCATGAGGAGGCTGCCTTAGTGGCAGAACCTCCTGCGGTCTTCTGCAGACGCGCTTTTGGGCGCCAGTTGGATTTCTGATCCTTGGCTGAGTTAGCGGACGAGGCGGAAGGCTTAGAGGATGACCAGTTGGAGGAACGAAAGGAACGAAACCTCGATTGATTCCTACCCTGGGCGGGTTTCCTGGTCTTGGTATGTGGCATGGAAGTACTCTTCCCGCCAGTAGCTTCCTTAATAATTTGATCCAGCTGTTCACCAAACAGCCGGGAACCAGCAAAAGGGAGCCCAGCAAGAAACTTCTTGGAAGAAGCATCTGCCTTCCACTCTCGAAGCCACAAGATCCTGCGGATAACAAGAGAATTAGCTGAAGCCACCGCAGTGCGGTGCACAGTCTCTAGCATTGCAGACATGGCATAAGATGAAAAAGCTAAAGCCTGAGAAGTTAAGGTAACCATCTCAGGCATAAATTCCTTGGTGAGGGAATGCATCTCCTCTAGAGAAGCAGAGATGGCTTTGAGAGCCCACACTGCTGCAAAAGTCGGGGAAAACGCGGCCCCCGCAGCTTCATACACAGATTGGGCCAGAAGGTCAATCTGACGGTCAGTGGAATCCTTAAGTGAGGTGCCGTCAGCCACCGACACAACGGTCTGGGCTGAGAGCCTAGACACCGGAGGGTCTACCTTTGGGGAGTGAGACCACTCCTTGACCACCTCAGGTGGAAATGGAAACCGGTCATCAGAACCACGCTTCGGAAAGCGTTTGTCAGGACAAGCCCTGGGTTTGTTCACAGCGGTCTGAAAACTGGAGTGGTTAAAGAACACACTCTTTACTCTCTTGTCTCTTAGGCGAGGTAAACTGATGCTTTTCTGCCAAAGAGGGTAGCTCCTCTGAGACTGGCGGATTGAGATCCAGTACAGAATTAATAGAAGCAATCAAGTCACTAAGATCTGAGTCACCCTCAGAGAAATCGATGGGATACATAGCCTCCGAGCCCCCCCGTGAGGGCATCCTCCTCATCTTGCGAGTCAGCTCTTGAGACAGAGCCGCGGGATGAGGAAGGGGAGGAAACCCTGCGCCTTCTCTTAGAAGGACGGGGTCTGGGACCAGATGATGAATCCTCTGTGAGCTCCGATGGACGGAGGTCAGAGGATAGGAATCCTCTGTCAAGAGTATTAGAGGCACCCTGTGAGGAGGGCTGATGCATATTCATCAAAGTCCTGGACAAAAGTCCCATGGACTTAACAAATGACTGGGATATGGACCTAGAAAAGGACTCTACCCAGGCCGGGGGTTCAGCCACAGGTGCAGCAGCAGCCTGAGAGACCACTGGGGGTGAGACTCCAGGCTGTGGCACCGCCAAGTTAGAGCAACCATCACAATGTGGATAAGTGCTCGGCTCAGGCAGCAGGAGCTTACATGCAGAGCATACAGAATAAAGCTTTGGAGCCTTGTTCCTTGTGCAGAGGTCCACAACCGGAGACCGGCTGTGGCTTACCAGACCGCTGGGCGCGGTGTTGTGTGCCCTCCAGATCCCGAAGCCCGGTCCCCCAATGCACAGCACCTCAGCAGAGATGCAGAGTGCAGGATATCCCAGCGCAGAGTGAACTCTGCCTGAGAAATGGCCGCCGGAGCGAAGAGAGGGGGCGGGACTAGGGGGCGTTCCTATAGGAGAGCGGGAACTGGAGGGCTATAGAGACCTGCAGGGGAGGAGGGACGCCCCAGCAGTGGGGAGTGTCCCTCCCCTGTGCAGAACGGCCGCCGGCAGGAGCCGTGCCTGTCCCTCTTGCATGAGTGACATGCGAGGGAAGTTAACAAAAACTAGGCCTCCGGCAAAGCCGGGGCCTAAATTTAAGCGGCAAGGCCAACGCGCAGGCACCATCGGCGCGGTTCTCTGGCAAAAACTAGAGAACCCGCCGGAAATGTCAAAATAAATACATTCAGCATACTCTCCCCATACAATAAAGAACAGGGACCCCCAACACAAACATCTCAGGTACTTAGCTGCTGAGACGCAGGGCCAGGTCCCTGGGGATGAGTGCTCCGGTCCAACAGAATCCTCAAGGGGCTGTGGATGGAGACCGTGCTGGCTCCCACTTCAAGCCAGAGCCCAGGAGGGATGGTGAAGGAGCGAGGGATGGTGAAGGAGCGCGGCATGTAAGGCTGCAGCCTTGTAAATCAACCTTAACAACACCGCCGACACAGTGGGGTGAGAAGGGACATGCCGGGGAGTCCAGACGTGGACCCGCTTTTCTTCAAACTCTTTCCAAAAATCAAACAAATCAGATGAGAATGCATGTGTGGATGTATGCCCCCTGAACACAAAGCGATAAACTGGCTGGGACTGGCTCAGCAGGGGGTGTATAAGCTCAGAGGGAGGAGCTACACTTTTAAGTGTAGTACTTTGTGTGTCCTCCGGAGGCAGAAGCTAAACACCCATGGTCTGGGTCTCCCAAAGGAACGATAAAGAAAGTTAGATATGTTCAGCTTAGAAAAAAGACGTCTCAGAGGAGATCTCATTTATATGTATAAATACATGTGTGGTCAATATAAAGGACTGACACATGACTTATTCCTTCCAAAGACAATACTAAGGACCAGGGGGCACTCACTGCGAGTGGAAGCAAGGCGATTCCGACAGCTAAATAGGAAAGGGTTCTTTACAGTTAGAGCAGTCAGACTGTGGAATGCCCTACCACAAGATGTAATAATGGCAGATACTATAACAGCTTTTAAAAAAGGGCTGGATGATTTCCTCAGTACACACAACATTGTTGGTTATAAATGACTTAGTGACCAAATGTATAACTGGTGGAGGAAGGTTGTACTAGTTGGACCTAGGTCTTTCTTCAACCTAAGTAACTATGTAACATACATACAGACATGGCCAAAAGCATTGGAACCCTTGAAATGGTTTCAGAAAATGACGTATTTCTCAAAAAAAAAAAAAAAAAAAATTGCAATTACATGTCTCGTTATTCACATGTTTATTTCCTTTGTGTGTCTTGGAATATAAATAAAGTCAACTCGACAGAATTTCACACAAAATCCCCAAAATAGGCCGGACAACATTGCTAACACCTTTAACTTAATATATGGTTGCACACCCTTTGGAATAAATATCTGAAATCACTCGCTTCCTATAACCATCATCAAGCTTCTTAGGCTATGTGTCCACGTTGCGGAAAATGCGCGGATTTTGCAGCGGATTTCTCACGGAAAAGCCGCGGATTTCCCGAAAATCTGCAGCACCGGTACTTCCCAGCCATTTCTATGGCATTTTGGAAATGCTGTGCCCATGCTGCGGATTTTTCCGCAGCGGATTTCATGCGGATTTTGATCCGGAAAAATCTGCAACATGTCAATTATTGTTGCGGATTTTCATCCGGATTTTGGCTTTAAAATTGGGGGGGAAAAAAAAAAAAAAAATCCGCAACAAAATCCGCATCAAATCCGCACCTTTGCAAAGGTGCGGATTTTGCGGGAAAGCTGCGGATTTTGATGCAGAAAAATCCGCAGCTACATTCTCTCGTGGACACATAGCCTTACAGCTCTACACTGGAATTTTGGACCCCTCTTTTGCAAACTGCTCCAGGTCTCTCATATTTGAAGGCGTCTTCTCCCAACAGCAGTTTTAAGAATGATGTCTATCTTGATCTCATCCATAAAAAGCAGTCCCAGGATTTTGGCTTCTATACGTACATTTTAGAAAACTGCAGTCAAGCTTTTTTAAGTCTCTATGTCAGTGGTGGGGTCTTCTTTGGTCAAATAGTTTGCGCTGACACAGATGCACCCTGATTCAAAGATTTCTTTGGAACTTGATTGGGGCTCCTTATCCAACATCTGGACAATCCTCTGCCATCCAAATCCAGGGAGATTAGCTTCAGTGATTATGTTGCGCACAGTGGTCAAAGTAACATCAAGATCTCTGGAAATGGATTTGTAACCTTGAGATTGTAGATATAGTTCAACAATTTTGCTTCTCAAGACCTCAGACAGATCTGTTCTCCATGCTTAGTGTGGCACACACAGACACAATGCAGATTGAGTCAACATCTCTTCTTTTTATCTGGTTTCAGTTGTGATTTTCATATTGCCCACACCTGTCACTTGCACAGGTGAGTTTGAATGAGCATCACATGCTTTTCCACAGTTTTATAAAAGGTGCCAACAACTTTGTTGGGCCCACTTTGGGGTTTTGTGTGAAATTATGACCAATTTGTCTTTCTTGCCTCAGTTATTTTGTGCTGTTCCTATAAAAACACACACACACACACACACACACACACACACACAATAGCTTGAGCACTAACCGGGTTTCTGTGTAAATGAGCCATTCTCAGTCGTTCTGAGCAGGACGTAGTCTTCCTCCTGGAGTCGCTCACCAAAACCAGCTCATAACACTTCTGAGATTAAATATAAAAATAAGAACAAGTGAGAAAAAAAAACAAAAGAAAATTAAACCTATTCAACTTAAATATCATTTATTGAAGAGCTGAAAGTGCGTACAAGGGTTAGGTTTATACGTGTTTATTCTGTACTTATTTTTTTCATAAAAAAAAAAAACACTGAGTTTTACATTAACAGCATAGTAAAGAAGATTTCTGAAGTGTCATTCAAGCGCAGAATTTTTTTCTTTGTGTCATTTTAGCTGCTGAGTATAATTCTTTCCTTTTTTACAGCTTTTTTCAGGATTTCAAATGAATAGTAAAAAGATCTGCATGTAAAAATGATGCAAAAATGCGCATATTGTACGCAGCGTTTTTCAAGCAGAAAAATACGCGACATGTGAACTTATCCCACAGTTAGGCCGGGGCCACACGGGGACTACTGTGATCCTCGCATGACACTCGGCTCACGCTGGCAGCACAGCAGGAGCAGAGTGTCATGTGAGTGTCACTGAGACTGAGGTCCGATCGTGCGATCAGACCACAGCTGCGGGGGCGGGTCGGCTCTGAGGGAAGGGAGGGATTTATCTCCCTCTCTCCTCCGTTGCCAGCTATTGCCATTATCACCCTGCACTCGCAGTACACCAGTGTACTGCGAATGCAGTGCGATCTTTCTCTCGCCCCATAGACTTGGATGGGTGCGAGAGAATCTAGGATCGCATTACACTTGCAGCATGCTGCGATTGTTTTCTCGGTCCGATTAGAACTGAGAAAATAAACGCTGGCACATAGAGTAATATTGATCCGAATGGCATGCGATGTTTTATCACATTCCACTCGCTCCAATTTTCATGCCGGCGTCACACAGTACGATATATTGTGCAATATGTCGGCGGGGTCACGGATTCCGTGACGCACATCCGGCATCGTTGGAGATATCGTAGCGTGTGAGACCTCCGAGCGACTGTGAACGAGCAAAAATACTCACCTTATTGTCGCTCGTTGACACGTCGTTCATTTTCATAATGTCGGTCCTCCTTCTGAGCTCCAGTTGTTCATCGTTCCCGGGGCAGCACACGTCGCTCCGTGTGACACCCCGGGAACGACGAACACAGCTTATCTGCGTCCCGCCGGCAATGCGGAAGGAAGGAGGTGGGTGGGACGCTTACGTCCTGCTCATCTCAGACCCTCCGCTTCTATTGGGCGGCGGCTGTGTGACGTCGAACGTTCCTCCCCCTTCAGGAAGAGGTTCGCCGTCCACAGCGAGGTCGTGCGGGAGGTAAGTACGTGTGAGGCGGTTACTGACTTTGTGCGCCACGGCAATGAATTGCCTGTGACGCACAAACGACGGGGGCAGGTGCGATCGCACGATATATGGTCCCGTGTGACGCCGGCATTAGGCCTTACTGATGTGATCTGAGCAATCTTTAATTGCATCAGTTTAACCTTTTAAATGCCCCTCTCGAGCTCGACAGAAGCATTGAACAGGCTTCAAGATGGCCTCGACCGTCACTTCTCATGCCATCGGCAACCCGCTTGTTATTATCTCCTGTGCTTCATAAGAGTGTGTCAATTTTACAATATTGTAATACTATTTTGGACAGGTCTTTTTTTTAATCACACAAATGCTCAACTCCAAGAAGAATGGAGGAATTGCAAGGTGAGGTGAGCAGGATGGGAGGAGGCCGACAGGGACCAGCCACGAGGCAGATGTTCTCAGCAAAAAGCCTTGTGCGCATGATGCATTTTTATGGGTTTTTTTGGTGCAGTTTGTGGCCCAAATCTGCATGTCTATCCTTTTGAGAATCAATGAGAATTCTGAAATACTAGTCACATGTTGTTTCTTTTTCCTTGAAGTTTTGGGTGCAGAAAAAATCTGCAACATGTCAATTGTTGGTGCGTGTCTGAGCCCTTCCAGCCATTGATTTCACACACAAAGAAAAACCGCATGGCACAAAGATGCACCAAAAACGCATGCGTCTTTCTCTGCCACAACATGCATTTTTTGGTGCAGAAAATCTCTGCCAAAAGCTTGCACACATACCCTAAAACATAGCTGCTCGACAGGACCGAGCTGGACTCGATCATCCTGCTTGTGGTACAGACATTGTGATTGAGCCGCTGGATCGCGTTGATGACAACCGACAATCTATTGTGTGTCGGACTCCCAACTGTTAACATGGATAGTGAGAAGGTTTGGGAAGACTGATATTAAATACCTTAGGTTATTTCCAGCTGCTTACTCCCATCTGAGTGGAGGCCAGCAGCCATTTGTTGGGGGTAGACAGCATGACTACTGCCACACTTGATTAATGGCGGTCAGTCCACCTGATGAGCTGGATGAGGTATGTAGAGCGGCCTGAGAGCTGTGTAAGGCTGCTTTCACACATCCGGCTTGAGCTGTGCGGCTCAATCCGGCTGTGCAAGCTATGCAACGGATGCGGTGAAAACACCGCATCCTTTGCATAAGTTTTTCCCATGCGGCCCGTACGGTTTTTGCCGCTTGCGGCATGCTACTGGGCATGCGCAGTGGCAAAAACCGCATGTGGCGGGCGGATGCGGTTATTGCCGCATCGCGCCGCATCCGGCCGCCATAGGCATGCATTGAAAAATGTGCCGCATCGGCCGAATGCGGCGCGATGCGGGTTTTTTTGCCGCACGAAAAAACGTGCCAGGCAACGTTCCATCCGGCCGCCGCATCGGCTAAATCTGCCGCATGCGGCAAAAAACGGACGGAACGCAAGGCCATGCGGCACAATGCGGCACTAATTAAAGTCTATGCAGGAAAATTGCAACCGGCAGCAAAAAAAAACGGTTGTGATTTTCCTGCAAAGTGCCGGAGTGTGCCGCATTGCAGAAACCGGAGGTGTGAAAGCAGCCTTACACAGCCGGCACCTAATTCACAGGTCCAAGGGGAAAAAAAATGCTACTGGTGTCAGTGTATTGGATCAGTGACATCAGTCTACGGGCCGTGTGTGTCCATTTTTACCATTAGTGTTTTCCATGGATGGATAAAGGAATACAATTACAAAGCTTCTCCTATACCTTTCAATGTTAATAGGGTTGTCCGATCTAAACTGATACGTCTGCAGTAACCGTGTGTTCTTTGTGTCTGCAGTCTTCTGAACCCTCCCAGTGTACACACTGTGCGCTGCGAGCATGTGCCGGTTTCTGACCCGGGAACAGTGGTCACGTGACCGCAATTGTGTGATATCCATGTTCACAGCCTCGCTCAATACAAATGTATGGAGTGGGTGCGTCCGACTAGTAGGCGGTGCGCAGCCTTGCTCAATACACTCGCATTGAAAGGGGTACATGCCCACTAGTCAGGTTCTGGCCGGGAACATGCATGTTACACAATTGCGGTCACGTGACCGCTGTTCGCGACTTTGAAACCGGCGAATCCTCGCAGCAGTTTGTGCATTGGGAGGATTCATTAATCTGCAGAAACAGAGCGACACCATGACTGCAGACTTAAGGGTGCTTTACACGCTGCAACATTGCTAGCGATCTCGTTAGCGATGTAACATGCCAGATCGCAGATAAGATTTGCAGAGATGGCACATAGGTCATTTTCTTTTTTTAGCGCCGGTCACATGTGCGATCTCGGCAAATCGTATGTGCGATCTGGCGTGTTACATCGCTAACGAGATCGCTAGAGATGTCGCAGCGTGTAAAGCACCCTTTATTGTAGACCGGATAATCCCTTTAAACAAGCACAGTGATGGCATACAGATGCCCTCCGTGTGCTGCATGTGATTTTCACAAACCCACAGACTTGTATTCTGCCTCCTTGTCATCTGTGATATCAGAAAAAAAATGGATGTGTATAATAACATAGGGTTAGGAGTATGTGTTGTATCCTTGGAGGGGGAAAAAAAAAAAAATCCATGATGCAAGTACGTGCCACACGGACCATGATTAGAACTATAAGGCTATGTGCGCACGTTGCGTACAGTCACTGCAGAAATTTCTGCAGCGATCTGAAGAGCACATGTGCGCTTTAGATTGCTGCAGAAATGTCCGTAGTGAGCGCCGATTCCATGCGCTCTGCCTGCAGCTCCTCCCATAGACAGAGCAGGAGCTGCCGGCAAAGCGCAGGAAAGAAGTGACATGTCACTTTTTACGCAGCGCTTCGGCAGTAGCCGAAGCGCTGCGCTCTTAAACGCCACGTGCGCACGGCCCCTGCACAATCTCCATAGACTGTGCAGGGGACGCAGGACGCATGCAGTTACGCTGCGCTGCAAAGCGCAGCGTAACTGCATGTATTTACGCAACGTGCGCACATAGCCTAAGCTGTAGTACTGAAGTGTTGCAGTTTATAGAATAAAAGATCAAACGATCCAAAGATCAAGCATGTAATTATCACTAATAAAATTTACAGAATAAAATAATGATCACCCTCCAGCCCTTGTACTAATTCAAAATAAAGGAATAAAAATATGCATTCAATATCAGTGTTTATAAAAGCCAGAATAATATAGAAAATTATTTCACCCAGAATCACAGAAACTGCAATTTTTTGGGTAACTCAACTTCCCACAAAAACTGCAACAAGGAGCATTCAAAATGGTATCAAAAGTCGCTCCACTAAAAACAAAAAAAAAGTTAAGAATCATACAAGTGTGGTGCCGCCATAATCGCGCCAATCTGAAGTATCGGGAGTACAGGTAAGTGTTATTGCACCATAAATACTGTAAATATTCCCCCCCACCTTATTGTAGATTGTAAGCTCTCACGAGCAGGGGGATCTTCGTCGCTTTAATTATTGTATTTTCTATAACTATTGCTTGTATATGAACCTCTGAATTGTAAAGCGCTGCGGAATATGTTGGCGCTATAGAAATTATTATTAATAATAATAATAATCTTTATTACAAGTCAAATTGGATTTTTTTGCTCCTTCGCGCCTCTTGTAACCCATTTCTCAGTACATCAAGTGTCATTCAAAGCCAAAACGTATTGCAAAAATTCCTGGTGTCACTGGAAAGAAAAAAGGGGGGGAAAAAAAACAACTTATAAATTGTCCACATTCTCCAGAGGGTTTCACAGCCGGACAAACCCAAAAAAAATGAAAAATTGGTGGCGGGAAACTCTGCCATCTCTTCCCAGAGAGCGGAGACATGTTGGATTTGATATTTCGCTGCTGACTGTGCTCCGGAGAGAAGCTGCAGCCAGTGCCAAGCACACCGGAGGGGCAGGGGGAAGAGTACATTAGGGGGCTCATCAAATAGGGGAATCAGTACATAGAGGGCTCATTATATAGGGGGGCTCACTGCATAAGGGCTCATTATATAGGGGGGCTCACTATATAGGGGGGCTCACTGCATAAGGGCTCATTATATAAGGGGCTCATTATATAAGGGGCTCATTCCATAAGGGCTCATTGCATAGGCACTAATTACATAGGGGGCTCATTTCCACCCTCCTCTGGACACCCCTGTTCCCTAAGGCTGCAGTGCAGGGATAATGCCCCAGTTAGGGGAGCTAGGAGCCCCCTTTATACACAGTGGAGGCCTCATATACTGCAGCCAGAGCACACAGAGGGCTGCATATGAGATAAGAACACGAGTGCTCCTATTGTATGTGGATGCAACAAGCACTGACGTTCCCCGCCCCCTCCACTCACTATCCGCACTGCTGCCTCCACCTGAGCACCTGTGGAGGCCCCCGGGGAAGGACACGGTCTCCTCAGCACTCGCTCATTATAAGACGAGCATTATTAGCATCCCCATATTATACCTGTCCGTCCTCGGCTTCCAACCCCTTATTCCACTTCTCCCGCTGCTCCGGAAACTGTTTCCGGTAACTTCCTATGTAGCCGCGCATGCGCGCTATCAACCTGACTACTCGGCGACGCCATCTTAGTGGAGGCAGGAGACAGCACTGAGCAGGTTTTTCCGTCTAACAAGTAGTGCAGTGAGCAGAGCCCACCTCTCAATGATACAAGAGATCTATCTGACTGGTTGCTTTTGACAACTGTTTCACAATGTATTTGTTGTAGTTTTAATAAAGGCCCAATTTAAATTATCACCTGTAGATATTGTAGGGAACATATAAACGCATGCAAAGGGAAACTGCAGTGTAAGGCGAGGTTCACACACGTCATCTGCAGACGTTTGCTGTACATAGGACGTTTACGCCAAAAGTGTGTCCCGGCCCACTGCATCTGTTCTAATTCTGACACTTGCATGCATCTAATAATCTAAGGACAGTTTTTTTTCACTGGTACAGGAAAACACATTTTAGACATGGAGATATGTTTATGCAGGGCCGGACTGGCCATAGGGCAATTCTGGCAAATGCCTGTAGTGGGCTGGTGCCTGTAGTGGCCGCTGAATCTTCAGTCACCGCCGCTCTCCTCCGCAGTGTGCGCTGTGCTGTGTCGGCCCTGCTGTGTCATTCTGCGCCCGGCATACGCACTGCTGAGGAGAGTGATGGTGACCACAGCTCTCTCCTTCCTGATCAAATATATTTGCGTCTCTCAGCCGTAAATACATTTGAACAGTGTAGCGCTCGAATCTGGGCTCTGAGTACTTTATGCAGAGTGGGCAGTGTGTGTGTATGAGGGGAGGATATTTTACAAAAGGACACTGGGGGGGGGGGAATATTTTGTAGATGCAGTGTGGGAGGGGTATATTAATGAGACTAGCAGCATGGGGGTATATTAATGAGAGCGGCAACTTGGGGGGATTTAAGGAGAGCGGCGTGGGGGGTATATTAAGGAGAGTAGCACTGTGGGGGTATATTAAGGAGAGTGGCAGTGTTGGGGTATATTAAGGAGAGTGGCAGCGTGGGGGGTATATTAAGGAGGTGCAGCGTGGAACCAAAAACTGCTGCCACGAGGAGGTGCAACATGCGATCCCAAAACTGCCGCCGCGAGGAGGTGCAGCGTGCCTTTTGGAGATCATTTCATCTTCAACTTGTTTAACTGTTCTCAATAATAATTTTGACCAGGGGTTTCCAAACCTTTACATGCTACTGTATATTCTTATACATAGGGACAGTATTATAGTAGTTATATTCTTATTCATAGGGGCAGTAATATAGTAGTTATATTCTTGTGCATAGGGGCAGTATTATAGTAGTTATATTCTTGTACATAGGGGGGCAGTATTATAGTAGTTATATTCTTGTACATAGGAGCAGTATTATAGCACTTATAATACTGCCCCTATGTACAAGCATATAACTGCTATAATACTGCCCCTATATACAAGAATATAACTGATATATGCTTGTACATAGGGGCAGTATTATATCAGTTATATTCTTGTACATAGGGGCAGTATTATAGTAGATATATTCTTGTACATAGGGGCAGTATATTTGTATATGGGGAACAGTATTACTTTAATTATTGTCTTGTGCACTTGTGCAGTAAAACAGAAGATGTATTTTGACTGTCGCTAAGACGGCAACCATAATGTCACCATTAATAGTGCCAGTGCCCCCCCCCGGAACCTCGCTCGCTGAGTAAAGAATGGAGCTCGCTGAGTAAATAATGGAGCCTCGCTAAGTAAATAATGGAGGCTCACTAAGTAAATAATGGAACCTCGCTGAGTAAATAATGGAGCCTCGCTGAGTAAATAATGGAGCCTCGCTGAGTAAATAATGGAGCCTCGCTGAGTAAATAATGGAGCCTTGCTGAGTAAATAATGGAGCCTCGCTGAGTAAATAATGGAGGCTCACTAAGTAAATAATGGAACCTCGCTGAGTAAATAATGGAGCCTCGCTGAGTAAATAATGGAGCCTCGCTGAGTAAATAATGGAGCCTCGCTAAGTAAATAATGGAGGCTCACTAAGTAAATAATGGAACCTCGCTGAGTAAATAATGGAGCCTCGCTGAGTAAATAATGGAGCCTCGCTGAGTAAATAATGGAGCCTCGCTGAGTAAATAATGGAGCCTCGCTGAGTAAATAATGGAGCCTCGCTGAGTAAATAATGGAGGCTCACTAAGTAAATAATGGAACCTCGCTGAGTAAATAATGAAGTTCGCTGAGTAAATAATGGAGCCTCACTAAGTAAATAATGGAGGCTCACTAAGTAAATAATGGAGCCTCACTGAGTAAATAATGGAGCCTCACTAAGTAAATAATGGAGCCTCACTAAGTAAATAATGGAGCCTCACTAAGTAAATAATGGAGCCTCACTAAGTAAATAATGGAGCCTCGCTAAGTAAATAATGGAGCCTCGCTCGCTGACTAAATAAAGGGGCCACACCCACTTGCTATGTCATCATATTATGAGGTCACAGTAGTCAGAGACTATAAAAAGCCATGCGGCTATCATTTATCCTCATACTCCTGGACCGGACCGCTGAATGAGCGCAGTGGATGTCAGCGGCGACGCAGAGCCAGGAGGACCCCATAAAGCGCCACCCCGGCCGTAGGACAGGTAAATATCTATATACACGCTTGCCTGTGGACAGAATGTGTAGTAATGATGGCTTCTTCTTGTCTCAGTTCACAGGCGCAGAAGGCGCCATCACAGATGGTGAAGAGGTCTCCACACAGCGACGCCACGTCTCAAGACTTCAGCAAACCCTGGGTGAATCCAAAAGACTTCAGAAGACTCCACCAAAACCAAAGTGAATCCAAAATATCGCTTGAAGGCTTTTCAAAACCCGTGCTGAGTCCAAAAGACGCTGGATGCCGCTGGAGATATCTGTTAATAAACTTAAGGCGCAAAAACTCTTCTGTTCTGGTTGTTTTTTTTTTAGCAAAATGCCTCAATCTTTTTGTGCTTTATCTAAGCTGGGGTCTTAAAGGGGGCCGGGGTTCTTCTTGCAGGCATGTGGGATCTTAAAGGGGGGCCGGGGTTCTTCTTGCAGGCATGTGTTCCTGCATAGAGACCACACTCATCAGCTGCAGGACACCACACATAGGAGCCTGATGCCGGCCATATCCTCTTATCGGTCCAGGGTCTATAATCAGCTCATATCTGTAAATACAAAGTGACAAATATCAAAACCCCATTGTTAAACTTTTTATTAAAAAAAAAAAAAAAAAATCTCCACAAAGTTGAATGGAAATATATGATTAGTGATGGGTGGGACCACAAACACCTGAATCAGTGCATCCAATAGGGTTTGAAAAAAAACAAAGAAAAAACAAAACAAAAAACAAATAATTAAAGAAGAATTATAATAAAAACATCACATTAAAAAATAAGTGAATCCAAACAGGTTTAAAACAAAAAAAAAAAAAAAAAAAATAACCCAAGAAACAAAATACAATTAAAGAGAATAAACAGAAAATAAAACAAAAACCTCACATGCACAAATATCCTGGATCAGTGAATGCAACCCAGGTTTAAAGAAAATAAAACAAACCTAAAAAAAACAAAATACAAACAAAGAAAATAAACAAAATTAAAAATTAATAAAATAAAAACAATCACCTGGGATCAGTGAATGCAACTGGGTTTAAAAAAAAAACAAATTAAAAAAAAAAACATAATCGAAGAAAATAAACAAAATAAAAAAAAAAATAAAAACCTCACTCACATGCACAAATATCTGGGATGAGTGGATCCAACTGGGTTTAAAAAAACAAACAAAAAAAAAAAAACAAATACAAAATTAAAAATAAAACAACAGAGACTTCACGTGCACAAATATCCAAGATCAGTGGATCCAACCGGGTTTAAAGAAAAAAAAAAACCTTATAAACAAAATACAATCACAGGAAATAAACAGAAAATGTAAAAATTAATAAAAATCACCACATGCAAAAATAACTGGGATCAGTTAATGCAACTGCGTTTAAAAAAAGACAAACAAAAACAAAAAAAAAAACAAAACAGAAAATTAACAAAATTAAAAAAAAAAAAAAATGAAAACCTTACAGTATATCCAAGATGATTGGATTCAACTGGGTTTAAAAAAAAAAAAAAAAAAAAAAAACACCCACCCCCCCCAAAAAAAAACAGAAAATAAAATAAAAAAACAGAGACCTCACATGCACAAACATCCAAGATCAGTGAATGCAACCGGATTTAAAAAAAACAAACAAAAAAAGACAAAATTCAAAGAGAATAGAAAATTATAATAAAATAAATAAAAACATCACATGCAAAAATACGATGGATCAGTGAATCCAACCAGGTTTAAAAAAAACCTCCAAAAAAATAAAACCCCAAAAAATAAATAAAATGCAATAAAAATAAATAAACCTAAAATTTTAAAAAAATCTCACATCCACAAATATCCGGGAACAGTGAATCCAAACGGATTTAAAGAAAAAAAACAAAAACATAATACAATCAAAGAAAATAAAATTAAAACTTCACATGTTTTTTTTTGTACTTCATCCAAACATTTAAAATATTATAGAAAAACGATGGAGGAAAAAAAGTGAAATAGCATTTTTTTTTCTTCCCAAAAAGGGTTGAAGTGTACACTTCCTTGTGCGATATATGTCTCATTGTAGATAATGGCAGCTGTTTGGGCCTGGATTATTATATTTGCATGTGAAAAATCATGATAATTGTGGTGTGTGTTAGCATAAATTACTGCACGAGGAGTGGCTGTTCCTGTAATTGCGGTCATATGGGCAGTCACCCAGCTTTCCCAGGGTCAGATAACATGTCAGAGTGGAATCTGAAGCTCCTTTCTCAGATGTTGGATAGGATCCATCAGATCTGTTCTGTGTTGAGTAGTGTGACGAGCCCCGTGCGTCTCAAGGACGTCTCGCCAGCGGTCACCTGGAGGAGCGCAGTATTGATTAAGTAATTTCTTATTCTATAAACGCCACAGAGAAGAGAGAAGAAGGCAGCACACTGCTATTACTCCAGGCACCGTGCACACTGCATCTGCTCACAATGGATAAAATATATATATATATATATATATATATATATATATATATATATATATATATATATATATATATATATATATATATATATATATATATATAGCTTGGGGACGAGCTACGTTTAACCAAGGGGGGAATGTGACGCCCCTGGACTAGTCAGGGTGTCACAGGGTACTGCACGCTCTTTATCTCTTAGGCTATGTTCACACTAGAAAAATGATTTTTCTTAAGAAATTTCTTGAGAGTGAAGGATTAGCGCACCTGCGTTAAAAAACGCACCAGTAACGCAGGTGCGTTTTTGGTGCATTTTTCATGCATTTTCGGTGCGTTTTTGGTGCGTTTTCTTTCATGTTGGTCCCTGCGTTTTTTAATGCCTTTACAGCAATAAAGCACATTGAAAATAAAAAAAAAAAAAATAGATAATACAGCGATAGATATGTAAGACCTGTTAACATTTATATGTATATATATATATATATATAGGTTAAAAGACTGTTTGGTGGACTTCCTTGTGTTATGCTGCCACCTGCTGCTCAAGTGACTAGATTGAGTCTGGAACAGGAGGAGGAGGAGTCTACATGTGGCTGTGTTTTTGGCAGAGATGAGTGTGCTGGAGTGGGCTGTAAGATAGAAGGCCTCAGTCTGCCCTGTTTTTCCGAGGTCCAAGTACCTCAGAGTGTTGCGTGGTGTCTCCCCCAAGACACAGATCCAAAGAGGCTGGATGTGGAGCGAGGAGCCAGGCAGCACGTGCAAATTACAAAATTACAGATCCAAAGAGGCTGGATGTGGAGCGAGGAGCCAGGCAGCACGTGCAAGTTACAGACCCGGGACGAAGACTGAACTTTAGAGGTGTCTGCCAGCGGAATACGGGCCCCAACGGTGACGAGGTACCCCACGCTGAAATCTGCAGTTAAGTGTGCACACTACTTTTAGCTAGGGACAGATAGGAAAAGACTCTGCACTGTGTTATATGAGTAAGGTAACAAGGACTCTGCGGTTTTTTGTTTAATAAGGATTTTTGTGTTTTGCTTTTGGGAGTACAATCTGAGGCTTCCTACCCTTGACAAGTTATTCAAAGTGGTTGTATGTATATTGCATTATATCTACTGCTGTGCACATTCCCGCTTTTCTTCCCCCTCCTTTCCCGCACTATTCCTCCACCTGTGTTGTGCAATACATTATTAAATTTGCATTGATTAACCCCCGTGGTTCCGTGCAGTCCTTGCGTATCCCGTTATCTGCAGTATTACATTTGGCGTAGTCGGCAGGATACGCAGGCTGGTACGGAACAATGGACGGACAGGGGGGTGTCGCTGATGGAGGTGTTCTAATACAACCTGATGGGGGAATACCAGCAAGGCAGCTGTCCCTGGGGGCTATGCTGACCCATATACCAAAATTTACTGGCAGCTATGTACCTCTCCATGACTGGGCGCAGAGAGTGAGGGGCATGTTGAGAGTAGCAGGAGTGACTGCAGAAAATCAAGGGGAGATATTGTTGATTGCCCTTGAAGGCCATGCTCAAGAGACTATTTTATTGCGCCCTGAGAGTGAACGAAAGACGTTAGAGCAGGTGGTGAAGATTCTTGAGAGAGTGTATGGCGGGAAACCAGAAGCAGGAGATTTACAGGCGCAACTGTTCTACAGGCTGCAGGGTGAAGAAGAAGGTCTGCCACAGTATGCAAATGCACTCCAGAGAATAATGAGACAAATGCTTACAGCAGAGCCAGAGCTAGCACAAACCCCCGGTTATGCTGACCGTACCCTGCGAGATCAATTCCTCCGCGGATTACATAACCCCAAGATCAAAAGGTGCCCTCCGTGAACGGCTCAGGGTAGAAAAAAAACTAACTTTCCAGGAAATATTGGAAGAAGCAGTCTCCCGCACACAAACTGAAAATTGCGACCCGCAGAACGCCTTGGGTGAAGTTTGTATGCATAAGGTAGTCCCGGGTGAGAAAAACCGAGAACCGAGCCAACTTGAGGCTAAAGTGGATCAGTTACAAGAGACTGTTACTGCTCTACAAGAGTTGCTGAAGAATATGCAAGCCCCGGCGTCAGAAGTAAGAACGACAGCACCGCGGCCAAATACCCGCACGCATACCTATCAAGAAGAGAGGGGACAGATCGAGCAGAGACGACCGAGACCCGCTGAAGACTACCGGTGTTGGAACTGTGGAAACCGGAACCATTTATTCCGACACTGTCCGGAGAGGAAGACTTCTCAAGAAAGACCGCCGTTAAACTAGTGCCTCCCTCCATGGATGGGCACATGGCGGGGAGACCAACTGAGCTTAGAGAAAACCAACGCCCTGAAGATATAGCAGCCTGCACGCCGACGATCACGGCCGAGTTTGAAGGGAAAGAAGTAAACTGCCTGATGGATACTGGGTCCCAAGTGACCACCATGCCAGAACAGTTCTTCTACCAACATTTTGGACAAACTGTATCCATTGACAAAGGGGCACATATCAAACTGAGGGCTGCAAACAATCTTCCCATTCCGGTTGTAGGGGTCGTGTGGATGAACATACGTGCCTGTGGCCAGAACTTAGGCAAAAAAGGGATTGTGTTAACGGAGGGCCGGTACGACAGAGAGGTGCCAGCTATCGTGGGCATGAACGTCCTGAAAGAATTAGACCAGTTGCTCTTCAACAAGGGGGGCTGTGATTACTGGAAGACGACAGTTGCTAACAGGCCTGCCCAAAAGGTCTTCCAACACCTTATCCGTGCCCGAGGACTGTGGAAGAATGGTGGGAGCCGCTACCCGGTGGGGAGGGTTCGAGTCCCAAGACAGACAACAATTACTCTACCTCCAAATCGTGAGACAGTCCTCACCTTGCCAGTCGGGGCCCACCGTACACTCGAGGGGATGGAGGTGTTGGTGGAGCCTTACCGTGGTGAAGAGAATGGAGATGAACCGTTGGTGGCTCGCACTTTAGCAACAGTAAGAAATGGAAGGGTCCCTTTCCGTTGCGTGAACACCGGTGAACAGGCCTACACCTTGACCTCGGGAGTTGTTCTGGCCCATGTCTACCTGGCGCCCGAAGAGGTGGCGGCTGCAGAATCGATTGAATTGCAGCCCATGGCAGGGGAAGCCTGGACTTGGGCTCTTTCTATGGAAAGAAAAGAGAAACCCACTGATCAATGGAACAGTCGCGTCATCTTAGGGCAGATGGGAGTGGACCTGAGCCCCTTCGATTCGGAGCAAGCCCAAGCCATAGAGGACTTTATTTGGGAGAATCAAGCCACGTTCTCCCGTCACGCAGAAGATTTCGGCTGTACTGACAAGATTCAGCACGAAATACCCACAGGAGATGCCCCACCGATCAGGGAAAGGTACAGGCAAATACCCCCAAAGTACTACCAAGAGGTAAAAGAGCTTTTGGCGCAGATGCTGAAGAGCGGGGTGGTAAGAGAAAGTCAGAGTCCATGGGCTGCCCCAATCGTGCTGGTCAAGAAAAAGGATGGGTCTACCCGCTTCTGTGTTGACTACCGCAAGCTTAATGGATGCACGGTTCGTGATTCCTACCCTCTGCCCCGGATAGAGGAGTCCCTGTCGGCGTTGGGAAAGGCACGTTACTTCTCCTCCCTCGATCTGGCCAGCGGATATTGGCAGGTCCCTGTGGCAGAGAAAGACAAGGCCAAGACCGCATTTATTGTACCCATGGGACTCTTCGAGTTCAATCGCATGCCGTTTGGACTAAATAATGCCCCAGGAACTTTTCAGCGCCTCATGGAAAGTTGCCTTGGAGACATGAACTTCGAGGCCACATTGATTTACCTGGACGACATAGTAGTGTATTCTGCAACCTTTGAGAAACATCTAGAAAACCTGGGCCAAGTGTTTCAGCGGTTACGGGCCCATGGGCTTAAACTAAAACCAAAAAAATGTCGGATCTTTCAGGAAGAGATTGAATATCTCGGACACAAGGTGTCGGAAGCTGGCGTACAGCCCTCCGATGGGAAAGTGAGAGCAGTGCTAGAATGGCCCACACCCAGCACAGTGCGGGAGGTTCGAGCTTTCCTGGGGCTAGCCGGATATTACCGTCGCTTTATCAAAGATTTCGCGAAGGAGGCAGAACCTTTGCACGAATTGCTCCGAGGCACTGCGAAAGGACCAAAAGCACAGAAAATTTGCTGGGGACCAAGACAAGCAGAAGCCTTACACCGATTGAAAGAGGCCTTGGTTAGCGCCCCTGTGCTTGCCTATGCAGACTATAACCTCCCCTTTCGGTTGTATACAGACGCGAGCCTCTACGGCCTGGGTGCAGTACTGGCCCAGGTACAGAATGGTACTGAACGGGTGATTGCATATGGAAGTCGGACGTTGCGAGAAGCCGAGCGCAACCCCGAGAATTACAGTTCCTTTCGGTTGGAATTACTGGCACTAGTATGGGCCATAACCGAAAGGTTCTCGGAATATCTCACGGGAGCTCAAATTGAAGTCTATACGGATAATAACCCCCTGGCTTACATCTCCACCGCCAAACTGGGAGCAATGGAACAGAGGTGGCTGGCACGACTGTCCAGATACAATTATCATGTGCAGTACCGCTCTAAGCATGAAAATCAGAATGCGGATGCCCTTTCTCGTGTTACCACCGAAGCCCCAGTGGGGGAGAGAGATGAACAGTTGGAGGAAGACGAAATTCCGGACTTTAGTAAATTCACCGCTCAAGTGGTAGAGGCTCGTATGCTGGAAATTACGTCGGGCACGACATCACGCCTGCTTGGCCAAACCAGAGAGGAATGGGTGAAAATCCAGTCATCTGACCCAGAACTGCTTCAAGTGAAAGAGTGGGTGATCCAGCAGCGCAAGCCTAGAAAGGAAATACGGGCCACGCTGTCGCACGTGGCCCTCCAGATTCTCAGCCAGTGGGATAAGCTGTCGGTGCAAGAAGGGATGCTGTATCGGAAGGTGCACCTAGCTACAGAGTTGGAAGTGCGGTGGCAAGTAGTGATACCCCAGAAGATGGCAGTACCACTGGCCCGAGAGGCGCATGAGAAGGGAGCCCATTTCGGACCGGACAAGACTTACCAGTGGTTGCAAAGAATAGTATACTGTCCTCAGATGCTTCGGGCAGTAGAGAAGGCCTGTAAACTGTGCCGTTCCTGCGAGTTAAGTAAGGATCCTCCACAGCAAGCACCAGTACAGACTATTGTAACCAAAGAGCCGTTGGAAGTACTCATGATCGATTATCTCAAGATTGGCCACTCCCACCGGGGCTATCAGTTCTGCCTTGTGATGACAGATCACTTCTCCAAATTTGCGGTGGTGACGCCCACCAGAGATCAGACGGCTGAATCAGCTGCTCGAGCCATCAGTGATGACTTTATCCGGGTGTACGGCTGCCCCAAAAGAATAAAATCTGACCAAGGAGCTTGCTTTCAGGGCAGTGTCATGAGAGAGCTGCAAAGGATTTACGGAATGCAGAAGTCAAGGACTACGCCTTATCATCCGCAGGGCAACGGAGCCTGCGAGAGATTTAACCGGACCCTCCTACAAATGCTACGCACGTTGGAGGATGATCGTAAGAATCACTGGCCCGGCTATCTCGCAGAACTCGTGTGGGCGTACAATAATCATGTCCACTCCACCACTGGGTACACCCCATACGTGCTACTGTTTGGAAGAGCCGGAAGAGGCATTGAAGAGCTGAACCTAGCTCCCCCCGAGATCAGTGAAGGTCAGAGCGTAGGTTCCTGGGTTGATTGTCACCGTCGACGGCTGGAGACTATCCATCGAATTGTCACCAAGCGGTTGCAAGAAAAGACACACCCGCAGCGGAAACCTGTGTGTGAAACCCCGTTCTTACCAGGAGACAGAGTACTAGTTGCAGAGAAACACCCGAGACACAAGTTGAGCGAGCGCTGGAAAACAGAGCCGTACATTGTGATCAGAAGAATCTCGCCCCATGGATCAGTATACGAAGTGAGAGGCGAGCAAAGAGGCGGCACCCTCATCCTGCATCGTAATATGCTGAGGCCCTGCTATTCAGAAGACAGGACCAGACAAAGTACCTCGGAGACGGTGCCCGTGCCCGTTCCTGTTACCTTCGAAGAGGGCTCTGATGATGAAGAATGGTGGCGGGCCCCGACCAACCCAACAGACTGGGAGAGATCCACACCCCCATCCGTTCAAGACACAGGTGCCACCCCTGCAGAGCAGGAGTCACTAATCTCCAGAGATGGGGACGAGAATACTGTACCCCATGATACGGCTCCGACGTCTGGCGAGTTAGCTGTGGTGCCACGCCGGACTGAGCGGGCTAATGCTGGTATTCCCCCTGATCGGTACTTGGCAGATGAATTTGTGTGTTCTGTCACTGAATCCTGTTTTACGACATTGGCTCCCAAGCAACAGGTTGTGAAGCAGGGCAGGAGTTGCCACCGTGTGCCCCTTTGCAGAGTGCCTCAGGAGTGTATCGGCCGGGACGGCCGAGGTTAAAGAGGGGGGGAAATGTAAGACCTGTTAACATTTATATGTATATATATATATATATATATATATATATATATATATATATATATATATATATATATATATATAGGTTAAAAGACTGTTTGGTGGACTTCCTTGTGTTATGCTGCCACCTGCTGCTCAAGTGACTAGATTGAGTCTGGAACAGGAGGAGGAGGAGTCTACATGTGGCTGTGTTTTTGGCAGAGATGAGTGTACTGGAGTGGGCTGTAAGATAGAAGGCCTCAGTCTGCCCTGTTTTTCCGAGGTCCAAGTACCTCAGAGTGTTGCGTGGTGTCTCCCCCAAGACACAGATCCAAAGAGGCTGGATGTGGAGCGAGGAGCCAGGCAGCACGTGCAAATTACAAAATTACAGATCCAAAGAGGCTGGATGTGGAGCGAGGAGCCAGGCAGCACGTGCAAGTTACAGACCCGGGACGAAGACTGAACTTTAGAGGTGTCTGCCAGCGGAATACGGGCCCCAACGGTGACGAGGTACCCCACGCTGAAATCTGCAGTTAAGTGTGCACACTACTTTTAGCTAGGGACAGATAGGAAAAGACTCTGCACTGTGTTATATGAGTAAGGTAACAAGGACTCTGCGGTTTTTTGTTTAATAAGGATTTTTGTGTTTTGCTTTTGGGAGTACAATCTGAGGCTTCCTACCCTTGACAAGTTATTCAAAGTGGTTGTATGTATATTGCATTATATCTACTGCTGTGCACATTCCCGCTTTTCTTCCCCCTCCTTTCCCGCACTATTCCTCCACCTGTGTTGTGCAATACATTATTAAATTTGCATTGATTAACCCCCGTGGTTCCGTGCAGTCCTTGCGTATCCCGTTACCTGCAGTATTACAGATATATGATAGATAGATAGAGGGATAGATAGATAGATATAGATATTTAGGGGAATAGATAGAGTATAGAGGGATAGATATAGATAATAGATAGAGGGATATAGATAGATAATAGATAGCTAGATAATAGATAGATATTTAGGGGTATAGATGGATAGATAGATAGAGGGATAGATAGATAGATAGATAATAGAGGGATAGATAGATAAATAGAGGGATAGATAGAGGGATAGATAGATAATAGATACATAGATAGATAATAGAGGGATAGATATTCCAGCTTTATTTATCATGTTTCCCCCCACACACTGAACTTCTCGCGGCCGGTAATGTGTTCACATCACCGGCCGTGAGAAATGTCCTGTAGTTCCCCGCAGCCTCGCTCAGGAGCCGCATTCAGCACTCGCTCACTGACCCGTGGAGAACTGTCACACGCGGCTGGAGCAGGGCTGGAAGCGCCGGGGGACATCGCTGTGGATTACGTCGGAGCTGTGTCTGGGAGGGTTTAATACAGTGGAGAAAGAGGGGCTTTTTGTCTTTTATTCAAAATAAAGGATTTTTCGGTGTGTGAGTGATTCTTTACTTTCACTTTCAGATTAGTGACGGTGTGTCATAGATGCTGCCATCACTAATCTTGGACTTAGCGGCAGCTATTAGTTGCCATTAACTCCATATTACCTGGATTGCCCCAGCATCACGGCATCTGGAGGAGCCGGTAACACGCCGGGACTGTCGCATAATGGATGCGACAGTCCCGGGGCAGCTGCGGCTGATATTCTCGGCTGCGGAAGGGGGAAGGGGCATTAACCCTGTCCCTCGCTCTCCCCAGCCTGAGAATACCGGGCAGCCGCTGTGTGTTTACCCGGCTGGAAGGTAAAAATACAGCGGAGCCCATGCTTTTTTTTTTCTCTTCTCCTTCCTCTTCCTGTCCTAGTGACATCACTTCCCTGCAAAACGCAGTGCAGAGAAGTACACTATGTCTTCAAAACGCAGGAATAACGCAGGTATAACGCAGGTATAATGCAGAAATAGCGCACATCACTTGCTACCTGCGTTATACCTGCGCTATTTCATGATTACATTACAGTCAATGGAGTGAAATAACGCAGTTAGCTGCAGAAAAGAAGTGACATGCTCATTCTTTTTCTTAAGAAAATCTACTGAAAGAATTTTCTTAAGAAAAAAACGCAGTGTGCGCACAGCTATTTTTTTCCCCATAGGTTTTGCTGGGGAATGTCTGCAGAAAGGTTACAAGAATTTCTCAAGAAATTTCTGCAGCAAAAACGCAGGTAAAAAACGCAGTGTGTGAACATAGCCAGGACTCAACCCCCCATGGTTCTGGGTTCCCAACCTATGGTACTGCCTCTATCAGTATCCAAATCCCAACCACACCTCACACCACACCCTGCAAGACACACCAGTGGGCTGCTAATCTGGAATAGGGCCGCCCACCAAGGTGTCAGGTAGACTGGTGGGAGGGAGTAGAGGAGAGAAGTCGGCTCCAGGGGAGCGAAGGGAGAGGAAGCAGGACTTGAGTGTAGCCCTCGAATGGTGAGGGAGGAGCTAGGGGAGCATGTGGCTCCCAGGGAGATACAGGTTGGGTCGCAGACGGTGGTCTGGGACCGGAGGAGTTGGAGACCCAGTCGCAGGGTATTAAGGCAGGGTGCCTGGACCCGGTCTTGGAGGACGGGAGGCATATGAGTCTAATAACCAGTCTGGGACAAAAAGCACGGCGGGGTACTGGACCTTAGGTCGGGGAGTAGCTTCAAGCAAACCCGTCAATTAACCTGCGGAGGATAATGACTTTATGGACTGTCCCCAAGAAGCTCAGAGATCAGGGGCACTAGCGCAACGAGTGAGATAGGGCTTTCCAACCCAAGCAGCCCACTGAAATCCCAAGCGTGAGCCCTTGAGAGCACAGCTCCACTACAAACAGTAGGGAGCGGGGCCCAGACAGCTTTATGCCAACGGGCCGCTTCAAATATGTGCACGGAGGCAGGCTCCGGACCACCCGGCAGTACTAAAGGGGATGCATACCCAGACGGGCTCTCCCAAGAGGGCAGCGGCACCGAGAGACTTGGTTCACTTTATGGTCAGAGTCTGCTTTGCGGCCACATCATCATCAACACTGCCTGAGTACAGGGGAGTACATGGTCCTCCCCTGCTTCCAATCCGCACCCCGCTCCCCAACACCACCATCCACAGTCCCGGGGTCTCTCCTACCCGTGGAGGGAAACGTCATCTGGTACTCCCATCAACAGTGGCGGTACTCCCCTTACCGCAAACCACGGGTGGCGTCACAAACTCTTATCCCCTGTAAATACCCCCTTTACATTTGAGTGGCCGCAAGCCCCCGGGTCCGGAGACCCTCGAGCCACCGCAGACCCTGGATCCGAGCGGTTCGACTGCTGCAGGGGCACCACAATGCCTCACAGATCCTCAACTGGCAACTTCATAAAATAGTACCCGCAAAACGCCAGTGTCAACGTCTCCAGTGAAGAGGCGACTCCGGGATGCTGGCCTTCAGGGCAGAGTGGCAAAGAAAAAGCCATATCTGAAACTGGCTAATAAAAGGAAAAGATTAATATGGGCAAAAAAAACACAGACATTGGACAGAGGAAGATTGGAAAAGTGTTATGGACAGACAAATTGAAGTTTGACGTGTTTGGATCACACAGATGAACATTGATGAGATGCAGCACAACTGAAAAGATGCTGGAAGAGTGCCTGACGCCATCTGTCAAGCATGATGGAGGTAATGTGATGGTCTGGGGTTGCTTTGGTGCTGGTAAAGTGGGAGATTTGTACAAGGTAAAAGGGATTTTGAATAATGAAGGCTATCACTCCATTTTGCAACGCCATGCCATACCCTGTGGAAAGCGGATGATTGGAGCCATATTCATCCTACAACAGGACAATGACCCAAAGCACACCTCCAAATTATGCATGAACTATTTAGGGAAGAAGCAGGCAGCTGGTATTCTATCTGTAATGGAGTGGCCAGCCCAGTCACTGGATCTCAACCCTATTGAGCTGTTGTGGGAGCAGATTGACCATATGGTGCGCAAAAAGTGCCCATCAAGCCAATCCAACTTGTGGGAGGGGGGGGAAGCATGGGGTGAAATATCTCCAGATTACTTTATCAAATTATTAGCTGGAATGCCAGAGGTCTGCAAAGCTGGAATTGCTGCAAAGGAGCATTCTTTGACGAAACCAAAGTTTGAAGGAGAAAATTATTATTTTAAGTAAAAAATCATTATTTCTAACCTTGTCAATGTCTGGACTATATTTTCTATTCATTATGCAACTCATTTGATAAATAAAAGTATGATTTTTCATGGAAAATGCCAAATTGTCTGGGTGAACCCAAACTTTTGAACTGTAGTGTATGTACCCATCCTGGTATATATGTCCTAATCCTGGGCATATTCTGAAATTTATGCATTATCCTGGGCCCGTCCTGGTATATACGTTCTCACTCTGGACCCATTCTAGTATATATGTGTACCGCACCTGAGTGCTCGGCCTGCTCAAATCCGGGAATGATCGTGGCTCCAGGGACCCGGGGGCCTACTGGACACTCCAGAATAAAAAGGGGATATATACAGGACAGTTCATGACTCCACCTGCGGGTTGCGGTAACGGGGAGTACCGCTGCTGCCATTGATAGTACCCGGGGCTGATGGTGTTGATTCCCTCCGCAGGTAGGGAGGCCCCGGGACTTTGGAGGATGATGCTGGGGAGCGCTGTGTGGGTCACAGAGCAGGCAGTAGGATCGGGGCTGCAGGGTACTCACTCAGATCACCATAGTAGTAGCAAGCAGGCGAGAAGAATTCACAGGCACAGATGTTAAACCAAGTCTCTGGGTGCCGCTGCCTCCTGGGAGAACCCGTCCGGATATGCCTCTTCCTATGGCCCTGTTGGGTGATCCGAAGGCCCTCCTCCGTGTACAAATTGTTAATTGTTGACCCTTTGGTTTCAAACCATCAAGGTCCCACTCCCCAGTTATGTGGAGCAATGCCCTTGGCTGCAGGCACGTGGGATTTTCTGGCCGTTATTTGGGAAGCCTATCCCCCCGGTGTGCTGGCACTGCCAATCTCTGGGTGCATGGGAGTAAAACATGAAGACTCTACTCGCTACAGACTAATTGCCGGGTTGCATATAGCTTCACCCCGACCTAGGGTCCATGTACCCTGCCGTGCTCAGTCTTGGACCGGTTACTGGACTACCAATCCAGTCCACCGCGACCAGGTCTCTGACTCCTGTGGTCCCAGACCACCTGTCTGCAACCTAGCCGTCTTCTAGGGGCTACAACCCCTCCCTGGGTGCTCCAACCCCCTGTGACCTCTCCTCTTGAGAGTCACCACTTAACTCCCTGCTACTTCCTGAACTGTTTACTATATCCCTCCCACCATCCTGTCTAGCCCCTAGTTGGACAGGCCCGTTCCCAACTCGTCCTACCCACTGGTGTGCTGGTGTGACACCCCTGGACTATCAGGTCGTCACAGGGTATTGCACAATCTACCCTCCCGTGCAATATCCACCTCCTTCTTGGTTATGGGTCCCCAATTGTATGGTGTTGCCAACATCAGCTAATCAAAATCCTAGGTACACTCTGCACCACACCCACCAGTGGACGGCCTGAGTAGAATAGGGTCACCCACTAGGGATGTTGGTTAGGAGAGGTCAAGAGTGTCAGGAACAAGGAAGTTGTAGTTTGGAAGTGAAGGAGAGGGGAGGTCAGAAGCAGGGCTCCTAAGTAGATCTAGGTGGTAGACGGGTGGTCTGGGCCTAGAGGAGCTGGACACCCCCGGTCACAGGGGATCGTGGCAAGGGGCACGCAACTGTCGAGGAGGACAGCCAGCGGCCTTGCACCATCACCAGGCTGGGACCAGGGCACGACGGGGTACGTGGACCCTAGGTCAGGGACCAGCTTCAGGCAACCTGACAATTGACCCGACGAGAACGGAGCCTTCAAGATCCGCTCTCCATCCGCTCCAAAAATCGGGGTTCTAGCGCAACGAGGGGGATAGGATTTTCCACATAAACGGTCCAGGAAATCCCAAGCGTGAACCCTGAGAGCAAGCTCCCACACTTAGCCATAGTGGGGAGTGGGACCCGGCAAGTTCCATACTACCGGGACCAACAGAGAAGTAAACATAGTGCCAGGAGGCAGGTCTCGGATCACCAGGCAGCACCATCGGGGACAGAACCCGAACGAGCTCCCCTAAGCGGCAGCTGTATCCAGAACTTTGGTTTATCCAGTTGTCAGTGTCAGCTTTATGGACTGAGTGAGTACGCAAGTGACCTCTTCGCACCCAACCGCACTCACCATCACCGAGTCCCAGGGTATCCTCCCTACCTGTGGAGGGTCACAACACCTGGCTGCCCCATTCCATCACCCCAGGTACTCCCAACTGCTGCGGTGGTACTCCAAATTACCACATACCACGGGTGGCGTCACGAGCTTTAACACAATCCCCTGTAAATACCCCCTTCATTTGAGTGGCCGCACGACCCCCCCTGGGCCGGAGACCCCTCGAGCCACCCCGGATCCGAGCAGGCAGGCTGCTGGCACGGGGGTGGCAGACTGGCAGTGTGTGGTGTGAGGTGGCTTAGGATTTTGTGTGCTGGTGTTCAGTGCCCCAGGTCAAAGCTCCCAGAACCAAGAAGGGTGGGCCCTGCACCTCAGATAAAGGGAGTGCAGAACTCTTCAACACCCTGGTATAGCCAGGGCGTCACATATGTACTCATCCTGGCATATATGTCCTCATTCTGGGCCCATCCTGGTATTTATGCCTTATCTTGGGCCTATCTTGGTATATATGTTCTTATCCTGTGCCCATCCTGATATAAATGATCCACATACTGGTGTATAAGGACCCTTTCTTAGGCCCATCTTGGTATATATGTCTTTATCCTGAGCCACTTTCTGGTATATATACATTCCCCGTTCTGTCTCTAGCTCATAAAAAAAAAACCAAAAAAAAAAAAAACACAGCAAAAAAAATCCCCATTCTACAAACCTTCCTCACCGCCCAGTATACTCTGTAGTAGGTGTGCAGTGGCCAGCAGCTGACATCGGAATGTGCGCTCTCTCACATCTGGGACCAAAAACCACAATACAATATAAACCTGACAAAACATAGTGAAAATAAGTTTTTTTGCAATGTCTTGCCCACTTTATTCTTTGGATACACTACCATAAATGTCTGAATAAAGTTTTTTGCAAGGCAGGTGTAGACATCTAGAGGAATCCACTGTATAAACTGGTGCAAGTGTGGTGCCCTGGACTAACCAGGTAGCCACAGACAAAAACATACACCCCCCCAGACAGTTACATTAGTCAGACACAAAATCCTTGTTGCCTCCCTCCAGGGTCTGATGTCCACACCAGGTGGGGCGGAGCCAGACGGTTGGCCCCGCCCACCGAGGAGTTCACAGGCCTGGAGGTGGGAAAAGGAGCAGATCAGCTTTGGAGGTTGAAGTGAGAGGAGTAAAGTGGAGAGAACGGCAACTGTCTGGGTTGGAGCCCAGGCACTGACAGCAAGGTTGGCAGACGTTGGTGGCCGTCTGCAGGAGTAGTGATTCAACGCGGAACCGTAGGACCGGGGGTCGGGCGGTGGCCCGCCGGTACCAAACCGGGAAGCGAGGTGAAGCTAGCACACACAGGCAGGGCCATCGGACCCCGACTAGGCTTGGAGCCGCCGTTAACAGTCAAATCCGAGTGTGACAGGAACCCCAGGGGTTTCCTAACTACCCAAGTCCCGTCAGAAGGCAACCGTCTGCACCGTGAGGGTATACAGCCACCGCCACAGGCTAGAGACCCAAGGGCCAGCGCCTGTGGGTAAAAAGGGCTCCTCCGGCATCCATACACTGGGGAGCGGGCTACCGTTGGGAACCCATCGTAGTCAAGACAATACACAAAGTTGCAGGGAAAGACAGCCACCATCACCTGTCCGGGGAGAGATACTGCAGCCGGCTGCGAGACCCGTCCATCCAGCCGTTTGGTTTACCGGAGACTTTGTGACTTTCTGTCTGAGTGAGTACAACAGTGCCATCCGGCACCTCGCCGCGCTGTCACTGCAACACTGCACCTCACCAACCCTGCCTCCCCATCACACCACCGGGCCCCGGGACCACCAACCCCTACCCACGGAGGGGGAAAACAACATCCCAGCTGTTCCCTACCATCGCTCCCGGGATCCCCGTCACCAGCAGCGGTGGTGCCCATCTTCACCACAACCCGTGGGTGGAGTCACGGACTAAATCCCCAAACAAACCACCCCCTTTTCACTCACGGGCGAGGAGCGCCGCTCAGGTCCCCGGATCCGGCCCACTGCTCGAGCCACCGAGCAGCAGCAGCAGCGCCGGACCCGAGCGTTAGTGAGCGCAGCGCCCCGCCACCCGCGACAACTTGGCGTCACGAACAGGATCCTACCCATCTACTTACCAGTAGAAGTGCACCTTGCAGTCCCCGCCGGCGACGTCCGGCCGAAAAATTTGAAGTGCCGCCATCTTGGGCGCAAAGATTTTCCCACTCGAGCGTCTCCTCCGAGCAGAGCAAGGGGGGGGCGGAAACAAGATGTCTGCGCCCGACAGAGCCGCTGGAGGGCCGGCGGTCGCAGCCGCAGCGGCACCCGCAGATGGAAATGGGCCAGCCCTTGCTCCGGTTGCAAGAGCAATGCCACTAAAACCATCTGGTCCTGGGGCCTTCGTTGTTTTTTAACTCTCCTATAACCTGTAGCACCTCCTCCTCAGTCACCGCTTTATTCAAAGCCTGTAAATTTTCCTCCGTGGTTGTAGGCATTTTTGTTCCTTTTAACCACTCATTTCCTTCTCTCCTATCATCTAACCCCTCCTCTTTATATAAACCTGCATAGAAGTCTCCAAAAATGTCGTTTATCTCTTTGGGATCTGTCTTTTTACTCCCCACAGCGTTTCTCAGTGGCATAATATGTGTCATCGGTCGTCGTCCCCTTGCCAGATTTGCCAGTAACTTCCCTGCCTTGTTCCCAAAACGAGTCAACTCTGCCTCTTGTTGTGTCCTGTACATACTTTCTTTCCTTTCTACCCAGTTTTCAAAATTGCCCTTTGCCTCCACCCACTTTGCTTTTGCCACCCTTGATGGTTTTTCTAAGAAGTCAGTATATGCTTCCCTGACTGCCCAGCTAGCCTCCTGAAACTTTACTTGTGCCTCTCGTTTCACCTTTGTCGTATATCCTATCACTTTTCCTCTCAAAACTGCCTTAGCCGTCTCCCAATACAATAGTGTTTCCCCACTGTGCTCCTGATTCGTCAATGTATAATCCACCCACCATTCTCTCAGTATTCTATGGAAGTTCTCGTCCAAAGTCAAGAACGAGGGGAAGCGCCATATATAATCCTGTCCTCTCTGAACTTTGTCAGCTATACTGACTACCACTGGGCTATGATCCGATATTACCATAGTCTCTATAACTATCTCTTCTACCCTCTGCAATAAATTCTCACTTGTCAGCCAAACGTCAATCCTTGACCAAGAGTCGTGTGGGTGGGAATAGTGTGTAAATTCTCTCTTGTGGGTGATATAATCTACAGCAATCCTGTAGTGTAGTTGTTTTTAACAATGCTCTCAGCGACCCCTCCGTGTTCCTCCCCTGCTTCCCCTGACTCCTCCTGAGAGACCACTGTATTAAAGTCTCCCCCCACCAATTTACATATATCCCCGTCCAACAAAATCTTATTAGCTATATTTTTTTAAAAAAACCTTTGTTCCGTATTGGGTGCATATATATTGTGGATACTAAAAGTGCCTTGAGTACCTGAATTCTTTATATGTATGTATCTTCCTTCTTCATCTGAATCTTGTGTTTCCACCTCGTGTGCAAAGTTTTTATTGATCAAAATAAGAGCCCCTGCTTTCCTACCTTTTGAGGCCGACCCATATAACCTTCCCACCCACATCTTGTTCATAGGGAAGAACTCATCCTTTTGCAAGTGCATCTCCTTTAATAAAGCAATATCAACCTTAAGCTTCTTGAGATGCCGTAGTATCATATTTCGTTTGTGCGGCGATCTGAGTCCCTTAACATTCCACGTAATGAGCTTAACCATATTCCCCGAAATCAACAGTTCCTTTTTCAGGCCGTGTCACATGGATTCTTCAACTCTCTTCCTCTCCAACTTTACAAATACAATTAACGTCTTCCATTTTTTCTGAGATGATTGAGACTCCTTTCAAACCCCTGCTTCAAGTCAAGCTCTCCATGAAGCCACCCCACTAAGTCACCTCTCCCCCTCTATTGGCTAATGACTCTTTGCCCCTAAACAGCCTTTATAAATTTTTCAAGCTCCTAAAACCGTCATTAAAGGTACCGTCACACTAAGCAACTTACCAGCGATCCCAACAACGATAGGGGTCGCTGGTAAGTTGCTAGGAGGTTGCTGGTGAGCTGTCACACTGCGACGCTCCAGCGATCCCACCAGCAACCTGACCTGGCAGGGATCGCTGGAGCGTGGCTACACGAGTTGCTGGTGAGCTCACCAGCAACCAGTGACCAGCCCCCAGCGCCGCGTGGAAGATGCTGCGCTTGGTAACTAAGGTAAATATCGGTAACCAACCCGATATTTACCTTGGTTACCAGCGCACGCAGCTACACGTGCAGAGAGCAGGGAGCAGCGCACACTGAGCGCTGGCTCCCTGCTCTCCTAGTTACAGCACACATCGGGTTAATTACCCGATGTGTGCTGCAGCTAAATGTGCACAGAGCAGGGAGCAGCGCACAATGCTTAGCGCTGGCTCCCTGCTCTCCTACTTACAGCACACATGGGGTTAATTACCTGATGTGTGCTTCAGCTACATGTGCACAGAGCAGGGAGCAGCGCACAATGCTTAGCACTGGCTCCCTGCTCTCCTACTTACAGCACACATCAGGTTAATTAACCCGATGTGTCCTGCAGCTAGCTACATGTGCACAGAGCAGGAGCCGGCAGCACAGGCAGTGAGAGCGGCGGAGGCTGGTATCGAAGGTAAATATCGGGTAACCAAGGACAGGGCTTCTTGGTTACCCGATGTTTACATTGGTTACCAGCCTCCGCAGAAGCCGGCTCCTGCTGCCTGCACATTTAGTTGTTGCTGTCTCGCTGTCACACACAGCGATCTGTGCTTCACAGCAGGACAGCAACAACTAAAAAATGGCCCAGGACATTCAGCAACAACCAACGACCTCACAGCAGGGGCCAGGTTGTTGCTGGATGTCACACACAGCAACATCGCTAGCAACGTCACAAAAGTTGTTCGTTAGCAGCGATGTTGCTAGCGATGTTGCTTAGTGTGACGGGGCCTTAAGGCCGACTTCTCACTTGCGAGTTTCTCGCAGTAGTGCAATGCGAGAAAATCTCGCATTGCACTCGGACACATGTTATTCAATTAATCAGCTCTCATCTGCGATTTTTTTTTTCTCACTCCAAATCGGACTGAGAAAGAAAAAAAAAAAAAAAACGCAGCAAGCTGCTATTTGAAGAGTTTCTCGTGCAAGTCTATCCAATGCAACTCTATGGGAGCGTGAAAAAAAGGATGTCACACGGACCAGCACTCACACCATCCTAGTGACATCCGTTTTTCTAAATACATTTATCGCATGTGTCACAAAGCACTGGAAATGAGTGAGGTCTCATAATGTCGGTCAATCTCTATCTCTGTCAGTCGGTCTCTCCCTCTTGGTCTCTATTCTCTCTCTGTCAGTCGGTCTGTCGGTCGGTCTCTCTCTCTCTGTCCATGTCGGTCTATTCCTTTCCCCCACTCTCTTATACTCACCGATCATCAGCGCGGCGCTGCACGGCGTTCACACTGCTCCGGCGGCTTCTCCTCTTTTAAAAAAGCCGGCTGCTCATTATTCAATCTCGTATTCCCTGCTTTACCCGCCCACCGGCGCCTATGATTGGTTGCAGTCAGACACGCCCCCAAGATGAGTGACAGCTGTATCACTGCAACCAATCACAGCTGCCGGTGGGCGGGTCTCTATCATGCAGTAAAATAAATAAATTTAAAAAAAAAAAAAAAAAACCGGCATGCAGTCCCCCCAATTTTAATACCAGCCAGGGTGAAGCCACACGGCTGAAGGCTGTTATTCTCAGGATAGTGAGCCCCACGTTATGGGGAGCCCCCCAGCCTAACAATAACATCCAGCAGCCGTCCAGAATTGCCGCATCCATTAGATGTGACAGTTCTGGGACTGTACCCGGCTCTTCCCGTTTTGCCCTGGTGCGTTGGCAAACGGGGTAATAAGGAGGTAATGGCAGCAGCCCATAGCTGCCACTAAGTCCTAGATTAATCATTGCAGGCATCTATGAGACACCCCCAATGATTAACCGGTAATTTAAAGTTAATAAACACAGTGAAAAAATCCTTTATTTGCAATAATAAACACGAACAAATACCCTTGTTCACCACTTTATTAAGCCCCAAAAACCCCTCCAGCTCTGGCGTAATCCACGGAGGTCCCGGGTCGCTTCCAGCTCTGCTACATGAAGGTGACAGGAGCTGCAGAAGAACACAGCCGCTCCTGACAGCTCCACGCAGCAACTGAGGTGATTAGCGCGATCAGCTGTGCTGTCACTGAGGTTACTTGCGGCCACCGCTGGATTCTCCAACAGTGACAGCAAGTCGCCCGAATGACAGTGATGAAGTCACAGGTGAGTTGCGGTCTCGGGTGGAGGATCCAGCTAATCGCGGGTAGCCTGAGTGACGGCAGCGCTAATCGCGCTGCTCACTGCAGTCACTCAGGGGATTAGCGGTCACTGGCGAGTCCTTCATGGGTGACCGCTAATCAGGACGCGACACCCAGACAGAGCCGCGGTATGACAATGAAGTCGGGTGAAGTACATCCGACTTCATTCTGATCGTGCGGCTCTATCTGTGTCTGCTGTCAGCTCTGCTGAATGGCAGATGACATAGAAAAAAGGGATCCCATACGCATCAAACACGCATTACACACGCTCTGCTAGTCATTAAATTTAAAAAAAAAGCATCGCACTTGCATTGCACACTGACCTAACATGAACTAAAATCGGACGAGTTTTTTCAGGCAAGTCTGACCGATTTTACACGCATAAATGTGTTTCCAGCCTTAGAGAAGAAAAAGAGAGGGAAAAAAAAGGGCATTAGTAAATGATAAAAGAGAAAAAGTGGTAAGCATGAAAAAGAGCGAGAGAAAGGCAGAGAAAGAAAAAGAGATAGAGAAGAAGAAAGAGAAAAGGAGGTAGGCGAGGCTTTAGAGAGTTAAGGCACATTTGTCACCATACGGCTCCATTCAGAAGTCCCAAATTAAGTCCTCTTCTTGTCCTGCTTGTTCATGAGCTGCTACCTCTTCCTCTTCTTTTCCCAGCTGAAGTCGCCATCTGTCGCTTTTCCTTCGGACTGGATGGTCTGGATCTCGATTGACTCCACTCTGGCTTGTTTTTGGGTCTAACGGCAGATGTTATGTTTGCAGGATCTGCATGTTTCGGATCAGTGAAAGTCCCTTCTTTCCCATTCCTCTCCTGTCGCCGTGTGCTCCCCTCCTGTAGTATCTCTCGCTCCGCCTCTGAAGGATCCTGAAAAGTCTTTGTAACCCCATCTGCTCCTCTTAAGGCCCCGTCACACACAGAGATAAATCTTTGGCAAATCTGTGGTTGCAGTGAAATCATGGACATATTGTTCCATTTGTACACAGCCACAAACCTGGCACTGATTGTCCACAATTTCACTGCAACCACAGATCTGCCTCAGATTTATCTCTGTGTGTGACAGGGCCTTTACTCTTAGTATTGCTGGGTATAAAAGCTGAAATTTAATGTTTTTGTGATAGAGGGCAGTGCAGATCTGGCTAAATGCTTTTCTTTTTCATGTGAGTTCTGCCGAATAGTCGCCAAATAATAGAATCTTGTGTCCCTGAATGCATAGTGCCTGTTTCCTATTCCTAAAGGCCTGTAGAATTTCTTCTTTATCTTTGTATTCCAGGTATTTTATAATAACCTGTCTTGCTCTGGATATTTCACCTTGCCTGGAGGTATTATCATTGTTACTGTGACCATCTCTTTGCTCCCTTATGGGTCCCACTCTGTGCGCTCTTTCTACACGGCAGCTATGTGGTAAGCCTAAAGCCTGGGGTAATTCTTTTTCACAGATTGAGTCCAAATATTTTGTTGTCACTGTCTCAGGCAGACCCACCAGCCTTAGGTTATTCCTCCTAGACCTGTTTTCAAGATCTTCTATTTCATCCTTCATAAGCTGAGCATGAGAGCGACGAACTGAAGCGAGCAGGGAGCAGGGAGCCGGCGTCTGGCAGCCTGTGGTAAGCTGTAACCACGGTAAACATCGGGTAACCAAGAAGTGTGGCGCCCCTGAGGCTTCCGTCGCCACAGGACTTCGCACCCCATCCAGCGGTGTGATGTCCCATTCTGGGTGAGGAAAGGAGTGAACACCGGTCCCCTGGCAAATCTACACTACACCCATTGTTAGGAACACACTGGGACCAGGGATAGTGGCAGCAACCCTCCCATGCTGCATGCTGGGAGGGGCCGTAAGACCCATCCCTGCTCCTATAGGGTAGATCAGAGCAACTGGGGAGGTGGGAGGAGCCACCAGAGAGCAGACACTGAAAGGAAGGTCAAGTGTAGTCAGTTGAAGTGTTGGAGTTGAAGAGAGTGAAGGGAAGGAGAAGGAGGTCTGCAGGAGGCAGACGAGAAGGAGAAGAAGAAAAGCTCTAGTCAGACAGGAGCTAAATAAAGAAAGATACGCTTCCTGGTGAAGATCCTGGGACTCAGAGGGTCCAGGTGACACCAAGCAGAGGAAGAGAAGGGATTCCAGGGCCACGGATAGCTGGTGAGCTGTGGTGGCCTGTTCCACAGGAAAATCGGTGGAGGGATCAAGCTGCAACAGGGGACGGTCCCTAGAAACAAAAGGAGTGAAAAATCATCTCCAACAGTGAAAACCGAGGCCCAGGGAAAGTTGCAAACTCCCCGGGCCACAGCCCACAGCAGAACCTCTAGAAAGGGGGCAAGTAACCGACAGGCGAGCTCCCAGCCTGGAGGCTGTAGTGGAGGCTGAGCAGGTTCATCCTAAAAGAGCTAGGCTTAAGGAGACAGCTGCAGACAGAGACACTTGAGAGAAGGGTACCGGCTTTTACTCCAGAAATTACCCAGGATCGGCGGAGGTCCCTGACAGTGGGTCTCAGCAGTCCAGAGGCACCAGTGTGCACCTACCAGGAACTGTGAGTAAACAACTTGAACTGCACCCTTGGAGTTGCCTCTGTTATTTCATCTGCATAGACACTCACAAGCACCAACTGTGCCCCGGGGTACCGCTCCACCTGTGGGGAGCAGGACCATCTAAGCTGTCATTCCATCAGCCCCGGAGGCCCCATACAGTAGCGGCGGCTTAAATAGCCGCATACCACAGGTGGCGTCACAAACACAAACTTTATTCACCTAGCCATATTTAATTGACACCCACCAGGGCCACGGAGCCAGGCCCCGCCACCACTGACGACCCACGGACTAGTCCGGCCCGGCACCGGGTGTCCCATAGCCCTGGGGTGGGCGAGTCAACTTTTAGCGCTGTGAACAGGATTTCGTGCCCAGGATGGGTACTGTGCGCCTGAAAGAACTGTGAATGTGAATTGTGCTAAACAGACTGTTTTACTGTGAGAAACTGCCGCCATTGAAGCCACTGAGCGCGGGAAGAAGAGGGGCGTGCCAGAAGAAAGAGCGTGAAAAATAAGCCCCGCCCCCTTGTCTAAGAAAAGAGCGCTAAGCAGTGCCCGCTATGGAGAGCGGAAGAAGAAGACATGGCGTCTAGAAAAGCTGGCTGGCTGGCAGAACGAGTCTAAATGCCAGACCAGACAAGAGTAAAAATGTACCTGATCGCAAGCGGAGCGGTGCCGGCCATGATGGACTGGGCGCCAGTCTGGCGCCAGATGCTGGTGCAGCCTCCGGCCCCGCCTTCAAGAGGGGAAAGGGTGCAGCCGAGTGGCGTGGTCGAGCACCCGAGCAGTGTAGCAGCAAGCGTTCCCCAGGCAAGCAGCATGGCGGAGAAGCCGCAGAAATACACACCAGGGACCCGGGAAATGGATCCTGAACTGGACCTGCTCCGGGAGGAGATGAAGATCCTGGCCCGGAGGCTGAGCACCATGCAGACGGAGGTGCACCGGCGGAGAGAAAACCGGATGGTGCCTGAGGACGTGGGCCACAGGATGGAGGCCGATGAGCAGCGCCCGGGTGAGCTATATACTACCCTGACCCGTCCGGACCCGCGGCCCTACCAGGCGCCAACGCCCAGCCCCTCCACAGCCCTGCTAGACTTCCTCGCCAGCTCCGCTGAAGCTCCAGGGGACGCCAGAGACCTGCCAGAGGGCCCCAAAGATGGCGCCTGGTGCCACCTGGGCCCTGAGCCACTGGTGGGCCACCTTCCGAGTCCCCCTGTTAGCCTCCTGGGAACCACATCACCGGGAGTGAACTGGGACGCCGCGCCCATCGACAGTGGGAGACTGCAGCAGCCACTGCGCCCCAAAGAAACCCCAAAGGCTAATGAACTGGCCTGCCTGAAGAGGCTGGAAGAGTACCAGCAGGAGCGGGAGAGCCGGGAGGAGAGGCGCCATGCCGAAGAGGCGTCCAATTTGGCTGCAAAGGCCCGGATCCGGCGAAGCCGCAGAGAGCACCAGGGCCCAGTATGCAGAGGCCAGGTGCTGGAATTTAAGTTGAAGGAAGGCTGGGGGTTCATCAGGGAACCAGGCCTAGGAAAGGACGTCTTTATTGCACGCCGCGACATAGAGGAGCACCGCACTAAAGGTCACCCAGGGCGTGATGTAAAGCCGGGTGATGTGCTGGAATACACAAGGCTGATGGGGAGCCGCGGCTGGTATGACCTGGGCGCCCATATCGTGCGGGGGGAAGCACCACTGGAAGAGCCAGAGTGGCGCCGTACAGCCGGTAACCCCTCACCAGCCAGCAGCCCCGCGCCAGCCAGTAACCCTCGACAGACCAGCAGCCCCCTGCAAGCAAGCAGTGCTTTGCAAGGAAGCCGCGCTGTGCCTGCAAGCAGCCCCACTCTTACCCAGGCTGCAGCGTCCCGCAGTAGGCCAGTGACCAGCACCCAGGGGACCCAGACTATGATCTCCTCGGCCTACCTGTTGCCTGGGGCAATGCCGGAGTGGGATCCTCGTATCTACCCCCGCGAGTAAAGAGATGAAGGTGCTGAACTGTAAATAGCCCCAGTCTGCCCCTCATCCTTTGTGAGGACGTCACTTTTGTTTTGCCCTAATGTTCTTTTTGAAGACGACACCCTACCCTGCCTTATTGTCCCGTGTACTTTTTGAAGATGTCACCCTCCTTGTTTATATGTACCGAGCAACGGAACTGGAATGTGGTCCCCGGTGAATGTGTAATGTGTCCTGTGTTAACCAGGCCACTGGACTTAGTGGCTGGTTTTGTCTTTGCCCTTTTGTAGTTTGAAGAGTTGAACGAACTGCCAGGCTACTGGACTTGTTGTAGCCAAGAATGTAAATAGTTGCACCCGTTGTGCCCCCTACCAGAATTATGGGGGAAGTGCCCAAACCGTGCAATGGACTGGAAGTGCACATGTAGCGTTTCTTTATAAGAAAGTTTGCAACGTTTAAGTACCTGTGCCTCCCATAAAGGAAAGAAAAGTTTTATTGTTTTATGTATGCATACCAAAAATGTTTTTGCAGTTTCTTTCCACATTTGCTGTTTTTCAGCCCGAGGACGTGCTGGGATTCGCTGTGGGGGAGTGTGGCGTCCCTGAGGCTTCCGTCGCCACAGGACATTGCACCCCATCTAGCGGTGTGATGTCCCATTCTGGGTGAGGAAAGGAGTGAACGCCGGTCCCCTGGCAAATCTACACTACACCCATTGTTAGGAACACACTGGGACCAGGGATAGTGGCAACAACCCTCCCATGCTGCATGCTGGGAGGAGCCGTAAGACCCATCCCTGCTCCTATAGGGTAGATCAGAGCAACTGGGGAGGTGGGAGGAGCCACCAGAGAGCAGACACTGAAAGGAAGGTCAAGTGTAGTCAGTTGAAGTGTTGGAGTTGAAGAGAGTGAGGGGAAGGAGAAGGAGGTCTGCAGGAGGCAGACGAGAAGGAGAAGAAGAAAAGCTCTAGTCAGACAGGAGCTAAGGAAAGAAAGACGCTTCCTGGTGAAGATCCTGGGACTCAGAGGGTCCAGGTGACACCAAGCAGAGGAAGAGAAGGGATTCCAGGGCCACGGATAGCTGGTGAGCTGTGGTGGCCTGTTCCACAGGAAAATCGGTGGAGGGATCAAGCTGCAACAGGGGACGGTCCCTAGAAACAGAAGGAGTGAAAAATCATCTCCAACAGTGAAAACCGAGGCCCAGGGAAAGTTGCAAACTCCCAGGGCCACAGCCCACAGCAGAACCTCTAGAAAGGGGGCAAGTAACCGACAGGCGAGCTCCCAGCCTGGAGGCTGTAGTGGAGGCCGAGCAGGTTCATCCTAAAAGAGCTAGGCTTAAGGAGACAGCTGCAGACAGAGACACTTGAGAGAAGGGTACCGGCTTTTACTCCAGAAATTACCCAGGATCGGCGGAGGTCCCTGACAGTGGGTCTCAGCAGTCAAGAGGCACCAGTGTGCACCTACTAGGAACTGTGAGTAAACAACTTTAACTGCACCCTTGGAGTTGCCTCTGTTATTTCATCTGCATAGACACTCACAAGCACCAACTGTGCCCCGGGGCACCGCTCCACCTGTGGGGAGCAGTACCATCATTGCTGCCATTCTATCGCCCCGGAGGCCTCATACAGCAGCGGCGGCTTAAATAGCCGCATACCACAGGTGGCGTCACGAAATAAAAACTTTAATTACTCCCAAGTCACCAGCCATTTTAACTGACACCCACCAGGGCCACGAAGCCGGGCTCCGCCACCACTGACGTCCCCCGGACTAGTCCGGCCCGGCACCGGGTGTCCCATAGCCCTGGGGTGGGCGAGTCAGAAGCCCTTTCCTTGGCTACCTGATGTTTACCTTAGTTTTTAGCGTCCGCCGCTTTCACGCTGCCAGTGTCGGCTCCCTGCTCCCTGCACAAGTAGCTGGAGTACACATCGGGTAATTAACCCGATGTGTACTCTGGCTAGGAGTGCAGGGAACAGGGAGCCGGCACTGGAAGCGTGAGAGTGGCGGACGCTAGTAACTAAGGTAAATATCGGGTAACCAAGAGAAGTGCTTTACCTTAGTTACGCTTCCACACGTCGCTGCTGGCTGGGGGCTGGTCACTGGTCGCTGGTGAGATCTGCCCGTTTGAAAACTCACCAGCGACCATGTAACGATGCAGCAGCGATCCTGATAAGGTCAGATCGCTGGTCGTGATCGCTGCTACGTCGCTATGTGTGACACCACCCTTAAGGTGACGACCAATGATCTGACCTTATCAGGATTGCTGCTGCGTCGTTTCATGGTTGCTGGTGAGCTGTCAAACAGGCAGATCTCACCAGCGACCAGCCTCCAGCGACGCAAGGAAGCGTAACGAAGGTAAATATCGGGTAACCAAGGAAAGCACTTCTCTTGGTTACCCGATATTTACCTTAGTTACTAGCATCCGCCGCTCTCACGCTGCCAGTGCCGGCTCCCTGTTCCCTGCACTCCTAACCAGAGTACACATCGGGTTAATTACCTGATGTGTCCTCCAGCTACGTATGCAGGGAGCAGGGAGCCGGCACTGGCAGCGTGAGAGCGGCGGTGCTAGTAACTAATGTAAATATCGAGTAACCAAGGAAAGGGCTTCTTGGTTGCCCGATGTTTACCGTGGTTACAGCTTACCGCAGGCTGCCAGACGCCGGCTCCCTGCTCGCTTCAGTTCGTCGCTCTCTCGCTGTCACACACAGCGATGTGTGCTTCACAGCGGGAGAGCAACGTCCAAAAAATGAAGCAGGACCTTCAGCAACGACCGGCGACCTCACAGCAGGGGCCAGGCCGTTGCTGGATGTCACACACAGCGACAGCGACGGGACGTCGCTGCTACGTCACAGAAAATGGTGACTTAGCAGCGACCTCGTTGTCATCGTCGCTGTGTGACACCACCATTAGTGTCTAGCTCCTTAAATCTGCTCTCCAATCTTATCAGATTCTCTTCAGCATCAGAAACTCTTTGTTCTACCTCTGTCAATCTCATATCATGGTGCTCCACGTCCTCCTGCAGCGCAGCCAAAGCCTCCTTCACTGAGGCTGCTATTGCCTCTCTGATGTCTGCTGTCAGATGATCTGCCACTTCTTTTGCCAGCCTTTTGTAATTAATCTCATCTCTTTCCCCTAAGGGGTGCTTCACACACAGCGAGCTCACTGCCGAGATCGCTGCTGAGTCACGCTTTTTGTGACGCAGCAGTGACCTCATTAGCGATCTCGCTGTGTGTGACAATGAGCAGCGATCTGGCCCCTGCTGCGAGATCGCTGCTCGTTAAACACAGTCCTGGTTCGTTTTCTTCAAAGGCGCTCTCCCACTGTGACACACAGATCGCTGTGTGTGACAGCGAGAGAGCGACAAATGAAGTGAGCAGGAGCCGGCGTCTGACAGCTGAGGTAAGCTTGTAACCAAGATAAACATCGGGTAACCAAGGTGGTTACCCGATATTTACCTTAGTTACCAGCCTCTGCAGCTCTCACGCTGCCTGTGCTGCCGGCTCCGGCTCTCTGCACATGTAGCTGCTGTACACATCGGGTTAATTAACCCGATGTGTACAGCAGCTAGGAGAGCAAGGAGCCAGCGCTAAAAAGTGTGCGCGGCTCCCTGCTCTCTGCACATGTAGCTGCATTACACATCGGGTTAATTAACCCGATGTGTACTGTAGCTAGGAGAGCAAGGAGCCAGCGCTCAGTGTGCACGGCTCCCTGCTCCCTGCACACACAGCTAAGTGGTGTGCGCTGGTAACTAATGTAAACATCGGGTAACCATACCCGATGTTTTCCTTAGTTACCAGTCTCCGCAGCTTCCAGACGGCGGCTCCGTGCAAGCGCAGCGTCGCTTGCACGTCGCTGCTGGCTGGGGGCTGTTCACTGGTCGCTGGTGAGATCTGCCTGTTTGACAGCTCACCAGCGACCATGTAGCGATGCAGCAGCGATCCTGACCAGGTCAGATCGCTGGTCAGATCGCTGCTGCATCGCTAAGTGTGAAGGTACCCTTAGCCCAATGTCTCTTTACCACTCTGCATACTCTGAATTCTTCTGTTATCTTGGCCTCCTGCACACTGCTGCAGCTGCCCTTGTTGTTCCTCTCCCTCCTCCTCCTCCTCACTGTGGGCGCATGTTATCTGCACTCACCACCTCCTCCCTCTGCTATGCTCTGGGCTTGAATGGTGTTCCTGAGCTCCTCAGGAGATAATGATCCATGCACTGACAGCTGGTGATTCAGTGCAGCCTTTATAGTTGGTCTGGGGTGCCGTTTGCTTCTGTTAGTCGCTGTATATTGCAGGGGCTGTATGGAGCTGCTCCTTCCCCCTCTTCACATCTCAGCGCCGGAACTGGAAGTCGATAGTTTTTTTTAATTAACGTTTTGGGAGTTACAAAGGCTATGTGCGCACGCTGCGTTTTTTTGACGCTGCGTTTTTGTGCGTTTTTGGCCGCTAAAAACGCACAAAAACGCACCTGCGTCGAAAAAAACACATCAAAAAACGCATGCATTTTTACCGCGATTTGGTGCGTTTTTGGCTGCGTTTTGCTGCGTTTTTGATCTCTGCGTTTTGCTGCGTTTTTCCAATGCATTGCATGGGCGGAAAACGCAGAAAAACGCAGGAAAGAATTGACATGTCCATTTTTTTTTTCAAGCTCAAAAACGCAGCTTAAAAAAACAGTTGTGTGCGGACAGCAAAAATGAAAACTCATAGACTTTGCTGGGGAAGCAAAGTCCTGCAGTTTTGAGGCCAAAAACGCATCCGAAAAACGCGCAAAAACACTGCGGAAAAACGCACTGTGCGCACATAGCCTAATGGTGATTTTTTTTTTTTTTCTTTCAAACATTGAACAGGTTTTGTTACCTTATTATATGGCTTCCTAGTTCCTAATTTATATATGTACCCAGTGGATTTGGCATTTCTTTCATACTCTTTGTATATGTAGGAATTGCAGGGCCAGGGAGGATTAAAGTTTCAGACTAATTGGTAATAAGAATATGTCCATAGAGGAGATAAGCTGAATCGAAAAAAAAAAATTAACAATTAATACTCTTCAAAATCTTTATGTAATGTGTAGAATTTTTCTGTGTATTTACCAAAGGTTTTAGGCCCTATGCGCACTAGAAAAAGGATTTTTCTGAAGAAATTTCTTGAGAGTCTAAAAGAATAGCGCACTTGCGTTTAAAAAATCGCACCGATAACGCATACGTTTTTACTGCGTTTTTACCGCTTTTTTGATGCATTTTTGATGCGTTTTTGATGTGTTTTTTTCTGCAGTCCCCGTGTTTTTTTACCATTATCTAAGGCAAAAAACGCAGGTACCTGCAGACAAGAAGTGACATGCTCATTCTTTTTCTCAAGAAATTCTGCGGAAAGAATTTTCTTGAGAAAAAAACGCAGTGTGCGCACAGCTATTTTTTTTCCCATAGGTTTTGCTGGAGAATGTCTGCAGAAAGCTTACAACCATTTTCTCAAGAAATTTCTGCGCAAAACTGCAAAAAAACACGGGTAAAAACGCAGTGTGCGCACAGGGCCTTAGCCTGTTTACTCTTTTAAAACTTTTACCCCACTTCTATCCAGATTCCAGCAAAAAACATGTGCCTGGTGTAAGCTCTCCTTATCAGTGATAGGAATTAGTGATGAGCGAGCATGCTTGTCACTACTCGGTACTCGCACGAGTATCGCTGTACTCGGGCTGCTCGGCGGGGACCGAGTAATCTCGCGATACTCGTGCTGTACTCGTGGTCTTCATTTCTGCATGTTGGCGCTCTTTTGAGAGCCAGCCCTCATGCAGGGATTGGCTGGCAGACCACTGCAATGCCACAGCCCTGTTAGTTGTGGAATTGCAGTGATTGGCCGGCCTGCACAGCGTGACCGAGCCTTTATATCGGCCGGCGCGCTGTGCTCTGCTCACAACTATCCAGACAGTCAGTGCAGGGAGAGTGTCGCTGATTCAGGGAAAGCTTTGCGGCCCTTTATAGTTAGTTCCGGAGCAGGGCTGCAAACAGTGTGACCAGAAGTCCTTCTCAGGACTATTCTAGTTGTATACAGGCAGGCAGGGTATAGCCAGGTCGGAGTACAGTAGCAGAGTCCTTCTCAGGACTATTGTTGCTATATACAGGCAGGGTATAGCCAGGTCGGAATACAGGCTAGTGACCAGAAGAGTCCTTGTCAGGACTATTGTAGCAGTATACAGGCAGGCAGGCAGGCAGGGTAGTGGTGACCGTATACCAGCCTTCATCATATCTGGGGCTGGTGTACACAGTGTAAAACAGTCCAGATAGTGTCAGACTTCTCAGTAATTGTCGCTCCTAAAAACCAGTTAGGTTCTTATTGCGTCCGTGGTTGCATTTAAAAACAGCATGTGTGTGGCAGTCGGTGGCAGGGTACAGGTGCGCGTTTTGCACAAACTACTATATAACGCACAAGTCTAGTGTATAATAATACACGTCAGTCAGCAGTGTCTGATAGTGTCAGACTTCTCAGTAATTGTCGCTCCGAAAAACCAGTTAGGTTCTTATTGCGTCCGTGCTTGCATTTAAAAACAGCACGTGTGTGGCAGTCAGTGGCAGCGTACAGGTGCGCGTTTTGCACAAACTATTATATAACGCACAAGTCTAGTGTATAATACACGTCAGTCAGCAGTGTCTGATAGTGTCAGACTTCTCAGTAATTGTCGCTCCTAAAAACCAGTTAGGTTCTTATTGCGTCCGTGGTTGCATTTAAAAACAGCACGTGTGTGGCAGTCGGTGGCAGGGTACAGGTGCGCGTTTTGCACAAACTATTATATAACGCACAAGTCTAGTGTATAATACACGTCAGTCAGCAGTGTCTGATAGTGTCAGACTTCTCAGTAATTGTTGCTCCTAAAAACCAGTTAGGTTCTTATTGCGTCCGTGGTTGCATTTAAAAACAGCACGTGTGTGGCAGTCGGTGGCAGGGTACAGGTGCGCGTTTTGCACAAACTATTATATAAGGCACAAGTCTAGTGTATAATAATACACGTCAGTCAGCAGTGTCTGATAGTGTCAGACTTCTCAGTAATTGTCGCTCCTAAAAACCAGTTAGGTTCTTATTGCGTCCGTGCTTGCATTTAAAAACAGCACGTGTGTGGCAGTCAGTGGCAGCGTACAGGTGCGCGTTTTGCACAAACTATTATATAACGCACAAGTCTAGTGTATAATAATACACGTCAGTCAGCAGTGTCTGATAGTGTCAGACTTCTCAGTAATTGTCGCTCCTAAAAACCAGTTAGGTTCTTATTGCGTCCGTGCTTGCATTTAAAAACAGCACGTGTGTGGCAGTCAGTGGCAGCGTACAGGTGCGCGTTTTGCACAAACTATTATATAACGCACAAGTCTAGTGTATAATACACGTCAGTCAGCAGTGTCTGATAGTGTCAGACTTCTCAGTAATTGTCGCTCCTAAAAACCAGTTAGGTTCTTATTGCGTCCGTGGTTGCATTTAAAAACAGCACGTGTGTGGCAGTCGGTGGCAGGGTACAGGTGCGCGTTTTGCACAAACTATTATATAACGCACAAGTCTAGTGTATAATAATACACGTCAGTCAGCAGTGTCTGATAGTGTCAGACTTCTCAGTAATTGTCGCTCCTAAAAAACAGTTAGGTTCTTATTGCGTCCGTGCTTGCATTTAAAAACAGCACGTGTGTGGCAGTCAGTGGCAGCGTACAGGTGCGCGTTTTGCACAAACTATTATATAACGCACAAGTCTAGTGTATAATACACGTCAGTCAGCAGTGTCTGATAGTGTCAGACTTCTCAGTAATTGTCGCTCCTAAAAACCAGTTAGGTTCTTATTGCGTCCGTGGTTGCATTTAAAAACAGCACGTGTGTGGCAGTCGGTGGCAGGGTACAGGTGCGCGTTTTGCACAAACTATTATATAACGCACAAGTCTAGTGTATAATAATACACGTCAGTCAGCAGTGTCTGATAGTGTCAGACTTCTCAGTAATTGTCGCTCCTAAAAACCAGTTAGGTTCTTATTGCGTCCGTGCTTGCATTTAAAAACAGCACGTGTGTGGCAGTCAGTGGCAGCGTACAGGTGCGCGTTTTGCACAAACTATTATATAACGCACAAGTCTAGTGTATAATACACGTCGGTCAGCAGTGTCTGATAGTGTCAGACTTCTCAGTAATTGTTGCTCCTAAAAACCAGTTAGGTTCTTATTGCGTCCGTGGTTGCATTTAAAAACTGCACGTGTGTGGCAGTCGGTGGCAGGGTACAGGTGCGCGTTTTGCACAAACTATTATATAACGCACAAGTCTAGTGTATAATAATACACGTCAGTCAGCAGTGTCTGATAGTGTCAGACTTCTCAGTAATTGTCGCTCCTAAAAACCAGTTAGGTTCTTATTGCGTCCGTGCTTGCATTTAAAAACAGCACGTGTGTGGCAGTCGGTGGCAGGGGACAGGTGCGCGTTTTGCACAAACTATTATATAACGCACAAGTCTAGTGTATAATACACGTCAGTCAGCAGTGTCTGATAGTGTCAGACTTCTCAGTAATTGTCGCTCCTAAAAACCAGTTAGGTTCTTATTGCGTCCGTGCTTGCATTTAAAAACAGCATGTGTGTGGCAGTCGGTGGCAGCGTCAGGCTCCATATTGTCCCTGGATAGAGACGTGCATGATGGCCTGTAAACATGAAGTGCCCATTGTAAGGAAGTGGGTCTATTGTAGTATAGCCCTTAGGCAGGGCAGCCAAAAATTGGGAGGCTCCACGTTGTCCCTGGATAGAGACGTGCATGAGGGCCTGTAAACCTGAAGTGCCCATTGGAAGGAAGTGGGTCTATTGTAGTATAGCCCTTAGGCAGGGCAGCCAAAAATTGGGAGGCTCCACGTTGTCTCTGGGTAGAGACGTGCATGAGGGCCTGTAAACCTGAAGTGCCCATTGGAAGGAAGTGGGTCTATTGTAGTATAGCCCTTAGGCAGGGCAGCCAAAAATTGGGAGGCTCCACGTTGTCCCTGGGTAGAGACGTGCATGAGGGCCTCAAAACATTGTTCCCATTGCAAAGGAGCGGGTCTCCTGTCGTTGTAATGTCCATTCTGCAAAGAATGGGCGAAAAAATTTACCACTGGGGGTATACCTGAAACAAAGGCCTAAGTATTGCAATTTGTAACGGTCATCATCATGGTGGCGCATGAGGAGAAGGAGGAGCAGTCCAGCGATTATCCAAAGTCCAGAAGTGTGTACCCATGGGTGAGTGGAGGTACATGGCAAACTTTAAATTCCGCTCTCATTTGCTGGTGGTGTGGTGAAGTCTGGCCCAATCCAACCCTTGTTCATCTTGATCAGAGTCAGCCTGTCAGCATTTTCAGTTGACAGGCGGGTGCGTTTATCTGTAATGATTCCACCTGCGGCACTAAAAACACGCTCTGACAAAACGCTAGCAGCAGGGCAGGCCAGGACTTCCAAGGCGTAGAGAGCCAATTCATGTCACGTGTCCAGCTTGGATACCCAATAATTGTAAGGCACAGAGGAATGTCGGAGTACAGTTGTTCGATCTGCAAGGTACTCCTTCAGCATCTGGGCAAACTTAGGATTTCTTGTGGCACTACCCCGCACCTCAGGGGCTGTGGTACGTGAGGGGCTGAGAAAACTGTCCCACATCTTAAAGACTGTTCCCCTACCTCTGGCGGATTGGACTTGTGCCTCTCTCGGCTGTACGCCTCGGTTGTCCACTGATTCATGACCTATGCCGCTAGCGTTTTGTGAGGGGAATGCTTTGCCTACTTCCGTGACTATGGCCTTCTGGAACTGCTGCATTTTGCCTGACCTCTCCGCCTCGGGAATAAGAGACATAAAGTTCTCCTTTTAGCGTGGGTCTAACAGTGTTACCAACCAGTAATGATTGTCGGCCAAGATGTTCTTAACGCGAGGGTCACGAGACAGGCAGCTTACCATAAAGTCAGCCATGTGTGCCAGACTCTTAACAGCCATCACTTCAGTATCCTGACCAACACGATGACTGAACATGCTGTCCTCCTCCTCCTCCTCCTCATCATCTACCCTGTCCTCTGGCCAGCCACACTGAACCGAGGATATGACTGCATGTCATATCCTCAATTTGGCCAGAGAGTTGCTCCATGTCTTCATCCTCCTCCTCGTCATAGTCCTCCACTGCACGTTGTGATGAGACGAGGCTGGGCTGTGTGTTATCATCACCCACACCCACTACTGTTTCTTGCTCAAACTCATCGCGCTCCGCCTGCAATGCATCATGGTTGTTTTTTGAGCAGAGACCATTTTAGAAGGCAGAGAAGCGGTATGGTGACGCTAATAATGTCGTCATCGCCGCTCACCATCTTGGTGGAGTCCTCAAAGTTTTGGCGGATGGTGCATAGGTCGGACATCCATCTCCACTCCTCAGGTGTTATGTGTGGAGTTTGACCCATTTCCCGACGGCTTAGGTGATGCAGGTACTCAACAACTGCCCTCTTCTGCTCACATATCCTGACCAACTTGTGCAGAGTTGAATTCCAACGCGTGGGGACATCACACACCAGTCTGTGTGCCGGAAGATGCAAACGGCGTCTTAAGCCGGCAAGGCCGGCTGAAGCAGTAGGTGACTTTCGAAAATGTGCAGACAGGCGGCGAACTTTTACCAGCAGATCAGACAGCTCTGAGTATGACTTTAGAAACCGCTGAACCACGAGGTTGAGCACATGGGCCACGCATGGAACATGTGTCAGCTGGCCTCGCCTCAAAGCCGCCACCAGGTTCCGGCCATTGTCACACACGACCTTTCCTGGCTTTAGGTTCAGAGTTGTGAGCCAGTGATCTGCCTGCTGTTTCAGAGCTGTCCACACCTCTTCTGCATTGTGGGGTTTGTCACCTATGCAGATTAGCTTCAGCACTGCCTGTTGCCGCTTCGCCGAGGCAGTGCTGCAGTGCTTCTGTGTCGCCCTGGACAAGCCAGGGGCCACAGAGCACAACACTTAAACACCCCACACTCCCTGCAGGCATATCATAGTCAAAACACAAAATCCTTGTTGCCTTCCCCAGGGGCTGTTGTCCACACCAGGGTGTGGAGCCAGGCGGTTGGTCTCCACCCACCGAGGAGGAGGGAAAACACAGGCAGTGAGAGTTAAGCTAAGGAAGTGGAAGGAGGAAAGTAGTAGAGATGAGAAAAGTGACAGCAAAGAGCCTGAAGTTGGTCCGGGTGTGTGGCCCGGACAGGACAGCAAGGTTGGCAGGATGTGGTGACCGTCTGCAGTGGAGGCCGATTGGAGTCTGCCGTAAGGACCGTGGACGGGTGGTGACCCGGCCGTACCGGACCGGTATACAAAGAGAAGCCAGCACCATTGGCAGAGGACTTTCGGATCCCGGCAAGGCTTGGTGTCGCCGTGAATTTGCCAAATCCGTTAGTGAAGGGAACCTCAGGGTTTCCAAACAGCCAAGTCCAGATAGAAGGCAACCGTACAACCGTGAAGGGGAGACACAGCCACCGCCAAGGGCAACCGTCTCCCAGGGCCAGCGCCTGTGGGCAAAAGGGGCTCCTCCGGCACATATCCAGGTCGGGGAGCGGGTTACCGTTGGGAAACCATCACTACCAACACTTAACTTAGGTGCAGGGAGAGACAGTCATCACTAACCTGCAGGGAGGAACAACCGCAGCCGTCCGAGTGACCCGTCCATCCAGCCACTTATTTAACCGTGAACTGTGTCATCATCATTGGGCTGAGTGAGTACCTCCGTGCCGTGCGGCACAGCGCTGCCCCTGCGACCCTGCACCTCATCAGGCCCCGCAACCCGCCTGTCATCCATGTCTACCCCATCACCAGGCCCCGGGACAACCAACCCCCCTACCCACGGAGGGGAGAAATAACAACAAAGCTGCTCCCTGTCACAGGCTCCCGGGATCCCCGTCCAGAGCAGCGGTGGTGTCCACACAATCACCACAACCGTGGGTGGCGTCACGGACAATATCCCCAAAACCCAAACCACCCCTTTTCACTCACGGGCGAGTAGCGCCGCTCGAGTCCCCGGGATCCGGCCATCGCTCGAGCCAACGAGCAGCAGCAGCCGTAGAGCAGCGTCAGCCGGACCCGAGCAGTGGGAGAGCGCACCGTCCCCTCCTCCGCCCGCGACACTTCCAGCTTGGGACTGGTGTGGAGGGTAAAGTGGATCAGGATGCGCAGGAGGAGGAGGAGGCTGAGGAGCATGACATTCCGGAGCTGTAGAGTGTGTGTGAAACCCTGACTGAGGTAGGGCCTGCAAAACTTGGTGTGTGAAGGACGTGTTCCGTCCCTCGCTCAGACTGGGTCCCAGCTTGCACAATATTAACCCAGTGTGACGTCAACGAGATGTAGCGGCCTTGCCCACATGCACTTGTCCACGTGTCTGTGGTTAGGTGGACTTTGGCTGAAACAGCGTTGTTCAGGGCACGTGTGATGTTTTGTGACACGTGGTTATGCAATGCGGGGACGGCACACCGGGAGAAATAGTGGCGGCTGTGGACCGAGTAACGTGGGACAGCTGCCACCATCAGGTCGCGGAATGCTTCTGTCTCAACCAGCCTAAAAGGCAACATTTCCAGCGCAAGCAGTCGCGAAATGTTAGCATTTAGAACTGTGGCATGTGGGGTGTTGGCAGTGTATTTGCGCCTGCGTTCAAAGGTTTGCTGAATGGATAACTGAACGTTGCGCTGGGACAAGGACGTGCTTGATGATGGTGTTCTTTCTGCGTAGGCAACTGCAGGTGCAGGAGTGGAGGAGGCTTGTTCGCAGGCAGCATGGACAGGGGATTGGCTCGCATGCATAACCAGCGAAGACGTAGCAGTGACATCAGCAAGCACTGCTCCTCGACTCTGTTGTACTTCCCACAAAGTCGGGTGCTTGGCTGACATGTGCCTGATCATGCTGGTGGTGGTCAGGCTGCTAGTTTTGGTACCCCTGCTGATGCTGGCATGGCAGGTGTTGCAAATGGCCTTTTTAGAATCATCTGGAGCCAACTTAAAAAACTGCCAGTGTCAGAGTTCCGGGTTTTCCAGTTTTCTTTTGAAAGAGCTTGCCCTTTGTTAACATGGAGTTTTCTGTTCTGTTGCCCTACTTCCTGTCCATCTGTTTAAAAGCCGCCCCTAAAGCTTAGTCCAGTGCCTGAGTATACTGCTTCCTGTGTGCTCCTGCCCTGCTGCTTTTGGTTCCTGATTGTTATTCGGATCCTCTTGGAAAACAACCGACACCGACTCTGGACTTCATCTGGTATCATCTAGCTGTGCCCGGACTCCGTTTGCCGTCTTTGGTCGGCACTTCTGCCCAGTTCCTTCCGTTTAATACCACTCTGGACTCACATCACGTACGGACATTTTTGGACTTACCTATTGCCCTTTTGTGTCCCGGCTGCTGCGCATTTAGGGCTTCTGGGGTGATTGCCAGACAGTCCCTGTATAGGGGTTCGCTCTTGGAGGTCTCCCTGGGGGAGTCCGGTGCGCGGTCCCGGGAATTCCCTTTCGCTCCGTCCCTGGAAGGTATTTCCTGTATTTATGTTCTACTGTGTTTTTGTTCCGTTTATGTACATATTTGCTGGTTGCATCTTATAAATGTCTTGCACCAAGAACTCGTCTCTGGTTGTCATTGCCCTAACGCAATCGAAATCCTCAATACATACAATAGTATTACAGCCAGACTCGGGAAGACCTAACATTTGTACAGGCACCTTGTGTCGTGTTGTTCCGGGGAACAGTTGCCTGACGTCTGCCTGGGGCCACCACTCTGCTTCTTACTGCCTGTTGTGATGCTACGCCTCCCTCCCCCTGTGCACTGCTGTCCTCGCTCTGCATATCCTCTTGCCAGGTTGGGTCAGTTACTGGATCATCCACCACGTCGTCTTCCTCTTCCGCACCCTGCTCCTCCTCCTGACTTCCTGACAATTGTGTCTCATCATCGTCCACCCCTTGTTGAGACACGTTGCCAACTTCGTGAGAACGTGGCTGCTCAAATATTTGGGCATCTGTACATACAATCTCGTCATGGCCCACTTCAACAGGAGCTGGCGAGAGGCCAGAATTTGTGAATGGAAACGTGAACGAACAGCTCTTCCGAGTGTCCAAGTGTGGGATCAGTAATGTCCGTGGACGTGTACTCGGCCTGGTGGTAGGAAGGAGGATCAGGTTCTGAAATGTGCGGTGCAGTATCACGGCTACTGACACTTGACCGTGTGGAAGACAGAGTGTTTGTGGTGGTGCCAATCTGACTGGAAGCATTATCCGCTATCCAACTAACAACCTGTTGACACTGGTCTTGGTTCAAGAGCGGTGTACTGCTGCGGTCCCCAAGAATTTGGGACAGGACGTGCGAGCGACTAGATGTGGCCCTTTGTTGTGGCGAAATTAGAGCTTGCACACAACCTCGGTCTCTGCCTGCACCACCATCACGTCCACTTCCTTGTTCGTTGACAACGCCCTTGCGCATTTTGCAATGCTGTGCTGATGTGTATTCACTAGACTTGTGCGTTATATCCAAGTTTTTGCAAAACTCACACAAATGTAGCGGAAAGCTGCCACCAACAGGCACACACGTGCGGTTTTTAAATGCAAGCACGGAGGCACTAAGAACCTAACAGGTCTCTATCCAGGGACAACGTGGAGCCTCCCAATTTTTGGCTGCCCTGCCTAAGGGCTATACTACAATAGACCCACTTCCTTACAATGGGCACTTCAGGTTTACAGGCCCTCATGCACGTCTCTATCCAGGGACAACGTGGAGCCTCCCAATTTTTGGCTGCCCTGCCTAAGGGCTATACTATAATACACCCACTTCCTTACAATGGGCACTTCAGGTTTACAGGCCCTCATGCACGTCTCTATCCAGGGACAACGTGGAGCCTCCCAATTTTTGGCTGCCCTGCCTAAGGGCTATACTATAATACACCCACTTCCTTACAATGGGCACTTCAGGTTTACAGGCCCTCATGCACGTCTCTATCCAGGGACAACGTGGAGCCTCCCAATTTTTGGCTGCCCTGCCTAAGGGCTATACTATAATACACCCACTTCCTTACAATGGGCACTTCAGGTTTACAGGCCCTCATGCACGTCTCTATCCAGGGACAACGTGGAGCCTCCCAATTTTTGGCTGCCCTGCCTAAGGGCTATACTATAATACACCCACTTCCTTACAATGGGCACTTCAGGTTTACAGGCCCTCATGCACGTCTCTATCCAGGGACAACGTGGAGCCTCCCAATTTTTGGCTGCCCTGCCTAAGGGCTATACTGTAATACACCCACTTCCTTACAATGGGCACTTCAGGTTTACAGGCCATCATGCACGTCTCTATCCAGGGACAACGTGGAGCCTCCCAATTTTTGGCTGCCCTGCCTAAGGGCTATACTACAATAGACCCACTTCCTTACAATGGGCACTTCAGGTTTACAGGCCATCATGCACGTCTCTATCCAGGGACAACGTGGAGCCTCCCAATTTTTGGCTGCCCTGCCTAAGGGCTATACTATAATACACCCACTTCCTTACAATGGGCACTTCAGGTTTACAGGCCCTCATGCACGTCTCTATCCAGGGACAACGTGGAGCCTCCCAATTTTTGGCTGCCCTGCCTAAGGGCTATACTACAATAGACCCACTTCCTTACAATGGGCACTTCAGGTTTACAGGCCATCATGCACGTCTCTATCCAGGGACAACGTGGAGCCTCCCAATTTTTGGCTGCCCTGCCTAAGGGCTATACTATAATACACCCACTTCCTGACAATGGACACTTAATGTTTTGAGGCCCTCATGCACGTCTGTATGCAGGGACATTGGTGAACCTCACAATTTTGGACTGCCCTGGCAAAGGAAAATACTACAAAGACTCACTTCCTCAAAATGGGCACATTAGACTCAAGAGGCCTTCATGTACGTCTCTTCTCAGGGACATCGGAGTGCCACACAATGTTTTCACGTAAAATCTTTCATGTATTAATCTCAAAAAGTAACATACACCAGCTCTATCTCACTATTGGGTATGTGCCCTTAACATTTCCGCCATGAAAAATCATTTTGGGGTCATTTTGGAAGGTTTTCTGGTGAGTCCGTAAAAATGGCGTAAAACGCGGACAAAATTGTTCACAGCTGTGGCTTTTCAGTGATAAATGCTTCAAGGGGTCTTCCCCATGCTGTTGCCATGTCATTTGAGCACTCTTCTGAGACTTTTGTGACATTTTTAGGGTTTCTCCATGCTGCCGGGTGGTCATTTCACAAAAATACTCGGGTCTCCCATAGGATAACATTGGGCTCGTTGCTCGGCCCGAGTACACAAGTATCTTGGGAGGCTCGGCCCGAGCTTCGAGCACCCGAGCTTTTTAGTACTCGCTCATCACTAATAGGAATGTCTTATTTAGTGAAGATGATCTTTTTTGCCACATAAGTTACATTTAGGCTAAGTTCACAGACTGCGGTTTTTTTTACGCTGCGTTTTTTTGCCACGGGTGCGTTTTTTGCCGCAAAAAAATGCACAAAAACGCAGAGTAAAAAAACCCAGTGTGTGAACTTAGCCTAAGATCATCTTCACTAGATAAGACATTCCTATCACTGATAAGGAGAGCTTACAGCAGGCACAGGTTTTCTGCTGGAATCTGGATAGAAGTGCGGTAAAAGTCATAAAAGAGTAAACAGGCTAACAACATAATGCTGCCCTCGCCGCCTATTTAACAGACTTTAGGTTAGGTTTTGTGTCGAGCACTACTTTGAAGTTTTCATCGGAATCCTCAAAAAACTACTGTGTTTAGAGACTGCATCTATGGGACCATTCACATGATTTAAGCCGAGTCACTGTGGGCATTGTCTGGCCTCCATCCTGTGGTTAACCTCAATTTTGTACATATCTGAAAAAGACAATCACTACCAGCCAGTCTACAGAGTGGCTCTGTCAGCTGCATTAAAGTGTAAGGCTAAGTTCACACACTGTGTTTTTTTTACGCTGCGTTTTTGTGCGTTTTTTCCCCGCAAAAAATGCACACAAACGCAGCGTCCCCAAAAAAAGCATGCAAAAACTGCATGCGTTTTTTATGCGTTTTTGTCTGCGTTTTACTGCTTTTTGCTCACTGCGTTTTTATGCGTTTTTATCAGTGAACAATACCATTAAAGATTGTTTAAAAAAAAAAGTCTGATGTCATTTCCTTCTTCAATATGTTCTTCATTCTCCACTAGTGTATGCAGGAGAGAAGACAGCTGCAGAACTACAAGGCTCAGCATGCTCCATCCAGGACTGTATGCTGGAGGGAGAGGCAGGGGGAGCAGACCTAAAAGGCTCAGCATACTCCATCCACTAGTGTATGCAGGAGAGCAGACAGCAGCTGCAGATCTTCAAGGCTCAGCATCCTCCATCCAGGACTGTATGCAGGAGTTTTTTGCCCCCCCAAAAAAATGACATGGGCTTTAACATATTTTTGTATGCTAGCCAGGTACAGCAGGCAAGTATGTGCTGCCCCCAGTTGCCTATTTGTACCTGAGAACCAAAAATATAGGGAAGTGTGCAGCCCCCGTGCCAGCAGCTGGTCGCTGCTCGGATCCGGGCATTCAGGGGTGGTGGCTCGAGGGTCTCTGGACCCGGGGGTCTCGCGGACATGCCGAATAAATGGAGGGACGTAGATGTACGGGCTGGGCCGTATTAAGTTCGTGACACCACCCACGGTGTGTGGTGAGGTGTTACACCACCGCTGCTGTTACGCGGCACCCAGGGGAGATGTTGTGCAGCAAGTTGTTAACCCCTCCATGGGCAGGGATGGTGGCCCCGGGACCCGGTTGGTGTGTGCAGGGGATGGCAACCGCAGGGGGTGCTGGTGTACTCGCAGTTAGTAAAACACACAAGTCTCTGGTAAACCAAGGTATGGTGGCTGGTGCCACGGCCGCTTGCGTTCTGGTCCCCCACCAGGTTGGTGGTCTCTATCCTTTTCCTGCACCTTTTTGTGTGAACTTTTGGTGGGACAGGACCTCTAGTCCTGGCCTCAATCGGTTAATTAACCAGCTCCAGTTGGTTCTGGTCCTGGCTTCAGGGTCCGAGTACTCCCCTTTTGTGCTATGGTTTCCGGGTCGGTTCCCCATGTTGGTACCGGTGGGCTACAACCCTGTCCCAGTCCACCTCGGTTCCACCGAGCTGTCTTCCCGTCTCCTGCTGATGGAGACCACCGTCTGCCTCCTAGCCAATGGCACCAGGGCTCCTACCCTGGTACCGTTCAACTTGGACTTCACTGCTTGAGCTATCCCTAGCTCCAGCCCACACTCCTCTCCAAACTGAACTCAAAGCTTAACTGCTTGTTTTCCCGCCCCGGGCTGTCTGGACCCCTTGGTGGGCGTGTTCCAACTGCCTGGTCACGCCCCCTTGTGTGTCTATCTTTCCGTAAGGGGGGGTGACTAGGTTTTCTGGTTGGCTGTGTGTTTCCTAGTGAGGGAAGGTGTTATGCATGGGCCTAACTGTGACTACCTGGCCTTGCCAGGGCGTGACAGAATCCGTTTTTTTTTAATGATTTCATGAACTTCATGAAATAATTTAAAAAAAAATGACGTGGGCTTTGCCCAATTTTTGAGTCCAGCCAGGTACACCTAGGCAGCTGGGGATTGGAATCCACAGTGCAGGGTGCCCAAGCTTTATGGGCACCCCTGCTGCAAATTGCAGTCTGCAACCACCCCAGAAAATGGCGCTTTAATAGAAGCGCCCTCTTCTGGCGCTGTATCCAACTCTTCCAGCTGCCCTGATGCCGGGTGGCTCGCTGGGTAATAATGGGGTTAGGGCTAGCTGTGTATTATCAGCTGGCCCTAAGCTTGAAATTCATGGTGTCACGCCAATATTAGACATGGACACCATGAATTTCTAGTAAAGATAAAAAAAAAACAACAAACAGAAAAATATTGTTATTAGAAATAAAACACAACACAATTAGTGAGTCCATCTTTATTGAAATAAAGAACCCCCCTCCACAGTAATCCTGGGTCAAGGGTCCCGCGCCGTCCAATCCAGATCCAATATCATCTGATCGGTTTGCTGGAAGGCAAAGCGATCAGATGATGTGTTAGGTTCAAGGATGTGAATCACATAACACATCAGCTGATTGTATAAAAGCTGTTTATACAATCAGCTGATGCATCAGTGAAAAAAAAACAAACTACACACTTCTGTGTAGTGTCGAACTGGCTACCGGAGGAAACTTCAGTAATGCAGGCCTGGATTCAGGTACCTGCATTGCACTCCAGAGCTCTCACCTGAGCTCCAGAGTGCAGCCTAGACTGTACCGCGAGCGCCGAGTGATTGATTCCCCGTCGCTTGCAGTTCAGTTCATGACAGCTGCAGACAGGCCGGGCTGATCTCCGGTGCTCTCACCTGAACTCCGGAGATCAGCCGGGCCTGACTGCAGCTGTCATGAACTGAACTGCAAGCGTCGGGGAATCAGTCACTCGGCGCTCGCAGTACAGTCTAGGCTGCACTCCGGAGCTCAGGTGAGAGCTCCGGAGTGCAATGTGCAGACTCCCGTCCGATGCAGGAGCTGCCGGTATTCTGCTGATGAAGTCTCCTGACCGCATCAGCTGATAGTTTAAACCGGCCGGGCGGTAAAAAGTCGGCGTCACCGCCAGACTTACGATCAGCTGATGCGTCAGGTGACCAACATCAGCTGATCAGCGGCAGGTCCTGCATCCATCGGACGTGCCCGGGAGTCTAATCACAGCCGGAGCAGGGGTGGCGGTACCAGGAAGAGGAGCTGGGAGCTGACATGTACCGGGACAGGTGAGTATGACATTTTTTTTTCTATTGTTTACTTTTGATTTCGCAGCTGCTTCCACCTCCCGTCTGGACATGGCGCCGCACGGGAGCGAACATGACGCCGGACGGGAGATGGAAGCAGCAGTGGCGGTACCGGGAGGATTCACGCTTCTGTGTTTACCAACAGAAGGAATCCTCTTCCTGTACATGTCATTGTCATACCCACCCCTTGCGTTTATAGCTGCGTTTTTAGTCATAGAAACGCACTAAAACGCAGCTACAGTTAGGTCCAGAAATATTTGGACAGTGACACAATTTTCGCGTGTTGGGCTCTGCATGCCACCACATTGGATTTGAATTGAAATCTCTACAACAGAATTCAAGTGCAGATTGTAACGTTTAATTTGAAAGTTTGATCAAAAATATCTGATAGAAATTGTAGGAATTGTACACATTTCTTTACAAACACTCCACATTTTAGGAGGTCAAAAGTAATTGGACAAATAAACCAAACCCAAACAAAATATTTTTATTTTCAATATTTTGTTGCGAATCCTTTGGAGGCAATCACTGCCTTAAGTCTGGAACCCATGGACATCACCAAACGCTGGGTTTCCTACTTCTTAATGCTTTTCCAGGCCTTTACAGCCGCAGCCTTCAGGTCTTGCTTGTTTGTGGGTCTTTCCGTCTTAAGTCTGGATTTGAGCAAGTGAAATGCATTCTCAATTGGGTTAAGATCTGGTGATTGACTTGGCCATTGCAGAATGTTCCACTTTTTTGCACTCATGAACTCCTGGGTAGCTTTGGCTGTATGCTTGGGGTCATTGTCCATCTGTACTATAAAGCGCCGTCCGATCAACTTTGCGGCATTTGGCTGAATCTGGGCTGAAAGTATATCCCGGTACACTTCAGAATTCATCCGGCTACTCTTTTCTGCTGTTATGTCATCAATAAACACAAGTGACCCAGTGCCATTGAAAGCCATGCATGCCCATGCCATCACGTTGCCTCCACCATGTTTTACAGAGGATGTGGTGTGCCTTGGATCATGTGCCGTTCCCTTTCTTCTCCAAACTTTTTTCTTCCCATCATTCTGGTACAGGTTGATCTTTGTCTCATCTGTCCATAGAATACTTTTCCAGAACTGAGCTGGCTTCATGAGGTGTTTTTCAGCAAATTTAACTCTGGCCTGTCTATTTTTGGAATTGATGAATGGTTTGCATCTAGATGTGAACCCTTTGTATTTACTTTCATGGAGTCTTCTCTTTACTGTTGACTTAGAGACAGATACACCTACTTCACTGAGAGTGTTCTGGACTTAAGTTGATGTTGTGAACGGGTTCTTCTTCACCAAAGAAAGTATGCGGCGATCATCCACCATTGTTGTCATCCGTGGACGCCCAGGCCTTTTTGAGTTCCCAAGCTCACCAGTCAATTCCTTTTTTCTCAGAATGTACCCGACTGTTGATTTTGCTACTCCAAGCATGTCTGCTATCTCTTTGATGGATTTTTTCTTTTTTTTTCAGCCTCAGGATGTTCTGCTTCACCTCAATTGAGAGTTCCTTAGACCGCATGTTGTCTGGTCACAGCAACAGCTTCCAAATGCAAAACCACACACCTGTAATCAACCCCAGACCTTTTAAATACTTCATTGATTACAGGTTAACGAGGGAGATGCCTTCAGAGTTAATTGCAGCCCTTAGAGTCCCTTGTCCAATTACTTTTGGTCCCTTGAAAAAGAGGAGGCTATGTATTACAGAGCTATGATTCCTAAACCCTTTCTCCGATTTGGATGTGAAAACTCTCATATTGCAGCTGGGAGTGTGCACTTTCAGCCCATATTATATATATAATTGTATTTCTGAACATGTTTTTGTAAACAGCTAAAATAACAAAACTTGTGTCACTGTCCAAATATTTCTGGACCTAACTGTATATTTGCAATTTGTGTTTTTCATTGCGTTTTTGAACATCTCATTGAACTGAATGGGTGGAAAACGCAGTGAAAAACGCAAAAATAATTGACATGCTACGTTTTTGTGGGCACCACAAAATTGCAGCTAAAAAAAACCGCTGTGTGCAGACAGCAAAAATGCAAATAGACTTTGCTGGGGAAGCAAATTCATGCAGCTTTCTGAGCAAACATGCACCCGAAAAATGCGCGAATGCGCAAAATCGCAGTGTGTGAACTTACCCTAAGGGTCCCGTTATGTGTAGCAACGTTCCAGCGATCCCGACAACGATACGACCTGGTCAGGATCGCTGGTACGTCGCTAGTGAGCTGGCAAACAGGCAGATCTAATTGACGACGCAGCAACAATACAGCGATCCGTATAACGACCTCGGCGGTCGTTGGAACCCTGTCACACAGCAGCTATTCTGACGACTCAGACCTCGATAGAGGCATAGTGTTTCCACCCAGGCGTGCCAACAAGGTCGCTCGTCGTTGTTATGGCGTCAAACACAGCGATGCATGCTGCCCAGCGCGACACCAACGATCAAAAAATGAACCAGGATGTTCAGGTACGATTGGCGATATCGCAGCGGGGGGCTGGTTGCTGCTATGTGTAACACGTAGCGAGATCGCTAGCGAGGTCGCTGTTGCGTCACAAAACCTGTGACGTTTCAGCGATCTTGGTAACGACATCGCTATGTGTAAGAGGGCCTTTGGGGTACTTTGCACGTTGCGACATCGCTACTGTGATATTGTCGGGGTCAAATCGAAAGTGACGCACATCCGGCGCTGATAACGACGTTGCAACGTGTAAAGCCTAGATGTGCCGATAAACGATCGCAAAAGCGTTGTAAATCGGTGATCTGTGTAGCGTCGGACATTTTCATAATGTCGCACCAATAGGAGATACGATGTTGTTCCTCGTTCCTGCGGCAGCACACATCGCTGTGTGTGAAGCCGCAGGAGCGAGGAACATCTCCTTACCTGCCTCCACCGGCTATGCGGAAGGAAGGAGGTGGGCGGGATGTTTACGTCCTGCTCATCTCCGCCCCTCCGCTTCTATTGGCCGCCTGCCATGTGACGTCGCTGTGACGCCGCACGACCCGCCCCATTAGGAAGGAGGCGGGTCGACGGCCAGAGCGACGTCGCAGGGCAGGTAAGTGCGTGTGAAGCTGCCGTAGCGATAATGTTCGCTACGGCAGCAATCACAAGATATTGCATGTGCGATGGGGGCGGGTACTATTGCGCTCGGCATCGCTAGTATCGGCTAGCGATGTCGCAGCGTGCAAAATACCCCTTAAGGCTCTGTCGGAATACAGATTTTCCGGGATTTCGACAGAAACCCTGTGTAGTGCTCGCTGGAAAGCATTGTATTAATGTGGACTTAGGCAGACCAGGAGTCTGGTTAGAAACATTGCAGAGAACAAAGGAGAAAAGGGGTCTGGAATTGCCAACCAACCTATTATACTAGCTTTCTTAGTTACAGCAACTTAGAATTTCTCACCTTCAAAAAGGACAGTTCAACTTTTTTAATGAATTTCATCAATAATTTGGTCTCCCACACATTAGAATTAGTGATGCGCGAATACTAAATATTTGGGTTCGGGATATTTGTACCGAATACTTAGTACTATTCCAGTATTCATCACGAATAACGACCTTATGCAAGTCAATGGGGAACTCAAGCATTTCCATAAAGAATTCCCAGAAAAATGATTGGGTTCCCCATTGACTTGCATTACCTTTGTTATTCTTGACAAATACTGAAAAAGTACTAGGTATTCAGTATGAATCAGAAACCAAATATTTAGTATTTGCTCATCACTAATTAGGATCAGTCAATTCTTGCAGTTGAGGCACACTTATATAGTACCTGAAAAAAAGTAATCATACCCTGTGAACTTTTGTTTGTTATAGGTTACATCTACAAGCTTAAATGTATGTTATTGGGATTTTATGTGATATACTAACACATACTGTAGTAGCAGGTAATTGTGAAGTTTAAAGGAATTGATACATGATTTTCTAAATATTTAAAAAATATAGATCTAAAAATTGTGACATGCATTTGTATTCAACCCCCTGAGTAAATACATTGTAGGACGATCTTTCGCTGCAATTACTGCTGCAAGTCTTTTGGGGTCTGTTTCCACCAGCTTTGCACAACTAGAGGCTGAAATTTTGGACCGTTTTTTTTTGACAAAATAGCGCTAGCTCAGTGAGATTGAATGGAGGAGTCAGTGAACAGAAATTTTAAAGTCCTGTCACAGATTCTCAATGGGATATACAGTGGAGAAAAAAGTATACTGCTCAAAAAAATAAAGGGAACACCAAAATACAAAATCCTTGTTTAAGTGTTCCCTTTATTTTTTTGAGCAGTATGTTTAGTCAGCCACCAATTGTGCAAGTTCTCCCACTTAAAAAGATGAAGTCAGCCTGTTGACATCATAGGTAGACCACAACTATGGGAGACAAAATGAGAAAACAAATCCAGAGAATCACCTTGTCTGATTTGGCAACATTTGTTTTACAAATTATGGTGGAAAATAAGTATTTGGTCAATAACAAAAGTTCATCTCAATATTTTGTTATATATCCTTTGTTGGCAATGACAGAGGTCAAACATTTTTTGTAAGTCTTCACAAGGTTGGCAGACACTGTTGGTGGTATGTTGGCCCATTCCTCCAATGCAGATCTCCTCTAGAGCAGTGATGCTTTGGGCCTGTCGCTGGACAACACGGACTTTCAACTCCTTTTAAAGGTTTTCTATAGGAATGAGATCTGGAGGCTGGCTAGGCCACTCCAGGACCTTCATATGCTTCTTACGAAGCTACTCCTTCATTGCCCTGTGAGTGTGCTTGGGATCATTAGCATGCTGAAAGACCCAGTCATGTTTCATCTTCAATGCCCTTGCTGATGGAAGGAGGTTTGCACTCAAAATCTCACGATAAATGGCCCCATTCATTCTTTCATGTACACGGATCAGTCGTCCTGGTCACTTTGAAACTGCCCCAAAGCATGATGTTGCCACCCCCATGCTTCACAGTAGGTATGGTGTTCTTTGAATGCAACTCAGCATTCTGTCTCCTCCAAACATGACGAGTTGTGTTTCTACCAAACAGTTCTACTTTGGTTTCATCAGCCCATACGACATTCTGGCAACACTCTTCTGAATAATCCAAATGCACTCTAGCAAACCTCAGACGAGCACAGACATGTGCTAGCTTAAGAAGGGGAACACGTCTGGCACTGCAGGATCTGAGTCCCTGGTGGCGTAGTGTGTTACTGATTGTAGCCTTTGTTACGGTGGTCCCAGCTCTATGCAGATCATTCACAAGGTCCCCCTGTGTGGTTCTGGGATTTTTGCTCACCGCTCTTGTGATCATTTTGAACTCATGGGGTGAGATCTTGTGTGGAGCCCCAGATCAAGGGAGATTATCAGTGGTCTTGTATGTCTTCCATTTTCTTATTATTGCTCCAACAGTTGATTTCATCACACCAAGCTGCTTGCCAATTGCATATTCAGTCTTCCAAACCTTGTGCAGGGTTACAATTTTGTTTCTGGTGTCCTTCGACAGCTCTTTGGTCTTCAAAATAGTGGAGTTTGGAGTGTGACTGTTTGAGGTATTGGACAGGTGTCTTTTATACCAATAAGTTCAAACAGGGGCCATTACTACAGGTAATGAGTGGATGACAGAGGAGCCTCTTAAAGAAGTTACAGGCCTGTGAGAGCCAGAAATCTTGCAGGTTTTTAGATGACTAAATACTTATTTTCCACCATAATTTGCAAACAAATCTTGCCAAATCAGACAAGGTGATTTTCTGGATTTATTTTCTCATTTTGTCTCTCATAGTTGTGGTCACCTATGATGTAAATTACAGGCCTCTCTCATCTTTTTAAGTGGGATAACTTGCACAATTGGTGGCTGACTAAATACTTTTTTTCCCCCACTAGAGAAGCTAAGGAACTCATAGTAAATGAGGCAGCACAGTTTTTATGCCTTCAAACTTGAGTAAAACACTTTGGATAACACAAAAATTTGCCTTACACAAAGTTGTGCAAAAAATTACCAGCTTTTGTCATTTTTATGGCAAAATAGGCAGAGATAGGAAGGAGCAAGTTTACTGCCCTGTAGCAGCAGCCGAGCTGCTCGGATCCGGGTTCTTAGTGGCTCGAGGGTCTCCGGACCTGGGGTCGTGCGGCCACTCAAATGAAGGGGAGTATTTACAAGAGATTTTATAGAGTTCATGACGCCACCCGTGGTATGTGGTAATTAGGAGTAACACCGCTGCAGTTGGGAGTACCCGGGGATGATGGAATGGGGCAGCCAGGTGTAAGAACCCTCCACAGGTAGGGGGAATACCCCGGGACTCGGTGTTTGGAGGGGACACATGCCGTTGGGTGTAAGGGGGGACACTTTGGTACTCACTCAGTCCATTAAGCAGACACCGACAACTGGTAAAACAAGTCTCTGGACACCGCTGCCGCTGAGGGGAGCAAGTTTGGGTCTCATCCCCAATGGTGCTGCTTCATGATCCGTGACCTGCCTCCTGGCACTAAGTTTACTTCTTTGGTGGTCCCGGTATTGTAAAACGTGCGGGGTCCCGCTCCGCACTATGGCTAAGTGTGGGAGCTTGCTCTCAGGGCTCAAGCTTGGGATTTTCTGGACCGTTTTGGATTGGAAAGTCCTATCCCCCTCGTTGCGCTAGTGCCCTGATTTTAGAGCGGGTGGAGAACGAATCTTGAAGGCTCCCTTCTCCGCGAGTAAATTATCAGGTTGCCTGAAGCTACTCCCCATACCTAGGGTCCACGTACCCCGTCGTGCTCGGTCCCAGCCCGGTGATGGTGCAAGGCCGCCGACTGTCCTCCTCGACAGATCCATGCCCCTTGCCACGATCCCCTGTGACCGGGGGTCCGACTCCTCTAGGCCCAGACCACCGCCTTCCACCTAGATTGTTTCCCAGAAGCCCGCTCCCAACCTCCTCTCACTTTCACTATCAAACTCTCTACTCCTTAACACTCCTCACCTTCCCTCCCCAACACCCCAGGTGGGCGACTCTATTCCACTCAAGCTGTCCACTGGTGAGTTTGGTGGTTGTGGTACAGGGTGTATCTAGTATTTGATTAGCTGATGTAGGCAACACCATATGGTTAGGGACCCAAAACCAAGAGGGAGGTGAATACTGCATGGGAGGGCAGATTGTGCAATACCCTGTGATGACCCGATAGTCCAGGGGCGTCACACAAGTGTGGCAGGGCATGGCTATAAGACCTGTCAAATTTATGGAAATTAGCAGCGTTTTTTATGCCAGACAATATTCCAGTCCATAGTTGGAGAAACATTTCTGGCGAGGCGCATACCACTCATAAGTTGTGCCAAATTTCATTAATCAGTGTGCGCCTCTTAATGAATTCAGGGCATCTTATTCATGCACACCCTTCATTAAAATTGGCATATGTATCACCAGTTGGGGCCAATGTTTTTCAGTCAAAAGATGAGGCACTCTCTGAAATGTGTGAATACAGTCATGCCAAAAGTGTTGTCCCCCTTGAAATTGTCCCAGACAATTAAGTATTTCTCCCAACAAAATATTGCAATTACACCTTTTTTTTATACACATTTATCGCCTTTGTGTGTATCGGAACAACACAAAAAAAACAGAGAAAAAAGGCAAATTGGACATAATTTCACAAAAAACTCCAAGATGATTTTGACACCCCCGACTTAATATTTGGTTGTACACCGTTTGAAATTAATAACTACAATCCATTGTTTCCTATGGCCATCAAGAAGCTTCTTACATCTCTCAACTGGAATTTTGGACTTTTCTTTTGCAAACTGCTCCAAGTCTCACACTTTCGGCCATAATGTATGTGTCTAAAATCAATATTATGCTCCAGTTGGAAAAGTATGTTGTCTTAAAGAGGGGCATCCCAAATTAATTTGAAGCTCTATAAGAACTGAAATGCCTCGGGTCTAGACCCTTTAGCAGATCTAGATTGATAACCTCTAATTTACCCCACTGAGAGAGTCATAGTTCTCATAGTTGTCATAAATATGGCCCATGACTCTTCCTCAGAATATTATGCTATATATTAATCTGTGATCGCTTGTGGCACCGCTCCTAGGCTTGAATGAGTCCTGTGTGATGTCATAATATATCATTTGGTCCCCTCTGCTCCTGGAGGAGGGACACCATTCACACTACCACCAATTTTCTACTTGCTACTTTTTCTTTGGAACCACACACTGAGATAGATGGAGCCTCAAATTCCTGGAGACTCTTGTTGTTTTGGCATATAATATCAACTGTGATGTGGTCACCGAGAAGACTGGATGAAGTCCAGGGCGGGGAGTTCATGGGGGGATTTTATAGAATTCATTGTTATGTTTTTTATCATTTTGTAAATTTAATAAAAAATGTCTCATACAAAAAAAATATGGATACCAGGGGATACAAACATCTGTGAATACTGATGGGTGAGCCGTATCTAATTGGTGGTGGATTGAGTTGTAGATGTTAGACCAAAAATGTCAGAAGGCCAATGCAAATAAAGCCCTTAGTGCCTGTGACTGTTGGGTCCCTTACAGCTTTTTGTCTGTCCCTTTAATCACATTACTAAACTCATGACATACAATAACTAAATTCCACCTGACACAACTACAATAATGCTAGACCTCACAGTGAAGTAAGGGGGTTGTCTTTGGACCATGCTTACAACCCTTGGGTGCATCAGCTCCTCATGGAAGAACTGATGTTCATATCTAAATATTACATTATTCTATGTCTTTGCAGGATGTGTGAGAAGATATTTTATAGATCTTCTGCCAGCCTTTCAATTTCATCTAAGAAGAAGTCCAGGTCTTCTTTAGCCACATCTGGATTCACAATGATCTGTCTGAAGAAGTTAACTCGGTTCCCATGAGGCTGGTATCCCACCATCATTGATCCTTTCTTCATCATCCTTTCCTTTATGATTGGGGCCACCTGGAAAAAAAAATATATTTAATAATAAATGATTATTTCCTATTAAAGATTAGGGACACATTCTGCAGCACTGTACAGAAATTGTCACTATTTGCAGTCCCTGTAGCTCTTAAGGGGACTTTACACGCTAGCGATATCGGTACCGATATCGCTAGCGTGCGTACCCGCCCCCATCGTTTGTGCGACACGGGCATATCGCTGTGTGACGCCCTGGCAAAACCAGGTAGTCACAGATAGGCCCCTACACAACACCCTTCCCTCACCTAGGAAACACACAGCCGACCTGAAACCCTCGGGGCGGGAAAACAGCAGATCTGTTGAGAGGAGTATGGGCTGGAGCTAAGTGTAGCTCCAGCCGAGGAAGTTCAAGTTGAGCGGTGCCAGGGTCGGAGCCCTGGTGCCTTGGCTAGGTGGCAGATGGTGGTCTCCGGCAGCAGGAGACGGGAAGACAGCTCGGCAGATCCAAGGAGGACCGGAGAAGGGTTGGAGCCCACTGGTACCGACACCGGAGACCCGACTGGAAACCGTGCACACAGGGGGGTACTCGGACCCTGAAGCTAGGACCGAAGACAGTGGCCTAGTTAATTAACCGATTGAGGACAGGATTATAGGTCCTGTCCCAACCTAAGTCCCGAAAAGTAGACAACCATCCAACGAGAGGGATAGGGCCACCGCCAGGGCCTGTAGATCCCACGGGTCAGTGTCAGATGGGCACAGCTCCTCAGGCAACATCCAGCCGGGAGCAGACTCCCGTGTTCCACACCGAAGTCAAACTACACAACCACACCAGTGCAGAGGAAAAGACGGCGACCACCAGCCCGGGTGGGGGACTAAAGTACAACCGGCCGCGGCGGCCGGCCACCAACACCTTGGTTTACCAAAGGACTCGTGAGGGGGTTAACATCCAGCTGTCATTACACCGCTCCCGGGTGTCCCCTACAACTGCAGCGGTGGTGTCCCACTTCACCACACACCGTGGGTGGCATCACGATCATTCTACAAACATCCCCGTATAAATACGTTCCCCCTTTTTATTCGGAGTGTCCACGCGACCCCTCGAGCCGTACCGTAGGTCCCGGATCCGAGCAGCGCCGGCTGCTGGCACAGGGGTTGCACAAATGCATAAGTGGTATACTTCGTAATTGGGAGTTATTGTAATTGGGTGTTAAATAAAGCAAAGGTAGTGGTGGATACAGAGTCCAGGCAAGATATAATTATTAAGAAACAGAGGATTCAAAAAAAATATTGATAAACCGATATTTGTTACACTTTAAGCTATGTAATCAAGAAACATCGTGGGAACTGCTGGACTATATCGGACCTAGGAACTTTGATTTCTAATAAACTGGTGAACAAGGGACAGTCTTTTGTTTTTATTTCTCTCTTTATAAAACTTTCACTTTTCCATTTGTGGACTACGTCAGAATCCCTGCACAATGGTGGATCTGCATGGGTTGTGTTTTTATTAATTGGTGAACCAGGGAAAAAGTCAGTGAGTGTTTTTCTCTAAATAAACTATTTTATTGTGTGTGTTTGTTTCTTTTTACTTTCTGGGTTAGTAATGGGGGTGTATGATAGACGCCTCTCCATTACTAACACCAGTTTCAAGGCAAAGCGTTAGAATTGGCATATCTAATTTGATACGCCACTTCTGGGGCAGCTGCAGGCTGGTAAAAGAAAAATGCATGGTCAAAAATGCACGCTTTTTTGATGCATTTTATGGCCACAAGATGCATTTTTTTTTACCACAGGGTGTATATTTGAGGTTATGACAAAACTACAGCATGTGGACATAACCTAACTCCTCAGTAACGCAATCAGTGAGCAGGCTCAGACAAAGCATGAAAGCCTCATGCCTCAGCCTAAGGCGGGCTTTGCACGCTGCGACATCACAGGCCGATGCTGCGATGCCGAGCGCGATAGTCCCCGCCCCCATCGCAGCCGCGATATCCTTGTGATAACTGCCGTAGCGAACATTATCGCTACGGCAGCTTCACATGGACTCACCTGTCCTGCGACCGTCGCTCTGGCCGGCGACCCGCCTCCTTATTAAGGGGGCGGGTTGTATGGCGTCACTGCAACGTCACACGGCAGGCGGCCAATAGGAGCGGAGGGGCGGAGATGAGCGGGATGTAAACATCCCGCCCACCTCCTTCCTTCCACATATCCTACGGAAGCCGCAGTGACGCCGGTAGGAGATGTTCCTCGCTCCTGCGGCTTCACACACAGCGATGTGTGCTGCCGAAGGAACGAGGAACAACATCGGACCGTCGCGTCAGCGTAATCATGGATTACGCCGACGCTGCACCGATGATACGATTACGACGCTTTTGCGCTCGTTAATCGTATCATCGAGCCTTTACACACTACAATGTCGCATGCGATGCCGGAAGTATGTCATTTTCAATTTGACCCCACCGACATCGCACCTGCGATGTCGTAGTGTGCAAAGCCCGCCTAAGAGGGCATTCACATCTAATACTTGAGATACTACTGGTGTGGAGTTAAGAACACGCTGCTCACACTGCCTTCATCCCTGACTGATCTAATAATGGGAATATCAAGGACTTGAGCTAATAAGAGGCTGCGCAACACTGCTATCCTCCCTGTGTTTCTGAATACTACTTTGACCACGGAGATACGATATCTCTAGAGTTCTACTGCAGAACCCCTTTAGCCTTTCAATATGGTTTATGGTTTATGGAAGGAAATCCTGGGGCGTAATAGAGGAAACCCACACAAACAGAGAGCGATCTTTGCATTTGGTTAGATTTGAACCTACGACCACACAACTGACTACTTAGGCCCCTTTCACACATTAGTTTTTTGTCCATCAGTCATAATCCGTCGAATTCTGAAAAAAACGGATCCAGCGACTGATGTCGCTGGATCCGTTTTTTTCTCATTGACTTGTATTAGCGACCTCACGTTTCATCCGTCGTTCGACGTCGAAAAATGTGTGTCCGTCGGAGGGAGACGACGTCCACAGCAACATTTTTTGTATACATCGAAAAAAAGGACAGTGACAGATCCATTGCCATCCGTTGTTTGGTGGAATTAAAGACTATGGGCGCAGGATCCATCATAACCCATCAAATGACGGAATCCAGCGACGGATTCCGTTTTTTTTAACTGAGGATGCTCCAAAATCAGTATATAACGTAGAATACACCCCATGTGTCATTCTCAGCGCTGTGATTGTGATTGTTTTCAGTAGCCAATAACGTTTGGGAGCCACCCCCTTTAAAAAAACGGATCCGTCAAAAAGAAACAGAGGACAAACTGATGAGATGGATCCATCAAAAAAACAGAGATATCGAGACGATGGATTGTGACTGATGGCAAAAAACTTATGTGTGAAAGGGGCCTTAGACACATTCTTCCACTTTCAACCATGCCAGGACCTCCACAGCTTTTCCTCCTCATTATGAACACCCAGTATGTATACCTTGGCTACAAATGTATATTTATTGCTCCCAGTGAATTTTGCAGGTGAATCAGAAATAGCTACATGAACAGTCATACCATAGTTCTATAAAAGATAATGAAATACTATAGATTACAGCTGAATTATTACTAGGTGCTAAATTACCTTTCCAAGTCTAGTCCAGAAATCTAGGGAATCCTCTTGGTTTCGAAGACTTGGTGGCACATACCAAAAACACAAGTTCACAAACTCCGGCTGTAGAAAAATAACATTTGTAAGTAGCGATCCAGTCACTCTCAGTGAATACAACATTGCAAACCTTTTATGATAAATATTTTTTTCACTATTGTTTTTTAATACTTGCCAATTACTAAAAAAAACATTTTTAGAGTCCATTTTAAATATATTGGAATTTGCAATGACGCACATAGTGCTATTCTGCAGCGAGGGTATGTCACTGGTAAAATAGCTACAAATTAAAACAATAAATTGGGGAATAGGTAAATACATCCGAAATACATGTACTGCCTGCATCCTTCTCAATTTTATGCCTCAAATCTGAACATTTAATACCTGACGGATCTACCCCCGAAGTAAGAAAAAAAAAAACTACCTATTGTGGTTTTATTAATTGGAATGGGACTGATGGCCATTGGCCAACTGATGGTCGGAAGAGATGTTTATTGCGCATGTCCAATTTCCGGCTCCTGAGCGAATTGTTCCCACGGAGTTAAGTCCTATGCTGACATGGTAGCTGGTGGCTTTCTCATAGAGAACACAGGAGTGCTTGGTCGATTGTGCACTCCTGTGTACGTGAGACCCGGCTGAGAATGCTTTCAGCAAAACTATCGACTAACGCATCATTCATCCCACAGCCATCTAATGTGTATGGGGGCCTGCTACAAGTGTATTGCCTGTAATTCGGTTACTATTGGCAAAAAATTCCTGAGCCAGGTAACCAAGAGGGAATATGATATCCGGTCTTTCATAAATTGTAGAACGCAGGGTGTAATATGTAAGGCAACTTGTATATGTAAATTAGAATATGTAGGTAAGACTCGGAGAGAACTAAGACGACGGATTGGAGAGCATCTTAGAGATATTAGGTTGAATAACGATACGCCACTAGCAAGGCATGTAAATAGTATGCACAATGGGGATTCTACTGTTATCATGTTTCAGGGCATTGATCGTATTAAACCTCTACCTAGAGGAGGAAATTGGGACAGGAGGTTATTACAACAAGAATCAAAAGGGATATACTGGTTGAAGACCCTCTACCCCAACGGGTTGAATGAAGAGCTTTCTTTTGCACCCTTTATTTAGTGGTGATGTAGGTGAATCTTAGTAAGGAGGGCTAGACGTCGGCCGAGTGGGGGCGCCCATGCACAGTTCTATCTTATGGCGCCGACCCCCACGTGATAGGTAGGGTTAGCATTTAAAGTTAGTGTTCTAGGGCAAGGGTAGCCTCTTCTGTTATATCGTCTTTTTCTCTATTCTCTATGGTGAGCTCTGATCTTTATCCATTGATTATTGATTATTCAGTGAAAGTAATGAAGGTTTTTATGATCAATGCCCTATTGAAAATCTTTTAGGTGGAACTTTTTCAAAAAATGTTTCAGTAACAATTTCATCAATTTTTTGAGTTCTTTTGTAAAATTGGCCGTTTGAGTTTAATGATAATTATGGAACTATTAGTGAAACCACCATGTATCTGGGCGATACACTTTTAACTATGGGGCTATTGTTCTCCAGGAGTGTATCTCAGAGAATCTGGTGATATGGCTATGATCCGTGTTAGCACAGTATGTAGTCACCTGATAACTGTTTGTGATAAGCATTGGTTAAACCGACTTTATAAGCGGGAGCAGGTTCCAAATTACGATCAGTTTTTATTAAAAGTCGTTGAGACGTTGAGGAGACGTTGGTACGATGTTGTTGCGCATTTAGTTAAATAGAGTGACGCTGTGTGCTCTTTTTTGTATAAGATAATGAATTGGCCTTCGGTCGTGTGACGTCATGTCACATGACCTTTTGAAGAGAGGACGGCGCGCGCCGCCATGGTAACCGCGTAAACACTATGACGCAGCACACCCGGATGTGGTCATGTGACCTGGTGGGCGGAAACAATGTCACACGCCAAGGTAAGGTGGGAACATTTAAACTGGGGCAGTATGCGGTGGCTCTTGATAGAGCGAGAAGCACGGCCGCTCCTGCCACGTGGTGAGTTCCCCATATGTGTGTATGTGCAATAGCATCTGACGTGCTGACACTTACTGTCAACTTGCACATTTTTTCTCAGCATGTTATTTAGGTGATAGGTCTATATTTTGTGGGACCTGAATTGGATATGCCGCAATTTGACTCTGTGATGAGTCTATGCTAATTGGTGAGTTTTCTTACATATGAAGATGTGATTGAATGGCTGACATGCTGATATTCATTGTTATCCTGTATGTTTGTTTCAGCATGTGATGCAAATAACAGGTTCATATTTTATGAGACCTGAAAAGGATGTGAACGTATTTATGACTCCCCTGAAGAGTTTTCCTGAACGATACGCGTTGGGAGGTACATCTGTTTCTCTAAGGGGTTCCATTATGAGAGTTTTTTTGGACCCCAATGATTGAAAAGTGGCACCTATGAAATTTGGTAAGACAAATCCGATTATTTATTAGCAGTGGACTTTAATGTAAGTGGCACCTATAAATGTGGTGAGATAAGTCCTATTACTGTAGCGGAGGAAGTCCAACTATAGTTTTGTTTGTACATATCCTTTGAATAGACAGGAGGTGCCAAACCTTTCATGTGTTGGTTGTTTGTCTTTTTTATTTGTGAGTACGAACCACAATTTTAGAGGATCCATTAAAAGTTAAATTTTAAAAAAATTTCTGCAATAAGAGAAAGGTTGCTATCTTATAATCTGTATTGTATATGTACTGTATATATATATACAGTCAGGGCCAGAAATATTTGGACAGTGACACAAGTTTTGTTATTTTAGCTGTTTACTAAAACATGTTCAGAAATACAATTATATATATAATATGGGCTGAAAGTGCACACTCCCAGCTGCAATATGAGTTTTCACATCCAAATCGGAGAAAGGGTTTAGGAATCATAGCTCTGTAATGCATAGCCTCCTCTTTTTCAAGGGACCAAAAGTAATTGGACAAGGGACTCTAAGGGCTGCAATTAACTCTGAAGGCGTCTCCCTCGTTAACCTGTAATCAATGAAGTAGTTAAAAGGTCTGGGGTTGATTACAGGTGTGTGGTTTTGCATTTGGAAGCTGTTGCTGTGACCAGACAACATGCGGTCTAAGGAACTCTCAATTGAGGTGAAGCAGAACATCCTGAGGCTGAAAAAAAAGAAAAAATCCATCAGAGAGATAGCAGACATGCTTGGAGTAGCAAAATCAACAGTCGGGTACATTCTGAGAAAAAAGGAATTGACTGGTGAGCTTGGGAACTCAAAAAGGCCTGGGCATCCACGGATGACAACAATGGTGGATGATCGCCGCATACTTTCTTTGGTGAAGAAGAACCCGTTCACAACATCAACTGAAGTCCAGAACACTCTCAGTGAAGTAGGTGTATCTGTCTCTAAGTCAACAGTAAAGAGAAGACTCCATGAAAGTAAATACAAAGGGTTCACATCTAGATGCAAACCATTCATCAATTCCAAAAATAGACAGGCCAGAGTTAAATTTGCTGAAAAACACCTCATGAAGCCAGCTCAATTCTGGAAAAGTATTCTATGGACAGATGAGACAAAGATCAACCTGTACCAGAATGATGGGAAGAAAAAAGTTTGGAGAAGAAAGGGAACGGCACATGATCCAAGGCACACCACATCCTCTGTAAAACATGGTGGAGGCAACGTGATGGCCTGGGCATGCATGGCTTTCAATGGCACTGGGTCACTTGTGTTTATTGATGACATAACAGCAGACAAGAGTAGCCAGATGAATTCTGAAGTGTACCGGGATATACTTTCAGCCCAGATTCAGCCAAATGCCGCAAAGTTGATCGGACGGCGCTTCATAGTACAGATGGACAATGACCCCAAGCATAAAGCCAAAGCTACCCAGGAGTTCATGAGTGCTAAAAAGTGGAACATTCTGCAATGGCCAAGTCAATCACCAGATCTTAACCCAATTGAGCATGCATTTCACTTGCTCTAATCCAGACTTAAGACGGAAAGACCCACAAACAAGCAAGACCTGAAGGCTGCGGCTGTAAAGGCCTGGCAAAGCATTAAGAAGGAGGAAACCCAGCGTTTGGTGATGTCCATGGGTTCCAGACTTAAGGCAGTGATTGCCTCCAAAGGATTCGCAACAAAATATTGAAAATAAAAATATTTTGTTTGGGTTTGGTTTTTTTGTCCAATTACTTTTGACCTCCTAAAATGTGGAGTGTTTGTAAAGAAATGTGTACAATTCCTACAATTTCTATCAGATATTTTTGTTCAAACCTTCAAATTAAACGTTACAATCTGCACTTGAATTCTGTTGTAGAGGTTTCATTTCAAATCCAATGTGGTGGCATGCAGAGCCCAACTCGCGAAAATTGTGTCACTGTCCAAATATTTCTGGACCTAACTGTATATATATATATATATATATATATATATATATATAGATATATATAGATATATTTATATTAGTTCACTACAGTGAATGGGTGAGATGTAAATGTATAAATTGAAAATAAACATTCTTAACTCCTCTTTGGTAAGAGAAAATAAGAAAATCTTTTGATTTATCATGACTGATGTTTCACTGGCTGATTCCTGAAGCAAAGCTGCAAAAAGCAATCAGATTTTCCTTTTATCACCTTCACCAATCTTACCTCCATAATCAAGCGGAAACCTCCCCTTTTTTTCATCTCTTCAACCAGATATCTAAAGAACATGAGAATAAGAATATACTGTTTTAATCAGTGCTTATAGGTTTAACAGACAAATGTCTTATAGGTTTCATAGAGCTATTGACTATGAAGAACTGGGAACATCAGCTGTTGGAAAAGATTAAAAAATCAGGCATTATTAGGCTGTGTACATGTACCGCCCCGCGCTCGGCTGCAGCCGAGCCGTTCGGGTCCGGGCTCGTTTGGTGGGTGGCTCGAGCGACTCCGGACCCGAGGGTCACGTCGCTCTGCAAGGGGTTGCTGGCGATCTCGATGGGGGTGGTTAGGTAGGTGTACGGCCGGAGCCGTGTTTGAGTTCGTGACACCACCTACGGGACATGGTGAATGTGTAGACACCACCGCTGCGGTTTCGGGGGCACCCGGGGGAGATGGTAGTGCAGCAAGATGTTAACCCCTCCATGGGCAGGGATGGTGGCCCCAGGACCCGCTTGGGGAGAGTGACAGTTGGGCGGTGCAGGGCGGTGCGCGGCTGGATGGTACTGTTGCACTCACGATTACTGACACACTCAAGTCTCTGATGAACAAAGTTGATGGTGGTGGGTGCCTGCAGCCGGCTGCGTCTTCTCCCCCGCCCGGGTTGGTGGTCTTGGCCTTTCTCCTGCACCTCTTTAAGTTTGTGTAGACTGCCTGTGCCTTAGCAGCGGGAGTCCGCTCCCCGGCTGTGTATGTACCGGTGGAGTCCGTTTGCCTGCAGGCGCTGGCCCGTGGGATCTCTCTGCCTGTGCGGTGGCTTTCTATCCCCCTCAGTGGGCTGTTGCCTTCTTTCGGGTCTTGGAATGGGAAAGACCTAAGGTCCAGACCTCAATCAGTGAATTCGATGTGGTCCAATGGCTTCCAGTCTGTTCCCCAGTTCGGTACCGGCGGGTCACTACCCTGTCCTGGTCCCTTATGGTTCCACCTGGCCGTCTTCCCGGCTACTGCAGGCCAGGCCACCACCTGCCTCCTAGCCAAGGTACCAGGGCTACGACCCTGGCACCTGTCAGTTTCCGCTGCAGACCTGTCACAACAGGCCTGCTGCACACTCCTCTCTACTCCACTTCACTTCACTTCATTGACAACTGAACTGAACTGAACTGTTAGTTTGAACTGCCCACTGTTCTCCTGCCTCAGGCCCTCTGGACTCCTTGGTGGGCGTGGCCAACCGCCTGGCTCCGCCCCCCCTTGTGTGACCAATAAGCTCTGAGGGAGGTGACTAGGTTTTAGTGTGGTTGGCTGCTGTTACCTTTTTAGGGGGACGGGTGTTATGCAAGGGCCTACCTGTGACTACCTCGCTAGTCCAGGGCGTCACATACACACTTTGCAGTATTTTTTTATATATTTTTTTTGCATATATTTTGTCAAAAATACAGAATTTTGCTGGCGTTTCTCTAGCAAATGGATTGGTCCGAAGCATCTCTACATAAAGGAGGGAAAAGTACAGTCCTTTTTTGAAACCTGGGAAAGCTTTTATTTCTCTGCTACCACAATGTATTAGGGAAAGCATTAGATCCTGCTTTCAACCAACGGTATGGAATCAGGAGCAACTGTTATTGGGAGAAGCGCCCATATAGAACAACCTCGATGTGAACTGCTGTAGAGGGAGATCTCACTCAAATGTTGTAGATCTATCTTGGAATCGATGGGTCCCACACAACCCATGAAGGGTGACAACAGGCATTGTGCACCCATGTTGGGTACTTTAAACATGAATCATACCTACTGTCAATATGTTACCCTCTCCCCCTCTTTTTCCTTTCCCCGATCCCAGTTTCTTTTTCCTTTAGAGTAGAGTTTTTCTACTTGGAAAATATGTCTTATCATTTAACTGTTAATCTCAAGATAGCAGTAGACTTTGCTATGAGTTAGGCCTAAGACATACGGTGTGAAAATCGGAGCAAGTGGAATGTGATAAAACATCGCATTCCACTTGAACCAATATTAGCCTGTATGTCAGCACACATGAGCGATTATTTTCTCAGCCCTAATCGGACCGAGAAAACAGTCGCAGCATGCTACGGGTGTAATGCGATCCTTGTTTCTCTCGCATCCATTCAAGTCTATGGGGCGAGAGAAACATCGCACTGCACTCGCAGTACACCGATGTACTGCGAGTGCAGACCGAGAATGGCAATAGCCAGCAACGGAGGAGAGAGAGAGATAAATCCCTCCCTCCCCTCCGCAGCACCCGCTCTCCCCTCCTCAGCGCTGGCCCGCCCCTCCTCAGCGCCAGCCCGCCCCTCCTCAGTGCCGGCCCGCCCCCCCGCAGCTGTGGCCCGGTCGGACCTCAGTCGCAATGACACTAGCATGACACGCATGTCATGCGAGGATCGCAGTAGTCCCCGTGTGGCCCTGGCCTTACACCTGCAACATATGATCACAGCCTTAGGGCTGCTTGGACCAATATAGCACAAGTCTCTGGTGAACAGACCCATAGAATATCATAGGTACAATTCCTATCTATGTTTTTCACAGATAGAACTCATATGCAAAAAAAAAGCAAATGTCGGAAAGTGCCTTTACCCTGTGGTTGTCCTTAATTTGTAGTCATTTTTGTTCAAAACAAGGTTGTGTTCACATGTACTGTACGTCAAATTTTCTGATGGGTGCATTTTGAAGAGATCAAACAGAACTGTTATGGAACCCAATTACTATGGCATGGGCTTATCATCTATGGCAGCAAACTATCAGGTAAGTTGAAAACTATCATGCCTTATCCTTTTTTATCTGGGTATATTGGAGTAGCATCGATAAACCCCAATACAAATTAGATAGGTAACACCTGCCATTTTTGGCAGGACTGGCAACTATGTACTCCTTTACCTGGTGGTAAGACAATGCGTTGTACCTTGTTTGGTCCAGCACTCTGTCCACTTTTCCCTCCAACCCCTTGGATCCAAGTGCTTTCCACATTAGCCAAAGTTTCAAGCAGTCCACTCTGCGACCACATTGGATTGATTTATCGCCAGTATCATATTTTAGGTCGTAAAATTTGTCTGTTTGGAACAGGTAGGTGGCATTAGCCGCATGACATTGTTCTAATAACTGCTGTAAAGAAAGGCAGACAGTTAGTGCATGACACTTTATGTAACTACGTCATAACAAAGGTAGCAATATGCAATATTCAAAAATGGCCATTATATATTTTTTTGGGATCCACAAACAATCAAATGTGTATTGGGGCTGCTTCACTGTAAGAAAAAAATAAGTATTGGGCATGTTGGATGCCCACACACCTTAATCATTTGTTCTCCAAGAGACACTTAGCAACTTCAAGGGAACCTGCCAGTCAATTAATGCTGCTGAAACCTCACTACGGGCAGCATGAATCAGAGTCACACTGCATGACCCCTGAGTGTTTAATAGGAAGCCTACTTTGAAGATCCAGCTGGGTACCATAGCGTGAGATGAGACTAGTACAGCTCCACCAATGACCAGTTTCTCCCAGCGCTGCTCTAGTTGATTGACAGCTCTCTTCCATGTGTGTACATCATGAGAAACCTATAAATCAATCTTAGAGCCTTGTGTGATGAAGCCGACTGGGGCAGTGCTGGACAAGTCTTATTTATTTTTGTAGTTCCCGGTCGGATCTTAAAACAATATTTTTTCTGAAACACTGTAGCGTTGCAGAGAAATATATACCTAGCTGCAATCAAGCAGCAAACACAAAGCCAAAAATTTGATGAGCGAGCACTAAAGTGCTTGAGTGCTCATTACATGAATCGACATGTCTGATGCTCGGACCCACTCAATTCGAGTAACGAGTATAATGGAAGTCTGTGAGACATTCAAGCATTTTTACGGCAGATCCCGCTAGAGGGCTTGGAAGTCCATAAAAATATATGGGGTATGGGTAAGATTCCTAGATGCATTTCTGACTCCCAGGTCACTACTGGAAAGTAAAAATGAAATCATTTAAAATAAAAAAAAAAGCATGAGGTCTCCCTCATTTTGTTATAACATGCCAAGGTAAAGCAGACAGCATGGGGGTGATATTATCAGGTTGGGAAATTCCATGGTTATTTTGTCCTTCCCAGCCTAAAGATAGCAGCCCACAGCTGCCCCAGAATTGGCGCATCCATTAGATGTGCCTATTCTGGAGTTTTACCCCGGCTCTTCCCGATTGCCCGGTGTAGTAGCAATTGGAGTAATAGGTTAATGGGATTGATGTTAGCTGTTTAATGTCAGCTGACATCAAGCCCATGGGTTAGTAAAGGCTAGGCATCTATCAGACACCCACCTTACTAGCCCTCTTGCATTTCCAGTCGGAAAACACTCAAAAATCTCTGTCAGTCCTCGATTGACACTTCATGCAGCAGGTAGAGGTTCTCAAATAACCGGAGATGGTCATCAATATCTGAAGTGTCTTCATTGAACTGTGGTATGTCCCGGAACCTTAAAGATGCGGGCCCCTCTCTCTTGTTATCCACTGTCATGTGTGCTGGGGCAGGTGGGGGTACTGCTACATGCATACCTAAATATTTTCTTTACCACTGCCGACCACTCTCTCTCCTTGGCCCGCTCTCCTAGCGTGGTCAACATCCGCCTCAACTCAGTGGTTTAATCCTCCATCATCTAGATGATAGCCCTTGACTGTGGTTCCTTAACAGAGTTGCCCTCCTCCATGTCGGAACTGACCTCCGACTGTGGATGTTCTCAGTCCCACTCAGTCAAGCGTTTGTATTAGGGTCATGTGGTTTTCTTCAGGCAACCACTTTAGCTCTCTGCCAAACCAAAGGGCTCTTAGTTCCTGCCTCTTGTAGATGGAGTCTGCCATTTCTTCTGCCAACTCACCACTCAAAAAAACAAAAACAAAAATGTGAGCCGGAGTATGAGATGGTATACATGGAACTTGTGAGACCATGTTCACACTGGCCATGAGACAAAGAGAAACCAAGGAAAACATTGTGAAAACATACCCTGCTGTAACTAAATAAAAGCATAGTGCATATAAACATAGGGTACTTAGTAAACACTGTTTTTGATCAAAAAAAGCATAAAGCTATCCCACCAAACGTCAAGGTGTACCCAGTTGGGATAGTACCTACACTCTCTAATATTAAAACCTTACCATGGGTCTAAAATAGGCCTCAATGTGGCTAAGGGCTGAGAACAAACAAAAAATTGTTTTTAGGTTTTAAATATTAGAGAGTGTAGGTACTATCCCAACTGGGTACAGCTTGACTTTTGGTGGGATAGCTTTATGCTTTTTTTGATCAAAAACAGTGTTTACTAAGTACCCTATGTTTATTTGCACTATGCTTTTATTTAGTTACAGCAGGGTATGTTTTCACAATGTTTTCCTTGGTTTCTCTTTGTCTCATGGCCAGTGTGAACATGGTCTCACAAGTTCCATGTATACCATCTCATACTCCGGCTCACTTTTTTGTTTTTATGTAGTTTTTTTGTATTCAGTACAAACAGGGAGTGGCCCCCTTCTCAGCGAGCTGGACATTTCATTCTGTGAATCCCCCTGACTGTGTGTGTCCTGTTGGGACCCGGTCGCTCTCAGCCCTTAGCCACATTGAGGCTTATTTTAGACCCATGGTAAGGTTTTAATATTAGAGAGTGTAGGTACTATCCCAACTGGGTACACCTTGACGTTTGGTGGGATAGCTTTATGCTTTTTCTGATCAAAAACAGTGTTTACTAAGTACCCTATGTTTATATGCACTATGCTTTTATTTAGTTACAGCAGGGTATGTTTTCACAATTTTTTCCTTGGTTTCTCTTCAACTCACCGCTCAGTAGCTTTCCCCGGTAAGCTGTTGTAATGTGGAAATAAGAATGGTACAGGGGCTCCTCGGCTGACCCTAAGACTAGGGTCCCTGTGCTGTCCCTTATCCCGATGGTAGACTTAAAGGTAGTCAGGGTCGAGCCTCCAACGTGGCCCTGTCTCCTATCCTGGCCCTAATGACTATGTCCCCACCACCCAGGGACCCACCAACAAGGAATGACGAATGGGGTAAAACAAAACTCATACACAATTAAAACCTGCACCAGGGACTAGCCAAAGATGTATGGGTAAGGATACAAAGGAAAGGGGATAGTAGAAATAACTTAACCACAATCAAAGCAGATAGCAGCAGCAGCCAGAACACGTCCTCTCTGCTCCCTAGCTAGCTCCTAACTGAATAGAATAACCAGCAACCTCTCCAGGAAGCAGAAGGATTAAATACAGCCCGGAAGTGCTCAACTGAAGACAGCTGAGCAAGTTTGCTGCTGCTCCAGGGAAGAGATTAACCCTTAAATGCCCAAAGGAAAAAAGCAATGATTAAATGTGCATGGTCTCAGATGGTAAGTGAGAACGCTAACCCTGAACCTGTCCTTATACACGTGACAGCAGTCCAAAGATAAGGTGATCCCACTGCTGCCACCACTTTTGAAGATCTGAGGTTGTGGGTTGTATTAATCACCTAAGCAAGTTAACAATGCAACCATTTTTTTTTCTTCCGTATTACAGTCTCACAGCTACCATAGTCCTTATGCTCCTGCAAACAACGGATATTATGACTGTAGCACATGTATCCAGCTCCAGCCAGCAACAATAGTCCTTAGCATAATTCTTCAATCCAAAAGATGGATATCATAGCCATACAACAGGTATCCAGTTCCAATCTCTATAGTCCACTCATGGGCACCAGGACCTGACCACAGCAACAGATCTTTACCCTTTCATGTCAATGCACCATCTACCTCCAAACATGTGTCTCCTTGCTTTTCTACCTCTTTTGGGATCAGCCCCCTGGATGAGGAGAGGTGATTATATCCCACTCTATTAGACATTTATTTCATGTAACTCCAAGAATGAAGGAGGGCATGGAAGTCCAGTTTCTGGCCAGTTTGCAGCATTGTGGATCAGGCAGGCTCTTGGCAGAAAGGAACAATAGACGCACAACCCCGAACCAGATGCAGGACAATGAATCCTACTGCAGGCCTGCTTACATTAGAGTCCATAGAGGCCAACTAGGATACACACATTTACAATCCCTTAACCTGACGAGCAATCAATCTCTTATAGAACACAACAATAAGATTGACCCAACCAGCGCTCTGTGTTGTGAAAAGTCTGAATCCCTTAGAGCCATGGACTGTTCATCGGTCTAGTAGTCTTTAGTCCACAGTCAGCTCCTCATAGGGTTTATGCCTAGAAGACTTGGTTGTGTCCTTTTAAATCATGGAGGTCTTGCAAAACGCTAGAAGTAGTAGTTTTGATGTGGGGTGTATTCATTTTTACATCAACTAATTTGAGTAAAAATGAAGATTGTGCAATGAAAGTTATCTTATTAAATGCAGTCTTGTAAAAATTTTGAATATTTACCTACAATTGACTCATAGTCATACATGAAAAAAAAATATATATGTATAAATTAATCTCCAAGTAGATTTGATATCAATATATTTTTATAAAAATTATTTTTTATATATTTTTTGTGGATATACAGTTATACACAGTGCAGAAAGTGCATTATAAAAACAAGACATACGTTAAGGAAACCAACTCACAGGGCCGCGTGACCTGGGTTACATACATGGCAATTTCATTAAATCAATTGTACATCTCAATACATATAGTGGAACCAAAAGATAGATAAATAAATTGTATAACATCATAGTAGCAACCAATTCATATATATATACAATATCATGTTGAACAAATAAATATACATATATAGATAAAGTGCTTAGTTATAGTGCTTTAATATTGGCCTTATATACTGCCATATTGCATTCTGTCATGTTGCACACATCCCCAATGTTGTAGAGCAATTGTTATCTTAGGAGATCCATATATACATATATATATATATATATATATATATATATATATATATATATATATATATATATATACACACACACACGAGTCTACAAGCATATGAATATATTGCACCTAAATTGATCCAAAAAGCAAGCCTGATATACAGATCCCGGCAAAAAAAGTTCCACTATTATAAACAGAGGTGGCTCAATTGTCACAGAACAAGTGGACAAATACACTCGTTCAGTATATATAAACGGCCATAATCAGCCGGACCATTGCAACACTTAATCTGCTGCCTTTAAAACAATATGGGGAGTCTCACCCCTCAAAATAACCACCTGAGGTTGCCATGCCCTGGTCCCTGGTCACACCACCCTGCACCCCAACGCGTTTCGCCGGAGCTTCGTCCGGACGAAGCTCCGGCGAAACTCAGGTGGTTATTTTGAGGGGTGAAACTCCCCATTTTGTTTTAAAGGCAGCAGATTAAGTGTTGCAATGGTCCGGCTGATTATGGCCGTTTATATATACTGAACGAGTGTATTTGTCCACTTGTTTTGTGACCATTGAGCCACCTCTGTTTATAATAGTGGAACTTTTTTTGCCGGGATCTGTATATCAGGCTTGCTTTTTGGATCAATTTAGGTGCAATATATTCATATGCTTGTAGACTCGTGTGTATATATATACCGTATATATATATATATATATATATATATATATATATATACATATATATATATATATATATATATATATATATATATATATATATATGGATCTCCTATGCTAACAATTGCTCTACAACGTTGGGGATGTGTGTAATATGGCAGTATATAAGGCCAATATTAAAGCACTATAACTAAGCACTTTATCTATATATGTATATGTCGCGGGCGGAGGAGGGGACGCCGCGCTTTCCCACTGCTCGGGTCCGGCTGCTGTTGCTGCTGCTCGGTGGTGGCTCAAGCGGTGGGCCGGATCCCGGGGACTCGAGCGGCGCTCCTCGCTCGTGAGTGAAAAGGGGGATGATTTTGGGGATTTATTGTCCGTGACGCCACCCACGGTTGTGGTGAAGTTGTGACACCACCGCTGCTCTGGACGGGGATCCCGGGAGCGGTGACAGGGAGCAGCTTGGATGTTGTTTTCTCCCCTCCGTGGGTAGGGGGGTTTGGTTGTTCCGGGGCCCGGTGAGGGGTAGGGATGGATGGCAGGCGGGTTACGGGGCCTGGTGAGGTGCAGGGTCATGGGGGCAGCGCTGTGCCGCACGACACGGTGGTACTCACTCAGCCAATGATGTACACAGAGTCTCCGGTCAAACAAACGGCTGGATGGACGGGTCCCACAGACGGCTGCGGTGTTGTTCCTCCCGGCACGTTGATGGTGACTGCCTTTCCCTCCACCTGTGTAGTGTAGACGGTTCCAATGGGTTCCCACCGGTAACCCGCTCCCCAGCTTGAAGGTTGCTGAAGGAGCCCCTTTTGCCCGCAGGTTCTGGCCCTGGGAACTGTAGCCTTGGCGGTGACTGTTTCCCTCTCTCGGTTGGACTGTTGCCTTCTGTCGGGACTTGGTTGCTGGGAAACCCCAGAGGTTCCCTTTGCTAACGGATTTGACAATTTCCACGGCGACTCCTAGCCTTGTCGGGGTCCGTAAGCCCTGCCGGTTGGTGCTGGCTTCTCTTTGCGTACCGGTCCGGTACCGCCGGGCCACCGCCCGTCCACGGTCCTTACGGCTGGCTCCGATAGGCCTCTCCTGCAGACGATCACCACCGTCTGCCAACCTTGCTGTATCATCCGGGCCACACACCTGGACGCTCTCAGATTGCTCAACTGCCACTTCACTTCCTCTCTTCACTCCTCTCCAAACTAATCTGCACTGAACTGCTTTTTCCCGCCTCCAGGACTGTGAACTCCTCGGTGGGCGGGACCAACCGCCTGGCCCACCCCCTGGTGAGGACATCAGCCCCTGGAGGGAGGCAACAAGGGTTTTTGTTTGACTTTGGTGTGCCTGACCGGGGTGTGGGGTGTGTTGGTGTAGTGCTTGTGACGTCCTGGCTTGTCCAGGGCGCCACATATATTTATTTGTTCAACATAATATTGTATATATATATATATATGAATTGGTTGCTCCTATGATGTTATACAATTTATCTATCTTTTGGTTCCACTATATGTATTGAGATGTACAATTGATTTAATGAAATTGCCATGTATGTAACCCAGGTCCCGCAGCCCTGTGAGTTGGTTTCCTTAACGTATGTCCTGTTTTTATAATGCACTTTCTGCACTGTGCATATCCACAAAAAAATATATAAAAAATAATTTTTCAACTAATAAAATATATTATATATCAAATCCACTTGGAGATTAATTTATACATATATATATATATATATATATATATATATTTTTTTTTTTTTTTTTTTTTTTTTTTTTCATGTATGACTATGAGTCAATTGTAGGTAAATATGCTGATGTTTGGGACCATAGTAAAAGAAGTATAAAAAGACGTATTATAAAAACATGGATCTGGTGATTCTAATTCTAAGGTTTTTGTAAAAATTTTGAAAATTGTTCTTGTTTTAAGTGAAACATTACTTTTCAAAGCAGGGGCACTCATTTATGCTGAAGGCTGTGACCAAAAAAGTCCCACTTTTGAATGCTTGTGTGGCGCCCCTGACCCGGTCAGGCACCACAGAGTATTGCACCCATGCGGGAGCAATGCTTCCAGGTAATCTCCAAAGGCCAGGATGAGGTGCACACACAAACATATAGTGACCAGGCCTCCCACATTACCAGAAGGGACCCTTGGGTAGCCAGTAGGGGGTTAACTTTCAATTCCCAGCAAGGGGTGTGTTCAGAGGCTGGTTGCTAGGAAGCAGGGCAGAGAGGAAGTGAGGGAAGTCTGGAGCTGGAGGTGGAAGGGAGCAGAGGGGCTCTCGTGTCAGACGGGTCCTGAGGAGTGCAGTAGCTGAAAGCGGGGGAGAAAGGAGTACCGTGGGTCGGCTTGAAAGACATCCAGAGAGAGGGGTGGCTGAGTACGGAGATCCTGGTATCCGAGCATGCAAGGGGAAACAGATCCCCAGTACAGGCAGCAAATCATCCAGAGCTGCTTAACCTACAGGTGGGGGGTACTTTATGCCCTCACCACTACTACACAGAGCTCGAGCCAAGCAGCAATCACCAGGCCCATAAGGGGACAGGGCCAGAAGCCATCCCACCAAGGCCACGCTGCCGGCAGACGAGCCAGAGAGAGGGGAGCAGGGTGGTAACAGCTTCCCTGGAGGGGTCCTACCACGCTTCAAGCAAAGGATCCTCCTAAAACAGAAAGAGTGCAAGGAAGGCGAGTGGACAGCTACCCTCAGAACGGCCTCCTGGAATTCCTGGTTCAACCTGGTTATCACAGTGTCGCCCGGGCATCTCACCGTGACCTCCAAACAGTGAGTAAACACGTTGAAAGACTTCTTGGACTGTGTTTGAGTCATTCTGCGACCTGTGGTCCCACACACATACACCGGGGCCTGGGGCTTGCCTCACTCTCAGGGGGCTAATATACTGACTGCACCCACCATCAGCCCCAGGCATCCCTTAATCTGCAGTGGCGGTCCCCGCTGACCGCAATACTGAGAGTGGCGTCACGACAATCCTAAAAGAAGGTTCCCTACCTGTGACCAGACTGTTCCATCCACGTGGAGTCCCTGAAGGTACTGCACCGACACATACTAGCGGGGCTTCACAACTTCTGGCGTCACGAACAGGATAAGGACTAGACCTGTTCAGACAGGTGACCGTGTGCCTCAGAGGTCCGACCGCAAAAATTGAACCGCCGCCATATTGCCATCTTCAAAAGCGCGCGCTGCAGCCCGCGCGAGGGAGAAGAGCACCGCCCACGAAGAGGTGTGGCCGCCCCAGAATCCCCACAATTCGGAGAGCGTTCTGACCCAGGAAGTGGAAAGGGAGCGCGCAGATTTTGTGAAGAAAAATGGACGCTGCAGGAGGTAATGCCCCTGGTCAGGGCGACGCAGCCCAAGCGATGCCAGCCCCCGTCGCGCTGGACGCAGCAGCGCCTGGTGCCGGTGCCGCGGTCGCAGCCGCGCCGGCTGAAATCTCCCCCATAATGCCAGTTTCCTTGCTGTATGTCCCAGGAGCGCAATGGCTGCCCCAATATGCCGGTAAAATAGACACGCTGACCGGGTTTAAGAAGAAGATCAACACCCTGCTAGACATGCACGCGATGACTGGTAAGCAGAGGGCCGCTGTGGTGCTGGGACAACTGACTGAAGCAGCAGAATTGGAAGCTGAGTCCTGGACCAATGATGACCGGAGCTCTGTTGAGACCATCTTTGCCAAACTAGCAGCTGCTTTTGAACACCGCACCGAGGGAGAGCTGAGGACGGACTTCTATAACTGCCGGCAGAAGCCCCAAGATAGCATAAGAGCCTATGCCCTCAGGCTGCAGGCTGCACTACGGGCTCTCAAGCTGGTGGACCCTGTCAGTGATCAGGAAGGAAACCGGATGATGAAGGAACAATTCTTGCGGGGCCTGCGCTCTCCTGAGGATGGGAAGCAGATGAAGCTGTGGTCCCTGGAACACCCTGACGTGGACTTTGCCATTCTGAAAGACAGGGCAGTGAAAGCACTCCAACCTCCTGTGGACACAGACCCCGTCGCACCAGCATGGCCTGCCAGTTCCACGGCTGCAGGAGCGGAATCCTCCTCGCAGGCCCTGGTAACTGCAAAAGTACTCAACACGCCAGCAGAGACCATAAATACACTATCCTCCCAGGTGCAACAGCTCACTAAGGACGTCGCACAAATCCTGAAAGCAATGCAGTTGCCCTCAGAGACCAAAGTCCCTCATCGGATCCTGCTAGCTGACAACCCAGAGGACGTCCCTTGGATGCGGAGGAGAAGAGGTCCCCCAACCCGAGGCAGGAGCAGTGATCGCTATGACTCATCTGGACAACCCATCTGTCGTCGTTGCCAGGAGGCAGGACACTATGCAAGGGCCTGTCCTTTAAACGAGCCAAACCTGGGGCCGGGGGCCAGTCCTCAGGATTAAGAAGATCAGGCCCAAGTCGCTGCTGTGATCAGTACGTGGGTGGACGTCCTGTCCTGTCCATCGTCCTGGACGGGATCCCTACCCCGGCGTTATTGGACACCGGCTCTCAGGTCACCACGATCCCGTATGTCCTTTATCGGAGGTTTTGGTCGGACGACGATCTCCGACCACCGGACCCCTCCCTCACCATCTATGCTGCCAACGGACAACCTATAGACCAGATCGGGGTCAAAGAGGTAACCATAAAGGTGGGAAGGCAGGAAATGAAGGGACAAGGACTGATTGTTGTGGACACTGATATTAGAGAAAGGAACCCGCAAATGATTTTAGGCACTAATGTCATAGAAAATTGCCTAGGGGAAGTGTTGTTGTTGCTTCACCAGATTGTTGAAGGTGCTGAGGGCAGGTCGCAAAGAGCCTTGCAAAAGGAGATCCGAATCATTCTGAGGAAGCAACAGGTAAAACAGACTGGCGGTGAGATTGGTAGTGTACGGGTGATGGATGCAAACCCCATTGTGATACCCCCACGGAGTGAAATGATGATGTGGTGTAGAGCAGCGGTAGGTCTCAGAGGACAAGATTACCAGGCTGTACTAGAGCCCACTCATTCAGACCACTGGCCCACGATTCTGACAGCCAGGGGGGTAGTTGATGTACACAAGGGACGAGTGCCTGTACGAGTGTTGAACTGTGGGGAGGAGGAAGCCAGACTACCAAGGTACGCTACCATAGCCAAACTGTTTACATGCTCAGATGACGCCATAACACCTGTAGGTCCCCTGACACAAGCTGACTCAAAAGAGGGCGAGACCTCCCAAAAGCAGTTAGAGGATTGGTGCCAGAAACTACACGTGGGGACTGACTCTACACCCGACTACCAGAAACATGGGGTTTACAGGGTCGTGCAGGAATACGAGCAGGTCTTTAGTAAGAACCCACTAGACTTTGGTAGGATCAAAGGGGTGCAACATCACATACCCACAGGCAGTCATCCTCCCATTAAGGAAAGACATAGGCCTATTCCACCAGCCCATTACCAGCGCACAAAGGACATGCTGAAGGACATGAAGGAGGCAGGCGTCATAAGGGACAGTTGTAGCCCCTGGGCGGCTCCCCTGGTCCTGGTAAGAGAGAAGGATGGCACGATGAGGATGTGTGTGGATTACAGACGGATAAATCAGATAACACACAAGGATGCCTACCCTTTGCCCAGGATAGAGGAATCCCTCGCTGCCTTAAAAACCTCCAACTACTTTTCTACCCTAGATCTTACTAGTGGCTACTGGCAAGTATCTGTAGCAGAAGAAGATCGGGAGAAGACGGCCTTCACCACCCCAATGGGCCTCTGTGAGTTCAACAGCATGCCATTTGGACTCTGCAATGCCCCCGGGACCTTCCAGAGGCTTATGGAATGCTGCCTAGGGCACCTCAACTTTGAAACCGTCCTGCTCTACCTGGATGATGTCATCGTGTACTCCAAGACCTACGAGGACCACCTGAAACACCTGGCTGAAGTCTTTGAAGCGCTATCCCGATATGGAATGAAGCTGAAACCATCCAAGTGCCATTTACTGAAGCCAAAGGTCCAGTACCTGGGTCACGTGGTCAGTGCAGAAGGCGTAGCACCGGACCCAGAGAAGGTCACAGTCATCCAGGAATGGCCCACACCTACTACCGTCCGGGAGGTACGTCAGTTCCTTGGCTTGGTAGGCTACTACAGAAGGTTCATCAAGGGCTACACGAAAATGGCAGCGCCTTTGCAAGAGCTCCTGGTAGGCCACCCAAAGAAGAAAGGAAAGATCTCCGGCCCGCCATTTCACTGGGGAGAAGCAGAAGAACACTCCTTCAGACAAATGAAAGGGGCCTTGACGGGTGAAGAGATCCTAGCCTACCCTGACTACGGTCTGCCATTCGTACTGTACACCGATGCCAGTAATGTGGGACTGGGAGCAGTGCTTTCACAGGTGCAGGGAGGCAAAGAGCGTGTGATTGCTTACGCCAGCAGGAAGCTCAGGCCTACTGAAAGAAACCCGGAGAATTATAGCTCATTCAAGCTAGAGTTCCTGGCCATGGTATGGGCTATCACAGAGCGGTTCAAGCACTACCTGGCAGCCACCAAATTCACTGTCTTCACGGACAACAACCCCCTGACCCACTTGGATACTGCTAAATTGGGTGCCATGGAGCAGCGTTGGGTAGCCCGACTGGCGAATTATGACTTTACTGTCAAGTATCGAGCTGGCCGCAAGAACGGCAACGCAGATGCTCTGTCCAGGATGCCTCACCTAGCAGACGAGGGTGAAGATGTAGATGATCTTGAAGAGATTGAGCTGCCAGCGTTCCATCGCCATGGAGCAAAACAGTGCCGGCAGTTGCGTGCCAACCGCCAAGAGGTGACCCTGAACCCACTACCTCACTACAACTGGAAGGAGACCCAGGAAAATGATCCAGCGGTAGGCTTGGTAAAGAAACTGATCAGCCAGCCTGGCGCCAGCCTTGACAAAGGAGCCCCACCTGAGGCACAGTACCTATGGAAGGAGAGGGGTCGATTATTCATCTATCAAGACAAACTTTACAGGAGCATCATTGACCCGAGGACGCATGAGAAGGTGTGGCAAGTGATTGTACCACAGAAGGATACGAGGATGGTGCTAGAAGCCTATCACAATGGTGCAGGCCACTTTGGTTGGAAGAAACTGGAGGCCCTACTTAAAGTAAGATTCTACTGGGTGGGTATGAGATCTGCCCTAGAGAAGTGGTGTCGAAACTGCGGGCCCTGCAATCTTAGAAGAAAAGACCAGCACAGCCAGAGAGCACCACTCCAGCCAATCCAAACTAAACGGCCCCTGGAGATCGTGGCCCTGGACCATGTAAAGTTGGCACCCAGCAGACAAGGCTACAACTACGCTCTCACTATGGTTGACCACTACTCCAGATTCCTGGTGGTAGTACCAGTCAAGGACTTGACAGGTCAAACTGCAGCCAAAGCTTTCCAGACACACTTCTGTCGACCACATGGCTATCCAGATCAAGTGCTCACTGACCAAGGACCAGCCTTTGAAGCTGAAGTGTTTAAGGAGTTTTGTAACCTGTACGGCTGCCAGAAGATCCGTACTACGCCTTACCATCCTCAGACCAATGGCATGTGTGAGAAGATGAACCACATCATTCTCGACCTTCTGAAGACGCTCCCACTAGAAGAACGAAGTCAGTGGCCGGAAAAACTGCCCGATCTAGTGGACATGTATAACAACATCCCTGTGAGTTCCACGAACTGCACACCGGCATACCTGATGAGGGCCAGACCAGGGAGATTGCCAGTAGATCTGGAAATGGGAGTTGAGACCCCTGAAGACCATCTACAAGGTGCTGATTGGGATTCCAACCGCCAAGCCCAATACAAGAAAGTACAAGAGTGTGTGGAGCGAAGCCTGACTCAGCAGCGTGAGAAACAAGAAAAGGCCTACAATCGAAAAGCACCTGCTGTTCCTTTGATGCCAGGAGATATAGTTCTCAAAAGAAAGAGAAGACGTCATAAACTTGACAATCACTGGGAAGAAGAACCCTATACTGTGTTACCATCGACGCTTAGCAATGAAAAGACATGCCGTATCAGCAAGGATGGAGGAAAAACAACAGCTGTCGTTTCTAGAGATCGCCTAAAGAAATGTCCTGAACAACTAAGAACCCCTGAAGAAATTCCCAACCCTTTGCCAGTTCAAGAACCAAAAGAAAAGATGATCCATACTGTACTTGGAGATTTTCCAGCAAGTTGGCCTCAATACAATGGAGCAGTAGTTATTCCGGTTATTACATTCCCTCAATCTAGAGAAGTAAGAGACCCAGAAGAACCTGTTCAGAACCTGGAAGAGCCAAATGTAGCTGAAGCAGAAGACCATGCACTGGCATCAATACCTAGCACACCTATTATTCACATTGAGACACATACATCGGGTGGCAGGACACAACCTCAGACAGATGACAGTATAGTACTGCGTAGGTCAACCCGCAGCAACTTTGGTCAGCTCCCATTACGCTATAGAGAAAGTACAGTTTAGTTCAAAGTGACGGTATGAAAGGTAATGTTTAACCTGTTTATAGTTAAGTAACGTTTAAGCGAAATGTGCCCACAAGGACTATTGTGAGACCTCCTTAAAATGTTAGACCACTGGTTATGAACTGGCTTTAACCACAAACTTTGCATTGTAAAAAGTTGCCTTCTTGGTATCAACCACAGAGTCTGCCTGTTGAGGGGCATGGCTCTGCACCAACAAGGGGGCACGCCTGTTTATGGGGCCTGCCCTCCAACACTCGGAAGCGGGTACGCCTGTTTATGGGGCCTACCTTACACCACTCTCCTCAGGAGAGGAAGATTGGAGGAAAGGTCTGGGGAATGTGATGGCCCAGCCCTGGTCACCAAAAGGACCGGCGACCTACCTCCTGGAGGTTTTTGGGTGGGGTTCGGACATGTGGGTGGTTGGTGGTGGAATGGTACCTGGTATGTTTAAATGTAAATAATTGCCCCTGTGTGGGAAAAGTTTGTATTTACCTTTTTCTCTTGTCTTTGCAGCCCGAGGACGTGCTGATGATAACTAAGGGGGAATGTGGCGCCCCTGACCCGGTCAGGCACCACAGAGTATTGCACCCATGCGGGAGCAATGCTTCCAGGTAATCTCCAAAGGCCAGGATGAGGTGCACACACAAACATATAGTGACCAGGCCTCCCACATTACCAGAAGGGACCCTTGGGTAGCCAGTAGGGGGTTAACTTTCAATTCCCAGCAAGGGGTGTGTTCAGAGGCTGGTTGCTAGGAAGCAGGGCAGAGAGGAAGTGAGGGAAGTCTGGAGCTGGAGGTGGAAGGGAGCAGAGGGGCTCTCGTGTCAGACGGGTCCTGAGGAGTGCAGTAGCTGAAAGCGGGGGAGAAAGGGTACCGTGGGTCGGCTTGAAAGACATCCAGAGAGAGGGGTGGCTGAGTACGGAGATCCTGGTATCCGAGCACGCAAGGGGAAACAGATCCCCAGTACAGGCAGCAAATCATCCAGAGCTGCTTAACCTACAGGTGGGGGGTACTTTATGCCCTCACCACTACTACACAGAGCTCGAGCCAAGCAGCAATCACCAGGCCCATAAGGGGACAGGGCCAGAAGCCATCCCACCAAGGCCACGCTGCCGGCAGACGAGCCAGAGAGAGGGGAGCAGGGTGGTAACAGCTTCCCTGGAGGGGTCCTACCACGCTTCAAGCAAAGGATCCTCCTAAAACAGAAAGAGTGCAAGGAAGGCGAGTGGACAGCTACCCTCAGAACGGCCTCCTGGAATTCCTGGTTCAACCTGGTTATCACAGTGTCGCCCGGGCATCTCACCGTGACCTCCAAACAGTGAGTAAACACGTTGAAAGACTTCTTGGACTGTGTTTGAGTCATTCTGCGACCTGTGGTCCCACACACATACACCGGGGCCTGGGGCTTGCCTCACTCTCAGGGGGCTAATATACTGACTGCACCCACCATCAGCCCCAGGCATCCCTTAATCTGCAGTGGCGGTCCCCGCTGACCGCAATACTGAGAGTGGCGTCACGACAATCCTAAAAGAAGGTTCCCTACCTGTGACCAGACTGTTCCATCCACGTGGAGTCCCTGAAGGTACTGCACCGACACATACTAGCGGGGCTTCACACTTGTAATTATGAAGTAACAATGAGTGAGGTTGAATATGTCTACACTAGTTCAACCATGATTTTATTTATTTTTTTTACTCATCCAAATTAATCAGTGAAATGAGTTACTACAAAAGTGAAGTATGATATTATTACATCACTTTTTGATCTGTCTATTGTATAACCCTATTCACGTGGCTGTATTGCTGTACTCCATATTGTACCGAGCCATAATAGTGACCCCAGAGAGGTGTGTGGGACCGGATCAGAAGAGATATTGCAAAACACTAACAATTACATATTTACCCATTTTTGCAGATTAGAAATATACTCACAGTTGTGTCCCGCAGGAGAAAAGCAGAACATTGCAAACCAACACCTAATAGTTTGTGAGGATTCCATGTCACAGAGTCTGCTCTGCAATAAAGAAATAGAAAAGATGTAGAATTAGGATGTAATACTTATAGGGGTTGTCTGGTTTCATAAAAATATATACTAAAATATATACTAAAGGCTTGATCTGCTTTAAAATAACTAAGCGATCAATAATTACCTAATGAAACCCTACCGTTTCTGTGCCGGCTGTCTGCTCCTCCCCGGTAGTCTTTGTAGACATGACTGCAGCAGTTCCATCCTGTATACAGCGTGTGACCTCAGCAGTCAGTCAATCACTTGGCTCATTGGTCATAGAAGTTTGGTTCTATAATCTGTTGTCAAATTAATTTCAAATTGTATAGACATGCCCTATCTGTTTACACTATCCTTAACCCATTGCCGCAAATGGACATACTGTACATGTGTGCCCTGAAGGGGAGTAATTTACCGCATCAGGAGGTACATGTGACGCGCCCACTGGGTCAGCGGTTACTCGTCACCATGCTGCGGTGCTTCTCCTGGGACGCCGCGGTGCCCCTAGCCAGTTCTGTGACCCCGGGTGTCAATAAAAGGCTGGAGATGGGGATGATGGGGGTAGTTGTTTGTGATGCCACCTGTGGTGCACGGCCAGTATTAGTCGCCACTGCAGGACTTCTCTGCTGGGGCGGATGACAACGCAGCTTGGATGGTTCAGCTCTCCACAGGTAGAGCTATGGCCCCAGGGAGGATGGTGGTGGCAGTAGTCTCTCAGGCACTCATGGTGCAGTGACACGATGGGGAGGGCGGCAGAAGAAACGGGACGACAAAGGCAGAACATTTCAAGGTCTTTTACTCACTGGTCCCACACTGCCGTTGGAGCACCAGTCTACGCTGTGATGGGGCCTCAGCCGATCCCAGATACTTAGGAGGTCGTGGCCGGTGTTTCCTTCTGTGCGTCACCTTTCGATGGTTTCCCTCCACCAGGGCCGTGGAACGGGTCACGGGTGCCTTCTGCACTACCGATGAACCCTGGAATCCCCCTTCTTTCCTAAGAACCCAGGTCAAGCTTCCAGCTCCAGACCATGGGCCCCGAACTCTCTGTGTCTTTGCTTGCTAGAATGTTCCGGAGTCCGACCTGACTCGGACACTGTCCGGCACTAACTGCCTGTAGTGTGTCAGATGGCTCCTTACTTCCCCTATGGGTGCCCCGCCTCCCGATTCCCTGAACTAGTAGGCATGAGGTCCAATACCTCGTGATGGCCACCCCAGCACCTACCCTAGCCCAGTCCCCGTGACAGAACCCCCATGTTATGTGTTGGTTGCGTGTGTTTGTGGTTGTTGCCGGTGACGACCTCCTCCGTATCCGCGATGAATACTGCACCTTGGGTAAGGTGCAGTACCCTGTGGTGCCTGAGGCTGCAGGGGCGCCACACATGTACATCACACAAATGGTGTGGGCACAAGAAGATGTGACAATGCAAACCACAATGAGACCAGGGTGTCATATACTGCCAGGACCACAATGGAGGAGTAAGAAAATCCAGTAATTTGGAATCTTCATAAAAACCATTCATTTATTATCCAAAAGGTTAAAATTCAAAAGAGACATGGTAAAAAAATAAAAAAAAATTGGCAAGAGGACAATATGCAAGACAATGCGTTTCAGAGCGTATCCTTAATCCTTGTCTGAAGTGTGCCCTTCATTCTAGGAAACTCCGAAACGCGTTGTTTTGCATATTCTCCTCTTGCCAAAATTTTTTTCTATTTTTTTTTACCATGTCTGTTTTGGATTTTAACCTTTTGCATAATAAATGAATGGTTTTTATGAAGATTCCGAATTGCTGGATTTCCTTACTCCATTGTTTACTGCTGGCACTACAGACTCCGTGCATCGGTCTTAATTTTCAAACCGGTGAGCTGACCTTCTGTTTTCTTGCTTCGCCAGGACCACATTGGGACTAAAATTCAGCACTGACATTTGAGAGCACATGAGCTGTATTCCTGTGCAGTGAATGTGACATATGTACGTATATTTGTTGGTTGTCACTGTTTGCGTTGTATCACTGGTGGACACAGACAGAAGAAGGCCCCCGTGCAAGAAGAATATACAGTCCCTGACAAAAGTTCTGTCACTTATCCATATTATGTAAATAAAAGCTTATAACATGACTTTAAATTCATCCATTGGTTTCATAAATTACTCTTTTGAAAGCTGAAACCCTACCAAATTTGGTTTAGGTTATGAAAATAAAGTTGATGCAAAGATGAAATATTAATCATTTAATGAACACAGAAAGGTCAGATTTTGGCAAGACAAAAGTTTTGTCGCCCACAGAACGTTATGTGAAATTCAAACAAATAATTAACTTCCAATACAAAAATATGTTGCATAACATTGGTGAATGACGTTGTGGTGCTATTAGAGCCATATTTAATATTTTGTGTGACTTCCAAGAGCTTGAAGGACTGCATCCATGCGGTTCAACAATGATTCATACAATTTATTGATGAAGTCATCAGGAATAGCAAAGAATGCAGTCTTACATGCCTCACAGAGTTCATCTAGATTCTTTGGTTTTGTCTTCCAAGCTTCCTCTTTCATCCTTCCCCAAACATGCTCAATGATGTTCCTGTCTGGTGACTGGGCTGGCCAGTCCTTGAGCACCTTGATCTTCTTTGCCAGGAGGAACTTTGTTGTAGAGATGGATGGATTAGATGGAGCACCATCCTGCTGTAGAATTTGACCCCTTTTATGATTTGGAATGTAAGAGGTAGCTAATACTTCTTGATATTTTAGGCTATTGATATTGCCTTCCACCTTGCAAATGTTTTGCACACCCCCATACTGAATGTAACCCCAGACCATGATCTTCCCACCACCAAACTTAACTGTTTTCTGGATCCAAACAGGCTCCAGTAGGTCTCCTGCAGTATTTGTGGCAGCTGTGGTGTAATTCAACTGAAGATTCATCAGAGAAATCCACCTTCTGCCACTTTTCCAGCGTCCATCTGTTCAGCAGGCTGTGGAACTTGGCAAATGCCACAAGGTTTTTTAATTGCCTTTTGTTTATTGCTGGCTTCTAAGCACTGATTCGACCATGGAGGCCATATCGAGACAGAATCCTACAAACTGTTCTAGCTGACTCAGGGACTTGAGCTGACCAGGCCTTTTGGAGCTCTGCTGAAGTGGAAGAGGGGCTGGCTTTGGATTTTCTAACCAACAAACGCTCCTCCTGAGCAGTTGTCTTGTGGGGTCTGCCGGACCTGGGCTTGTCAAAAACCTCTCCAGTCTCTTCAAATCTTTTTTTAATTCTTTGTACTTGACGCTGAGACATATTGAAGGTGCCAGCCACCTCTGCAGTGGATCTGGTCTTCAGCTTCTTGATAATCAATGCTTTGGTTGCAGGGTGGATTTTTGGCATGTTGTCAGAGGTCAAGTTGCAGTTCAACTGAAGGTCTGGGATGCTGGGCTTCTTTTTATACACACACCCACTAATTAACCGATCATTTAGTGAGCAGAGGTGAGGATGTAAACTAGGATTGGGTGCATTATATGACAAGGCGACAAAACTTTTGTTTTGCCAAAATCTGACCTTTCTGTGTTCATTAAATGATCAATATTTCAGGTTTGCAGCAACTTTATTTTCATAACCTAAACCAAATTTGGGAGGGTTTCAGCTTTCAAAAGAGTAATTTATGAAACCAATGGATGAATTTAAAGTCAGGTTAAAAGCTTTTATTTACATAACATGGATAAGTGACAGAACTTTTGTCAGGGATTGCATGGGCCCTTTTCAGACCAAGAGATCATAAAAATGCAAAATTGCCCCTGCTTTCAAGGTATAAATGGACCCCCTGACCCCTTGGGCCCCTGTGCGGCTGCACAGGTTGCTCCAATGGGATATCCACAACTGCGTTGTATATCACATTTACAGGATACAGTCAGTCACAAAGTAATCATACAGTCACTAAATAATACCACTACACAACTATATTCAACATATTTCTACTGAACAAAGTCCACTATACCAAAACCAATGTTACCAATAATACTGCTATATAGGAGATAAATATACCACCACACAATGACTACATATTACACCACATAATACCATGATAAAAACTCCTATTAACCATCAATAATGAAAACCAATGTACAAAGACCAATATTATCAAGAATTTAATAGACAAATAATCTCGCCAGTCAATAACCATAAATTATCTGCATGTCTAGTATAGATAATAGAGAATACCACCAATGATCATTAACAAAAAATAACTGTACCAAAATCAATATTATCACTATACACATTGTCATTCCACATCTCCTGGGCTGGGGAGGAGCCAAAAGAGTATACAGTTAGCACAGCACGGAATCACAGCTGATTCTTTCTGTGAGGTAAAACATTTCCCTGCCTGTTTTTAAAAAAATGTTTTACCTCAAATAAACAATTTTTTCCGATCCTGTGCTGTAATTTCTGTATACTTTATTACTTCCTCCCCGGTCCGGGAGTTGTGGTATGATCAGACCATGTTCCTGTACGGTCAGACACGGCCATTACACAGTACATAGCAGGGAACACATATATAAAATTATCTCAGCACAGGAATATTTTTGTTAAACATATCAAATAGTGTCACTTATTATAATTCCAAGATTTATTAATTAAAATCAACTTTAAACTGAACTTTGTGGGAAAACAGCTTTAAGTTAAAAAAAAGCAAATTCTTGGATTAAAAAAATAAGTATATTTTTAATTATTTTTTATTATTGGTGCTTACATAATGAGGCATGGTATTGAACTATTTTATTATTTTTTATAGAAGATAAACTCCGTAAAAATAAAATATATAAAAAGTTAATTCCTGGACTGCTATTTTTGTTCTTTTCACTTTAGAAAATAATGAAATAAAGAATTATGGAAAAAAAAATGACATGTACACCCAAAATAGTACCATGAGAAGATTATTTTGCAAACAGCTAGCTATCACACAGCTTGGCAGAAAAATAGAAACAGTTATTGCTTTCAGAATATGGTAAGCAAAAAACTATTTTTTTAAAGAGATTTTTTTGCATGACAGTAGTAAAACATAAAAATTGGTCAGCAATTACACTACATGATAAAAAAAAATCTAACATTGCTGTTTTTTTCTTTTTTTGTCCCGCCTGCTAAAATGTGGATGAAAAAGTCGAATAAATCACAAAATGGCAACAATGAAAAGTACAGCCCCACAAGTACAGCTCCATTGGCAGCAAAAATGTAAAATTTACAGCTCAGAATACAGGTAAAATATATATCTTTGTACCGTGTTAATAGGTATGTAGAATTGGGTTTGTAATCCAGAGTCCTTTGGGGATCAGATTCTCCTTTTTGCATTTGGATAGGAAAAATATGTCGCTGTCCAGTTGTGCGCATTTCTTCAGAAGTGTCTTTAGTTCCATAAAGATGCGGTACATTCTGGTATCCTCCATTTTTAATAATATTTTTATCATCTGGACAGAGTCTGAGGAGCAGCTGAAGACCTTCCACGAACACTTTAATCAGTTTCATCCCACCATCAACCTAACACTCAACTACTCCTGCACTGAAATCAACTTTTTGGACACCATCTTTAAACTATGGAACAATGAAATAGAGACATCCCTGTACAAGAAGCCATTTGACCGTTCAACTTACCTGAAATGGGACAGTTTTCATCCAAAACACATAAAAAAACTATATAGTGTACAGTCAGGCCATCAGGTACAATCGGATATGTTCCAACACTACAGATAGAGACAATCACCTTGAGGGCCTCAGAAAGACCTTTTTGAATCAAGGCTACCACCCAAGAACAATTCAAAACCAGATTACAAGAGCCACTAGAATATCAAGAAACCATCTCCTACATTATAAAACTAAAGAAAAAAACAACTGGGTCCCTCTTGTAAAAAATCTATTTTTCCAGACCCCCACTTCTGTGTTTTAGGCAGCACTCGAATCTAAGAAGCATCATTGTGTCACGCTCCCCGGGTCCCCTGTCCAGCTCCCCGGCTCCCCTGCCACGCTCCCCGGCTTCCCTGGCGCGCTCCCTGGGTCCCCTGTCCAGCTCCCCGGCTCCCCTGCCACGCTCCCCGGCTTCCCTGGCGCGCTCCCCGGCTCCTCTGTCCGGCGTCCACCGCTCCACAGCCTCCAGGCCTCCTCACCTAGGATCCCCAGGCGTCCCGGTCCCCGCTCCCAGCGTCCGCTGTCTGCTTCGCTCCGGCCCGGCTCCCCTGCCTCCTGTTCGCCGCTCCCTGCCCTGGCTTCTGGCACCCGGGCCTCGCGCATGCGCATTAGGGAGCGCACGCGGTCATTGACCCTTTCTTAAAGGGCCAGCGTCCACAGACAGGATATTGAACACACAGGTACAGGGTATAAAGGGGTTTAATGTCCAAGTGGGCGGGGCCTGTTCTTCGTGTTTCCTAAGCTAGGAGTCAGGTCTCCTTGTCCCTGTGATATACTCACCTCTCTCTCTTCTAGAGCCGCTCCTGCCTCGCCATCCGGTCCTGCCGATTCCCGAACCCCGCACGCTGACTACCTGCCATCCCGTCAGTCCGTACCATCTTTTGATTCCTGTGGTGACCCGTCCTCTCGCTCCATCGGTTCCGGACTCTGCCTGACAACATCTTGGCCTCCGAACCTGAGCTCCGTCACCCGGACTACCATCTGTGACTCCGTGGTCCCAGGGACTTCTACATTCTACTATTTTGCACGGACTGTCCTGCTACCTGTAGTGCTCCGGCTACCGGACCCCTTGCCTTCAGTGAGGAGTTCGGCCCAGTGGATCCACCTCCTGGGTCTGCCCGTCCACCTGGCCCTAACAGTAAGAACAGGCCATGGATCCCGCCGAAGCACTAGCGGCCTTGCAGGAGGAACTCACACGCCAGCGTGAGACCCAGACCCGTATGCTGAACTTTATGTCTTCTGTGGACGCCCGCCTGAACACGCTACAAGCGTCGGTTACATCTTCGGCATCTCGAGCTTCCATTGGACGATCCACGGCCCCAGCTCCCGTGGCAGCCTCCTCGGATGCTTCCAGGCTTCGTCTGGCCTCACCACCCCGGTACGCCGGAGATCCCAAGACCTGCAGGGGATTCATAAACCAATGCTCCCTCCATTTCACGCAACTGCCGCATTTGTTTGCCTCCGACCAAGCCAAGGTCGCGTTCATGATGTCCCATCTAGAGGGTGAGGCACTGGCGTGGATGAACCCCTTGTGGGAGAAGGAGGACCCTGTGACCACTAACATCCAGGAGTTCCTGCAGGCATTCCGTGGCACCTTTGATGAGCCCGGACGCGCCTCCGCGTCTGCCTCATCTCTCCTCCGGTTATGTCAGGGGACTCTGACGGTGGGTCAATATGCCATCCGTTTTCGCACCTTGGCTTCGGAACTCGGGTGGAACAATGAGGCTCTAACCGCCGCCTTCTGGGAAGGTCTCTCGGGTCGAATTAAAGATGAGCTGGCTGGTCGTGACGTGCCGTCTACCCTGGATGCCCTGATTGCGCTAGCAACTCGAGTGGACATCCGCTTTCAGGAACGATCCAAAGAGGTGTCCCGTGAGAGACGTCCGATACGGCATTCCTCTCCTCCGCAGAAGCCCGCCGTACTTCAGTCAACGGCATCTGGTGTCTCCGTCCACGAGCCCATGCAGATCGACCGTGTGCGGCAGTCTGAACAACGCCGAGCAGAACGGCTCGCCAAGGGCCTCTGCTTCTACTGCTGAGAGGGCACACACCTTCTACGCTCCTGTCCAGAGAGGCCGGGAAACTCCAAAGCCTAGGGTTGGTAGGAGAGGCCACCCTAGGTTCTGGGACTCCCTCAGACCCGGTTACGTGGACTGTTCAAGTGACAACGGGAGAGACGCGGTTCACGGCCGAGGCATACCTCGATTCCGGGGCAGCAGGCAATTTCATCCAGCAGGCCACGGTGGACAAGTACCAGGTGCCTGTTACTCCATTCGACAAACCCCTCGTGATTGCCTCTGTGGATGGGAGACCTCTCTCTGACACCATCTCGTGGATCACGAAGCCGGTAGAACTGCGTATCGGTGCCCTGCACACCGAGAACATCGCTCTCTACGTCCTCCCACACATGTCACATCAAATCCTGCTGGGACTCCCCTGGTTACGGACACATGAACCGTCAGTCAGCTGGGGCACTGGTGAAATCACCCGATGGGGCTCCTCTTGCCACGAGAACTGTCTGAAGACCATACAACCCATCCGACGACCTCCGGTTCCAGAGTCCCTACCAGGACTGCCCTCGGCCTATTGGTCCTTCGCGGACGTCTTTGACAAAAAGGAATCTGAGGTACTTCCGCCACATCGTCCTTACGATTGTGCCATCGACCTGCTCCCGGGAACTACACCACCTCGAGGACGGATATATCCGCTGTCTCCTGCCGAAACAAGGGCCATGTCTACCTACATCACAGAGAACCTGGCAAGGGGATTCATTTGGAGATCCTCCTCTCCTGCTGGAGCAGGCTTCTTCTTCGTTAAGAAGAAAGAAGGCGACCTACGCCCATGCATAGACTACCGGGGATTGAACCAAATCACCGTGAAAAATAAGTACCCCCTGCCGCTCATCCCCGAATTGTTTGATCGGCTTAGAGGAGCTCGTGTGTTCACCAAGTTGGATCTTCGGGGTGCCTACAACCTGGTCCGCATCCGCTCAGGGGACGAATGGAAGACCGCGTTCAATACTCGCGATGGGCACTATGAATACTGTGTGATGCCCTTCGGCCTGTGTAACGCACCAGCAGTCTTTCAGGAATTGGTGAACGACGTGTTCTGAGACCTTCTCTACGTCTGTGTGGTGGTGTATCTTGATGACATCCTGGTCTTTTCTCCGGACCTCCAGACCCACAGAGAGAACGTGCAGCTGGTACTACAAAGACTGAGGGAGAATCGTCTGTACGCCAAGTACGAGAAGTGTGTCTTCGAGCAGTCTTCTCTTCCCTTCCTGGGTTACGTAATCTCCGATACCGGCCTGCAGATGGATCCGGAGAAGGTCTCTGCCATTCTCAACTGGCCCCCTCCTTCTGGACTGAAGGCAATCCAACGCTTTCTGGGATTCGTAAACTATTACCGCCAGTTCATCCCTCACTTCACGGCTCTGACTGCTCCTCTCTCCGCCTTGACCAAAAAGGGGGCTAATCCAAAGGACTGGTCACCTGCGGCTGACGCCGCATTTGGCTCTCTGAAGCGGGCATTTGCCTCCTCCCCTGTGCTCCACCGTCCGGAGTTAAACCGACAGTTCACCTTGGAGGTGGATGCCTCCTCCTCGGGAGCCGGAGCAGTGCTCATGCAGAAGTCCTCCTCCAGGAAGATGGTGACTTGCGGTTTCTTCTCCAAGAGCTTCTCAGCGCCTGAACGCAACTACACCATCGGTGACCGAGAGCTATTGGCAGTCAAACTGGCTCTGGAGGAATGGCGCTACCTTCTAGAGGGAGCAGTGTACCCCGTGATCATTTACACGGACCACAAGAACCTGGAATATCTGCGGTCCGCTCAGCGACTGAACCCACGGCAAGCCAGGTGGTCCTTATTCTTTGCCAGGTTCGATTTCCAGCACCATTTCCGACCTGCGGACAAGAATGTGCGAGCAGATGCCTTGTCCAGGTCATTCATGCCCATGGAACAGGAGGAGGAGACATCCCAGCCCATCATCTGCCCTAGTAAAATCATTCCGGTGGCTCCTGTCACCCTGGCCCAGATACCGCCCGGGAAGACCTATGTCTCTGAGACTGACAGGCAAAAAGTGTTGCACTGGGGCCATGCCTCGAAAACAGCCGGCCATGCTGGTCAGAAGAGAACATGGAGTACGATCGTACGTCATTACTGGTGGCCATCCCTTCGCACGGACGTCGCTTCTTTTGTCTCAGCCTGCTCCTCTTGTGCCAGGAACAAGACGCCCAAACATCTGCCATATGGTCGTCTTCTGCCTCTGCCTATACCCTCAGTTCCGTGGCAACACATTGCGATGGACTTTATTACGGACTTGCCACTGTCCTCCGGACACACAGTCATATGGGTCGTGGTGGATCGGTTCTCCAAAATGGCTCATTTCGTCCCTATGGCTGGACTGCCCTCTGCCCAGGAACTCGCTGACGCCTATATACAACACATCTTCCGCTTGCATGGCTTTCCATCACACATTGTGTCCGACAGAGGAACTCAGTTCACCTCCCGCTTCTGGAGGGCCCTCTGCAAACATCTGGGAGTGACTCTGGACTTTTCTTCAGCCTACCATCCTCAGTCGAATGTCCAAGTGGAACGAGTCAATCAGATCTTGACCTCCTTCTTACGTCACTATGTCAGCGCCCATCATGACGACTGGTCCACGCTTCTTCCTTGGGCTGAATTCTCCCATAACCACCACGTCAGTGAGTCCTCCTCCAGCTCTCCCTTCCATGTCGTTTATGGACTTCAGCCTTCCGTCCCATTACCTGTATCCTCTTCCTCGGATGTCCCTGCTGCTGATGCTGTAGCACGTGACTTTGCAACAATTTGGAACTCCTGTCAAGACGTCCCTTGGACGTGCTTCCCTTCGGATGAAGAGACACGCAGACAAGAGGCGTCTGGATCCCCCGTGTTTCTCTCCAGGAGATCTGGTCTGGCTTGCCTCCAAGTATGTCCGATTGAAGATACCATCTTACAAGCTGGTTCCTCGCTACATCGGGCCGTTTAAAGTCCTCAGCAAAATAAATGAGGTCTCCTACAAGCTGCAGCTCCCGGCCACGATGAGGATACCCAACTCCTTCCACGTCTCCCTGCTCAAGCCGGTTGTCCTTGGTCCCTTCTCCGCTGCTGCCAGTTCGGCTCCTCCTCCTATTGCCGATGACGACATCTATGCGGTAAGGGATATCGTGGCCATGAAAACCGTACGGGGCCGGCAGTTCTTCTTGGTGGACTGGGCAGGGTATGGTCCTGAGGATAGGTCCTGGGAACCCCGGGAGAATGTGGGTACTCCTCTGATACGTGCCTTCCTATCCCGGTTGCGGGGAGGAGGGCGTGGGGGGGGGTACAGTCACGCTCCCCGGGTCCCCTGTCCAGCTCCCCGGCTCCCCTGCCACGCTCCCCGGCTTCCCTGGCGCGCTCCCCGGGTCCCCTGTCCAGCTCTCCGGCTCCCCTGCCATGCTCCCCGGCTTCCCTGGCGCGCTCCCCGGCTCCTCTGTCCGGCGTCCACCGCTCCACAGCCTCCAGGCCTCCTCACCTAGGATCCCCAGGCGTCCCGGTCCCCGCTCCCAGCGTCCGCTATCTGATTCGCTCCGGCCCGGCTCCCCTGCCTCCTGTTCGCCGCTCCCTGCCCTGGCTTCTGGCACCCGGGCCTCGCGCATGCGCATTAGGGCGCGCGCGCGGTCATTGACCCTTTCTTAAAGGGCCAGCGTCCACAGACAGGATATTGAACACACAGGTACAGGGTATAAAGGGGTTTAATGTCCAAGTGGGCGGGGCCTGTTCTTCGTGTTTCCTAAGCTAGGAGTCAGGTCTCCTTGTCCCTGTGATATACTCACCTCTCTCTCTTCTAGAGCCGCTCCTGCCTCGCCATCCGGTCCTGCCGATTCCCGAACCCCGCACGCTGACTACCTGCCATCCCGTCAGTCCGTACCATCTTTTGATTCCTGTGGTGACCCGTCCTCTTGCTCCATCGGTTCCGGACTCTGCCTGACAACATCTTGGCTTCCGAACCTGAGCTCCGTCACCCGGACTACCATCTGTGACTCCGTGGTCCCAGGGACTTCTACATTCTACTATTTTGCACGGACTGTCCTGCTACCTGTAGTGCTCCGGCTACCGGACCCCTTGCCTTCAGTGAGGAGTTCGGCCCAGTGGATCCACCTCCTGGGTCTGCCCGTCCACCTGGCCCTAACACATTGTCAGAAGCTCCCTGTCCTCTCCAACAACAGGAAAGACCTGTCCATTTATTTTGACAACGGACAAGATAAAATTTCCCAGATCACATCAGGATTACAAGATCCCAGGTACCTTCAGCTGCACCACAACTAATGTGGTGTACTTGATTATATGTACTAAATGTCCAACTGGGGGTCTGTATGTAGGGGAGACAGGACAACAGCTCAGGACAAGGATGAATTCTCACCGCCACACAATTAGAGAAAAAAGGATGGATCTACCTGTGGCCAAACATTTTTGTAACCCAGACCACAGCATCATGGACATGAAATTGCTGGTATTGAAAGGAAATTTCAAGTCCCAGAGAGATAGGAGACTATGGGAATACAAACTTATGATGACCTTTGACACATTCAGAGCAGGAATGAATGTGTCACATAGATTTATGTCTTTTTACATCAATTAAGAAATGTGTTCCTCAGAGCATCTGGGGGCATCACTCAGACCCCAATCAGAGGACAATAAGGCTATGTGCACACAGTGCGTCTTTTTGACGCTGCGTTTTTGTGCGTTTTTGGCCGCTAAAAACGCACAAAAACGCACCTGCGTCGAAAAAACGCGGTGCGTTTTTTTGCTGCGTTTTGCTGCGTTTTTGCTCACTGCGTCTTTATGCGTTTTTATCAGTAAACAAAAAAAAAAGGTCTGATGTCATTTCCTTCTTCAATGTATTCTTCATTCTCCACTAGTGTATGCAGAAGAGCAGACAGCTGCAGAACTACAAGGCTCAGCTTCCTCCATCCAATAGTGTATGCAGGAGAGCAGACAGCAGCTGTCGAACTACAAGGCTCAGCATCCTCCTTCCAGGACTGTATGCAAGATTTCTTTGCCCCCCCCAAACCAAAAAAATGACGTGGGCTTCGCCATATTTTTGTATGCTAGCCGGGTACAGCAGGCAGGTATGGGCTGCCCCCAACCCCCAGCTGCCTATTTGTACCCGGCTGGGAACCAAAAATATAGGGAAGCCCTTTTTTTTTAAAATTATTTCATGAAGTTCATGAAATAATTTAAAAAAAAAAATGACGTGAGCTTCGCCCAATTTTTGAGTCCAGCCGGGTACAACTAGGCAGCTGGGGATTGGAATCCACAGTGCAGGGTGCCCATGCTTTCTGGGCACCCCCGCTGTGAATTGCAGTCCGCAGCCACCCCAGAAAATGGCGCTTTCATAGAAGCGCCATCTTCTGGCGCTGTATCCAACTCTTCCAGCTGCCCTGATGCCGGGTGGCTAGCTAGGTAATAATGGAGTTAGGGCTAGCTGTATATTATCAGCTAGCCCTAAGCCCGAAATTCATGGTGTCACGCCAATATTAGACATGGCCACCATGAATTTCTAGTAAAGATAAAAAAAAAACACAACACACAGAAAAATATTTTTATTAGAAATAAAACACAACACAATTAGTGACTCCATCTTTATTGAAATAAAGAACCCCCCCTCCGCAGTAATCCTGGGTCAGGGTCCCGCGCCGTCCAATCCGGATCCAATATCATCTGATCGGTTTGCTGGAAGGCAAAGCGATCAGATGATGTGTCAGGATCAAGTGCCTGAATCACATGACACAGCAGCTGATTGTATAAAAGCCGATTATACAATCAGCTGATGCATCGTTGCAAAAAAAAAAAAAATACTCACTTATGTGCTGATTACCGGCAGCTCTTGCAGCGATGGGGCGGGAGTCTGATCCTGTCCGATCGCTGCAGCAGCTGCCGTTAATCAGGGATGAAGTCTCCTGATGCATCCGCTGATACCGGCCGGGCGCCCGCGTCACCGCGATACTTACGATCACCTGATGCGTCAGGTGACTGCATCAGGTGATCCATCGCCAGGTCCTGCATCCATCGGAGGTTTCCCGGCCGTCTGCACACAGCCGGAGCCGGAGCGGCGATACCGTGACAGAATCTGGGAGCGGGCATGGCACCGGGAGGCTGCAGACAGGTGAGTATAACTTTTTTTTTTTCTACTGTTAACTAAAACTTTCACAATGCTTATCTATGAACTACAACAATATTTATGGCCACAACAGTTTGCCCCCTTGCCATAGTGATAGTTCTGCTTCACATAACTTGTTTTTTTTTTTACTGCACTATTCTATGTCCTGTTGTGTATAAATATGTGACTCTTCAGATTTTGTATTATATCATGCCTGATGAAGAGACCTGAGTAGTCTCGAAAGCTTTCAATTATTACCATCTTTTCAGTTAGCCATTAAAAGGTATCAACTACTGAGGACTCTTAGTTCTTTTAAACAAACTTTTTTCAGCTCAGAATAGGATAATGACTCGCCCACCCCAGGGCTATGGGGCACCCGGTGCCGGGCCGGACTAGTCCGGTGGTAATCAGTGGTGGCTGGGCCCGGCTCCGTGGCCCTGGTGGGTGTCAGTAGAATATATGGCTTGCTGAATAATGGTTGTGTTCGTGACGCCACCTGTGGTATGCGGCTATTAAGCCGCCGCTGCTGTGTAAGGCCTCCGGGGTGATGTTATGGCAGCAATGGTGGTGCTGCTCCCCACAGGTGGAGCAATGCTCGGGGCACAGTTGGTGCTTGTGAATGTCTATGCAGCTGAAATAACAGAGACCACTCCAAGGGTGCAGTTCAAGTTCTTTACTCACACTTCTTGTCACAGTACTGTAAGGACCCTTGGACTGCTGGGACCACTGTCAGGGACCTCCGCCGTTTCTGGGTGATTCTGACAGTGAAAGCCGGTACCCTTCCCTTAGTGTCTCCTTCTTCTGATGCCTTCCTTAGCCTTGCCTTTGATAGGTTAAACCTGGCTTGGCCTCCACTACAGCCTCCAGGCTGGGGGGTCACCTGTCGGCTGATTACCCCTTTTCTGAAAGTTCTGCTATGGGTTCTGGCCCGGGGAGTCTACAACATTCCCTGGGCCTCGGTTTTTACTGTTTGGAGATGATCTTTGCACTCCTCCAGTCTCTAGGAACCGTCCCCTGTCACAGCTTGATCCCTCCACCGATGTTCTTGTGGAACAGGCCACCGTAGCTCTAAACTGCCCCGACAGCTATACAGACTACCCGTGGCCCTGCGACTCCTTCTGTTTTCTACGTGGTGTCACCTGGACCTCTGGGTCCCAGGGTCTTCACCAGGAAGCGTCTCTTTTCTTCTTTCTAGCCCCTGACTGACTTGGGGCCTTTCTTTCTTTCCTTTCTCTTCTCCTCCTTGCCTGCCTCCAGCAGGCCTCCTCCTCCTTCCCACTCTCTCTCTCCACTTCGACTGACTACACTTGACCTTCCTCTCTGTGTCTGCTCTCAGATGGCTCCTCCCACCTCCCCAATTGCCCTGTTCTACCCTATAGGAGCAGGGATGGGTCTTACGACCCCTCCCAGCATGCAGCATGGGAGGGTTGTCTGCCACTTTCCCTGGTCCCAGTGTGTTCCTAACAATGGGTGTAGTGTGGATTTACCAGGGGACCGGAGTTCACTCTCTTCCTCTCTCAGAATGGGGCATCACACCACTGGATGGGGTGCAATGACCTGTGGCGACGGAAGCCTCAGGGGCGCCACAATAACATACAAAATATACAGGGTGGGCCATTACATGGATACATCTACATAAAATGGGAATGGTTGGTGATCCATTGTGTTGGATTGTCAATGCAACCCTCTTCTCCCACTCTTGACATACTGATAGTAACACCGCAGAAGAAATGCTAGCACAGGCTTCCAGTATCCGTTGTTTCAGATGCTGAACATCTTGTATCGTCACAGCATAGACAATTGCCTTCAGATGACCCCAAAGATAAAAGTCTAATGAGGTCAGATCGGGAGACCTTGGTGGTCATTCAACTGGCCCATGATGACCAGTCCACTTCCCAGGACACTGTTCATGTAGGAATGCTCAGACCTGACACCGATAATGTGATGGTGCACCATACTGAAAGCCTGTGCCAGCATTTCTTCTGCGGTGTTGCTATTGCGACGCCCTGGACAAGCCAGGGGTCACAGGTAATGACATCACCACACCCTACACCCCGGTTAGGCACACCTAAGCTAGACCTGAAATCCTTGTTGCCTTCCTCCACAGGCTGATGTCCACACCAGGGGGTGGAGCCAGGCGGTTGGTCTCCGCCCACCAAGGAGTTCACAGTCCTGGAGGCAGGAAAACCAGGCAGATTAGGTTTGGAGTTTGAAGAAGAAGGAGGGACAGTAGTGAAAGAGAAAAAGTGACAGTTTGAAAGCCTGAAGTTGGTCCGGGTGTGTGCCCCGGACTGAGACAGCAAGGTTAGCAGACGGCGGTGACCGTCTGCAGGAGTGGCTGATCGGAGTTGCCGAAAGGACCGCGGATGGGTGGTGGCCCGGCGGTACCGGACCGGTACACAAGGAGAAGCCAGCACCATTGGCAGGGGCCTTTCGGATCCCGGCAAGGCTAGGAGTCGCCGTGAATTTGCCAAATCCGTCAGTGAAGGGGACCTCCGGGTCTCCAATCAACTAAGTCCCGATTGAAGGCAACAGTCCAACCGTATTAGAGAGACACCGCCACCGCCAAGGCACCAGTTTCTCAGGGCCAGCGCCTGCGGGCAAAGAGGGGCTCCTCCGGCTCATATCCAAGTCGGGGAGCGGGTTACCGGTGGGAATCCATCGCTACCAACATTGAACATAGGTGCAGGAAAAGGGACAGTCACCGTTACCTACCGGGGAAAAGCAACAGCAGCCGTCCGTGGGAACCGTCTTTCCAGCCGTGTGTTTTACCGTGAACTGTGTCAACGTCTCAGGCTGAGTGAGTACCACAGTGCCGTACGGCACAGCGCTGCCCCCGCGTCCCTGCACCTCACCAGGCCCCATAACCCGCCTGCCATCCTGTCCTACCCCATCACCGGGCCCCGGGACCACCAACCCCCTACCCACGGAGGGGAGGACTAACAACTTAGCTGCTCCAGTCACCGCTCCCGGGATCCCCGTTCAGAGCAGCGGTGGTGTCACTAAAATCACCACAACCGTGGGTGGCGTCACGGACAATAACCAAATCCCCACCACCAAAACATTCCCCCCTTTCACTCACGGGCGAGAAGCGCCGCTCGAGTCCCCGGGATCCGGCCCATCGCTCGAGCCACCGAGCAGCAGTAGCCGCAGAGCAGCGGCGGCCGGACCCGAGCAGTGGGAGAGCGCAGCGTTGCCACCCTTCTCCCCGCCCGCGACAACTTGGTGTCACGAACAGGATCTTACCGCTCTGCCGTCTGGTAGAGGTGCGCCTTGTTACCGCTGGAGGTGTCCGGCCAGAAAATTTCAGAAGCCGCCATCTTTGGCGCGAAAAGTTCCCGCTCGAGCGTCTCCCCGAGTAGTGGAGGCGCGAAGGCCAAAACCCCGCCCCGATAGAGGAGGAGCCGGAAAGAGGCTAAGGGGGACGGAAACAAGATGTCTGCGCCCGACGGAGCCGCTGGAGGAGCGCCGGTCGCAGCCGCCAGGGCACCCGTGGATGGGAACAGGCCTGCCGAGGTCCCTGTCGCACTGGCGGGGGGCGCCGCGGCCCCAGCTCTCGCTCAGGTGATGCCGTTCTCCTTGCCCTATGTGCCCGGAGCTACCTGGCTGCCGCAGTACAATGGGAAACCTGATGTGTTACAGGTCTTCCGGAAGAAGCTTAGCCCGCTGTTAGAATTATACCCCCTGACCGATAAGCAACGTGCAGCGGTAGTGCTGGGGCAGCTAACCGGCGCGGCTGAGCAGGAGGCGGAGACCTGGGCCGTGGGGGACTGGTCCTCTGTAGCCACCATCTTTGAGAAACTACAGACTGCCATAGAGACCCGTACCGAGGCCGAGCTGAGGATGCAGTTTTACCAATGCCGGCAACGACCTGCGGACAGTATTCGGGACTACACTTTACGTCTGCAAACCGCCCTCCGCACACTAAAGCGGGTAGACACCATCAATGAGGCGGACAGCAACAAAATGTTGAGAGAAATTTGTGCAGGGGATGAGATCCCCCGAGGATCACAAACAGCTCCGGCTGTGGGCCCTAGAGCACCCTGATGTGGACTTTGCTGTGTTAAAGGAACGGGCCATTAAAGCTCTGCAACCCCCAGCTTCGGAAGTCTTGGAACCCGCCCCTTGGCCAGTTGAGACAGCCCCCGTTGTGGTGGCCCCTGCCCTACCAGCATCTCCAGTACCTACAGCTCCAAGCAGCACAGTAGAAGAACTGCCTGCCCAGGTCCGCCGCATGGATAGAGACCTTGCCAAGATCCTCGCCGCACTCCAGCCTCTGACCAGATCCCAGCCTCCGGCAAAGATACAGCTCGCTGACAGCCCTCAGGATGTTCCCTGGATGCAGCGGAGAAGGGCTAATGATCTACAGAACAGACCCCCAATCTGTTACAAGTGCAGCAAACCTGGCCATTACTTCCGACAGTGCCCGTTAAACGAGCAACCCCTGGGGCCACGGGCCAATCCTCAGGAGTAGAACCCCATGGCCCCCCGGACTGGCAGGACCGGTATATCGGAGCCTGACCCATTAGCCCCGTGGCTGTGGATGGCATACCGCTGATGGCTCTCCTGGACACTGGATCACAGGTAACCACCATACCATACACATTGTATCAACGGTATTGGGGGACAGATGAGCTGGCTCCCCCAGATACTAGTATAACACTGATTGCTGCTGATGGACTCCCATTGACCCAGGTGGGATAAAAACAAGTGGCCATGACCGTGGGGCGAGCTGAACTGCAACACCAGGGTATGATTGTGATAATGAATGAACCCAGTGATCATAACCCGAAGATAGTACTAGGGACCAATGTGATGGAGCACTGTATGAGTGATGTGTTGGCTTTACTGCAGCAGCTGGCCGCCACGGCGGCAGGGAGCCGACAGAGAGCTGTGCAGCGTGAGATCCGAGCATTAATGTACCGCCAACATGTGAACTCAACAGGAGGAGAGATTGGTGGGGTAAGAGTGATGGATGTTGCCCCGTTGATTGTGCCTCCCAGGAGTGAGATGATGATTTGGTGTAGGGCAGCAGTAGGACCCCAGGGGCATGACTACCCCGCCATGATAGAGCCCATGCCCTCCGAGCACTGGCCCACAGTAATGGCCGCCCGAGGGGTGGTAGATGTAAAGAAAGGGAGAGTGCCTGTGAGGGTGCTGAACTGTGGGGAGGAAGAAGTCAGGCTTCCCCGATATGCTACACTTGCCAAGTTGCTCACTGTGGATCCCCACACCATCCACGAGACAGTTCCTCCAACCTCACCACCGACTGCCAGCATTCACCCGCCCCAAAGGGAGTTAGACGAGTGGTGTCGACAACTACATGTAGGCACTGACGATGCCCCTACCCATCACAAAGAAGGGGTATACCGGGTGGTACAGGAGTATGAGCAAGTTTTTAGTAAACATCCCCTAGACTTTGGGCAGATTAAAGGGGTCCAACACCATATCCCCACCGGTGAACACCCCCCTATCAAAGAGAGGTACAGGCCTATTCCCCCTGCACACTACCAATGTGCCAAGGACATGTTGAGGAACATGAAAGAGGCAGGGGTTATCAGGGACAGCTGTAGTCCCTGGGCCACCCCGTTGGTACTGGTAAAGAAGAAGGATGGCACCATGCGGATGTGTGTGGATTACCGGAAGATTAACCAGATAACGCATAAAGATGCTTACCCACTGCCCCGTATTGAAGAGTCCTTGGCCGCACTGAGAACCGCAAACTACTTCTCTACCCTCGAGCCTCGACCTCACCAGCGGGTACTGGCAAGTGGCCGTGGCCCCCGAGGACTTGGAGAAAACTGCCTTCACCACCCCAATGGGGCTCTGTGAATTCAATAGTATGCCGTTTGGGCTGTGCAACGCCCCTGGAACCTTCTAACGGCTGATGGAATGCTGTCTGGGGCATCTAAATTTCGAGACAGTCCTGTTATACCTGGATGATGTGATTGTGTACTCCCAGACATATGAAGCCCACCTGGAGCACCTGGCCGAGGTGTTCGTGTCCCTTGCCAAATATGGGATGAAGTTGAAGCCCTCCTAGTGTCATCTGCTGAAACCCAGAGTGCAGTACCTGGGGCATGTGGTGGGTGCAGAAGGTGTCGCCCCCGACCCCGAGAAGATCACTGCTATCCAAGACTGGCCGAGACCAACCCCAGTGAGGGAAGTAAGGCAGTTTCTGGGTCTGGTGGGGTACTACCGTCGCTTCATCAAGGGGTACACGAAGATGGCTGCCCCCATGCAAGATCTCCTCGTGGGACAGACTAAAGGTGGTAGACCCCTTGGAGCCCCGCTGGTGTGGGAAGAGAGGCATGAGGAATCCTTCAGCCAGCTGAAAGCGGCCTTGACCGGGGAGGAAATCCTAGCATATCCTGACTACAGCCACCCGTTCATCCTCTACACCGATGCCAGCAATGTGGGCTTGGGGGCAGTCTTATCCCAGGTCCAAGACGGGAAGGAAAAAGTAATTGCCTATGCTAGCCGAAAGCTCCAACCGACTGAAAGGAATCCTGAGAATTACAGCTCTTTCAAGCTTGAGCTCCTGGCGCTGGTGTGGGCTATCACTGAGCGGTTCCGCCATTACCTGGCCGCAGCAAAATTCACCGCTTTTACGGATAACAATCAGCTGACCCACCTGGATTCGGCTAAGTTGGGCACGTTGGAACAACGATGGGTGGCCAGGCTAGCCAACTACGACTTCACTATCAAATACAGGGCCGGTCGTGCCAACGTTAATGCTGATGCCCTCTCTAGGATGCCCCACTTGTTGGACGAAGGGTGCGAGGATGACGACCTCGAAGAGATCGAGTTACCGGCATTTCACCAACCACCAACTGAGAAGGTGCATGTCCACCAACAAAGGGTGAACCTGGACCCGCTGCCTAGTCAGGAGTGGCGGGAAGCTCAGAACCAGGCGCCCGCTGTCCGCCTAGTCAAGATCCTAGTGGAGCAAGGTGCTACTGGAATAGACCCTGCCGCCCCAGCTGAAGCCCAGCGCCTGTGGAAAGAACGGACCCGCCTGTATCTACACCAAGGGAAGTTGTACCGTGAGCTGTTTAACCCAAAGACTCATGAGAAGATCCGTCAGTTGGTGATTCCCCAAGTTAATGTGCCCACCGTTCTACAGGCGTACCATGACGGTGCCGGACACTTCGGATGGAAGAAACTAGACATGCTGTTGAGAGAGCGGTTCTATTGGAGCGGGATGCGGGAGTCTGTAGAAGCCTGGTGCCGAGAGTGCGGGCCGTGCACACTGAGAAGGAAAGACGAGGCCAGCCAGAAGGCGCCCCTACATCCGATCGTTACACATCAACCGCTGAAGCTGGTCGCCTTGGATCATGTGAAGCTGACCCCCAGCCGAAGTGGGTACACCTACGCTCTCACCATAGTAGATCATTATTCAAGGTTCATAGTGGTTGTTCCAGTCAAAGACCTAACCGGTCGTACCGCCGCTAGAGCGTTCCAAGCTTATTTCTGTCGACCACATGGATACCCTGAGAAGGTGCTCACTGACCAAGGCCCGGCCTTTGAGGCGGAGGTGTTCCATGAGTTTTGTCAGCTGTACGGCTGCAAGAAGATCCGGACCACGCCTTACCATGCCCAAACCAACGGCATGTGTGAGAAGATGAACCACTTGGTCCTTGGACTCCTCAAAACGTTGCCGCTAGAAGAGCGGAACTTGTGGCCAGAGAAGCTGCCCGACTTGGTCGACATGTACAACAACATCCCTTACAGCTCAACGAAGTGCACCCCAGCATACCTGATGAGGGCTCGCCCCGGCTGACTGCCGGTGGACCTGGAGATGGGATTGGAAGCCCCAGAAGCACTCCCTTCGACAGCTAAATGGGACACCTGGCGGAGGGCGCAGTACCGACAGATTCAGGACTATGTTGAGAAAAACTTGAGTCGGAGTCGGGAACAGCAGGAGCGGCGCTTCAACCAGAAGGCGGCTGCTGGCCCTTTCCAGCCCCGAGATGTAGTGTTGAAGCGGAAGAGGAGGACCCACAAACTGGATGATCAATGGGAGCAAACCCCATATGTCATACAGCCCACAGAATGGGAAGATGGGAAGGCCTACCAGATCAGTCGAGACCAAGGGGGCACGTTGACCACGGTTTCCCGGGACCATCTGAAGAGGTGCCCACCAGCATTGAGGGCAGCGGCTGAAGTTCCGGTTCCTAGACTGGCAGAGAGGGCAAAAGAGGTAATCCACACTGTGATGGGTGACTTCCCAGCAGACTGGCCTACACAGAACGGCGTGGTGATTCTTCCAGTGATACTGTTCCCACAACCCTTGGATGAAGAAGTGATGGAGGCGGTCAACCGTGAGCCAGTGCCAGTGCCCAGGGATGAACCTGTGCCCAACTCCCCTATGCCTCCGCCTGCCCCACACGATGACAGGGAAGAGGAACTGATTGTTCCTTCTCCCCCGCTGCCTGTCACCACTGACACCGGACCCCGGATGTCCACTCATCCCAACCTAGGTAGACCCCCACTTAGGTACAGGGAAACGGTCCTTTAAAAGGGGGGGGGGGGAATGTGTGTGTTGAAAGTTTGAAAAAGTTTGAAAGTTTTGAAAAAGAATGATGAGAAATGAAACCGTGAAAGTAACCTGATTGTCTACCGCTGATTTGCAATCGGCCGTTGCCGGCACCGTTGTCCCCGTGGGGACCGTTCCAAAAAATTGCATAAGGAACTCCTTATGAACAGGCCCGAGAACTTGCAGGGCAACCACAAATGTTAGTGGCATGTAAATATGTTATGTTATGGCTTTCCACCGTTGCCGCCTCCGGAGAGGCAGATTGGAGGAAGGGCCCGCAGTGGAGCAGGCTGGGGCCCAGCCACCACAGGAACCGGTGGCATTCCTCTGGGGGTTTCAGGGGCTCCCCATGGACATGGGTCCCCTGAAAAGGACAGATCCCGCTCGGGTGACTTGGTGCAGGACTGGGGTCAAGGGGTGCTGCCAGTTTTCTTAGGGGCAGCATCAGGGCCAGGTTGCTTGGGTGGGAGAGAGCGGAAGCCGTAACCGTTAACCGTTTGCAACGTTTTAAGAAAAGTGCCTCCCGTTGTGGGATGATGTTCTTCTACTTGTATTGTTTTCTTATCTTTTTTCAGAAAAATAAAACCGGTGTTGGACGTGCGGCCCGCGGACGGTCTGCATTTTGCTAAGGGGGAATGTGACGCCCTGGACAAGCCAGGGGTCACAGGTAATGACATCACCACACCCTACACCCCGGTTAGGCACACCTAAGCTAGACCTGAAATCCTTGTTGCCTTCCTCCAGGGGCTGATGTCCACACCAGGGGGTGGAGCCAGGCGGTTGGTCTCCGCCCACCAAGGAGTTCACAGTCCTGGAGGCAGGAAAACCAGGCAGATTAGGTTTGGAGTTTGAAGAAGGAGGGACAGTAGTGAAAGAGAAAAAGTGACAGTTTGAAAGCCTGAAGTTGGTCCGGGTGTGTGCCCCGGACTGAGACAGCAAGGTTAGCAGACGGCGGTGACCGTCTGCAGGAGTGGCTGATCGGAGTTGCCGAAAGGACCGCGGATGGGTGGTGGCCCGGCGGTACCGGACCGGTACACAAGGAGAAGCCAGCACCATTGGCAGGGGCCTTTCGGATCCCGGCAAGGCTAGGAGTCGCCGTGAATTTGCCAAATCCGTCAGTGAAGGGGACCTCCGGGTCTCCAATCAACTAAGTCCCGATTGAAGGCAACAGTCCAACCGTATTAGAGAGACACCGCCACCGCCAAGGAACCAGTTTCTCAGGGCCAGCGCCTGCGGGCAAAGAGGGGCTCCTCCGGCTCATATCCAAGTCGGGGAGCGGGTTACCGGTGGGAATCCATCGCTACCAACATTGAACATAGGTGCAGGAAAAGGGACAGTCACCGTTACCTACCGGGGAAAAGCAACAGCAGCCGTCCGTGGGAACCGTCTTTCCAGCCGTGTGTTTTACCGTGAACTGGGTCAACGTCTCAGGCTGAGTGAGTACCACAGTGCCGTACGGCACAGCGCTGCCCCCGCGTCCCTGCACCTCACCAGGCCCCATAACCTGCCTGCCATCCTGTCCTACCCCATCACCGGGCCCCGGGACCACCAACCCCCTACCCACGGAGGGGAGGACTAACAACTTAGCTGCTCCAGTCACCGCTCCCGGGATCCCCGTTCAGAGCAGCAGTGGTGTCACTAAAATCACCACAACTGTGGGTGGCGTCACGGACAATAACCAAATCCCCACCACCAAAACATTCCCCCCTTTCACTCACGGGCGAGGAGCGCCGCTCGAGTCCCCGGGATCCGGCCCACCGCTCGAGCCACCGAGCAGCAGTAGCCGCAGAGCCACCCTCCTCCCCGCCCGCGACACTATCAGTAGGTCAAGAGTGGGAGAAGAGGGTTGCATTGACAATCCAACACAATGGGCAGCACTTTGAACACATTTTATAAGTGGTCATAAAATTGTAAATAGCTAAGGAACGAATAAAGTTACATTAAAATCAAGCACACCATTGTTTTTCTTGTGGAATTATCAGTCAGTTTGATGTGTTACATGACCCTCTTCCCATTGTAAAAAATAAAGTTGGATCCAAAATGGCAGACTTCACAATGGCCACCATGGTCACCACCCATTTTGTAAAGTTTCCTCCCTCCGATATACTAATGAGCCACAAGCAGGAAGTTGATATCACCAACCATCCCCATTTTAGTTAGGTGTATCCATATAAATTGCCCACCCTGTATATATATATTTTTTATAAAGTTGGTGATATTATGCCACTGATTATATCTAACGTCTATTAAACTATATAAATGTGGTATTGCTGTAATCATATTGACCCAAATAATAAAATTAACACTTTAATTGTGTAACACATTGAATATCAAATTTTAAAATGTAAAAAAAAAAACTGGCCAAATTGCTGTTTTCTACAATTTCTTCCGGTTAAAGTATAAATAAAAGTTTATTAATAATATATATGTGTCCCAAAAGAGACAATGAGTATACCACTAACCCTGCAAAAAAAAGAAGCCCTCTTATAATGAAAGAGAAAATAAAAAAAGTTGTATGTCTTGGAATGAGACAATGAAAAAAGGAAAAAAAAGGTAGTTTTATTCTAAAAGACCAATTTTGGCTCTGAAGAGGATAATAAAAATACGTAAACATACTGTATGTAAAAGAAAACAATTTGCTGGTCTTTTTACAGTTGAAAAGTTTACGATGTACCCATCATGTTTTTCCCTACATGCAGCGAGTTTGCTGAAAGAGGTGGTTCACTACTTAATTTTTCCAAGCCACATCGATATAATGTTGAGAAACAAGGCTTCTCTCAAATACCTTGTCTTGGCAATAGTGTCTGTGAGCGGCGCTTTTGCGGTCCACTCATCCCCTTTTCGTGACCCCTTGGGCTCCGTAACCTCTGATGTCTGGTGATGTCACATCAACTTTCAGTTAACCTGACATCACTGCGGCCGGTCCCAGTCTCCATGAGTGACTGAGCTGTGGGCGGCGTTTCACTGCTCATCACTGTCCAGTGTCACTCCTGGTTGCGGTGCTCGGTAGTGAAGGAGGAGGGAGCAGGGAGATGCTGCTCTGTGATGAGTGGTGAAACAACGCCCACAGCCCAGTGACTCAAGCTGGTGTCACACACAGCGACAACGACGTCGCTGCTACGTCACCATTTTCTGTGACGTTGCAGCGACGTCCCGTCGCTGTCGCCGTGTGTGCCATCCAGCAACGACCTGGCCCCTGCTGTGAGGTCGCCGGTCGTTGCTGAATGTCCAGCTTCATTTTTTGGTCGTCACTCTCCCGCTGTGACACACACATCGCTGTGTGTGACAGCGAGGCAGCGACGAAATGAAGCGAGCAGGAGCCGGCACTGGCAGCTGCGGTAAGCTGTAACCAGCGTAAACATCGGGTAACCAAGGGAAGACCTTTCCCTGGTTACCCGATATTTACCTTCGTTACCAGCCTCCGCTCTTGCTGCCAGTGCCGGCTCCTGCTCTGTGCACATGTGGCTGCAGTACGCATCGGGTAATTAACCCGATGTATACTGTAGCAAGGAGAGCAAGGAGCCAGCGCTAAGCAGTGCGCGCGGCTCCCTGCTCTCTGCACTGTGACATGTAGCTGCAGCACACATCGGGTTAATTAACCCGATGTGCACTGTACCTAGGAGAGCAAGGAGCCAGCGCTAAGCGAGGCTCCTTGCTCTCTGCACATGTAGCACAGCGACGTTATGATCGCTACTTCTGCTGTGTTTGACAGCTAAGCAGCGATCATAACAGCGACTTACAAGGTCGCTGTTACGTCACCGAAAATGGTGACGTAACAGCGACGTCGTTGTCGCTGTCGCTTAGTGTGAACCCAGCTTTAGGAAGACTGGGTCCGGCAGCGATAATGTCTTGTCAACTGGAAGTTGATGTAACATCACCGAACATCAGAGGTCACAGAGCCTGGGGATCACGAGAAGGGGATAAGCAGACCACAATGGCGCTGTTCACAGGCACTATTGGCAACACAAGGTATTTGAGAAAAGCCTTGTTTTTCAACGTTATATTGATGTGGCTTGGAAAAATAAGTAGTGAACCACCTCTTGAAGGATCCCGATTTATATGCTAAACGTGTCCATGGGGATTTATTGCCATATGGAGACCAAAAGAGTTAAAGGCCAAAAAAAAAATAATACGGGAAGACATAGTAGACTACGTTATTCCATAACAGGAAGCCAAGAAAAATATCTATTTTTTAACATAGAAATCTATGATGGTCAGGTGCCATTATGAGTTTTTTTCATAGCTTTTCATAGTGGTAGACAGAACATATTATATCCCACGGGTAATTAAACAGATGCCATTAAACACATGCCAACAATGGGATCCTTCCCTATAATAGAGCGGGTTCAATGCATAGCCATATAAGTAATACAATTGCAATTAAGTCACATCCATTATGTCTTACCAAGTGGTGGGAAAAGATAAAAGGAAGGAGTATATGTACATCCACAATACATAAGCCTGTCCACCCCAAAAGAAACAATCTTTCACTCCTGATCCCAGTTTCTAATACAATTACAAACCTAACTTTCTAATCCTACGGAGTGTAATTTACCCATTAGGTGTTTATGTTGTGGGTAGAGATGAGCGAACCGGTCGCGGTTCGGCTCGAGATCGGTTCGCCAAACGGGGGACCCGTTCGAGTTCGGTTCGTCGAACGTTCGACGAACCAAACTCGAACCTATAGGCTATAATGGGAGGCAATCACAAACACATAAAAATGCATTATAAATGTACACAAACAGTTAATAAACATTGCCATAACACTTACCAGTCCCCGCAATCCCTTCTGCACTCTGTCTCCTGCCGCTATTCCATCCGATGATCGCTTAATCCTCCCGGTGACCTGCACTGCCAGCAGAGATGCAGGACCTATCGTGACGTCAAAATAGCCATGTGACCAGTCATGTGGCAATTATCTCATTGGCTACAGACTGGTCACATGACTATGACACGTCATGTAGGACCTGCGAGTGCATCTCTCCGGTACACGGTGCACATATGTGTATCGCCGTGTACCGGCGACATGCTCTAGCACACGGTCGACTCCCCATTCCGTTAGGGACCGGCTGACACAGCCGGTCATTAACGGAGATCACCGTTGCCATAGCAACGCAGTTAGCGGTGACGTCACTGCTAACCGCGGCTCCGAGAGCACCGTTGCTATGGTAACGCGTCTGTCAGCGTTACCGCTGTTACCGCTGACAGCCAGCACCGATCACTCACGGAGTGAAGGCTGCACGCTGCTTCACGATTGTAGTGAGGATTGTAGTGAGGATGAGGTTCCCCAGCCCCAAGTGATGAGCTGGGGAACCTCATCCTCACTACAATCGTCACTACTACTACACTAGAAAGAAAGAAGACAGAAGAGCAGGATCGTGGAGGGCTGACAGGGGGTAATAAAGATGGAGTCTCTAATGTGTCTGTGTATTTATTTCTATTAAAGTATTTTTTCTCTGTGTGGTGTTTTTTTTTAACCCTTTATTGGAGATTTTTAATGGCCGGGTCAAACGTGCCTGACATTAAGAATCTCTGGCTTAATACTGGCTAGTAAAACAAAGCCAGTATTAACTCATGATTACCCAACAAGCCACCCGGCTCCAGGGCTGTTGGAAGAGTTGGATACAGCGCCAGATGATGGCGCTTCTATGAGAGCGCCATTTTCTGGGACGGCTGCGGACTGAAATCCGCAGCAGAGGCGCCCAGAAACCTCGGGCTAACCTGTGCTGCGGATTCCAATCCCCAGCTGCCTAGTTGTACCCGGCTGGACACAAAAATGGGGCGAAGCCCACGTCATTTGTTTTTTAATTATTTCATGAAATAAGTGAAATAATTAAAAAAAACGGGCTTCCCTATATTTTTGGTTCCCAGCCGGGTACAAATAGGCAACTGGGGGTTGGAGGCAGCCCGTGGCTGCCTGCTGTACTTGGCTAGCATACAAAAATATGGCGAAGCCCACGTCATTTTTTTGGTGGGCAAAAAAATTCTGCATACAGTCCTGGATGGAGTATGCTGAGCCTTGTAGTTCTGCAGCTGCTGTCTGCTCTTCTCCATACAGATAGACAGCAGCTGCAGAACTACAAGGCTCAGCATACTCCATCCAGGACTGCATGCAGAAGTTTTTTGCCCCCTGAAAAAATTATGTGGGCTTCGCCATATTTTTGTATGCTAGCCAGGTACAGCAGGCAGGTACGGCTGCCCCCAACCCCCAGTTGCCTATTTGTACCCGGCTGGGAACCAAAAATAAAGGGAAGCCCTTTTTTTATTATTTCATGAATTTCATGAAATAATTAGAAAACAAATGACGTAGGCTTCGCCCCATTTTTGTGTCCAGCCAGGTACAACTAGGCAGCTGGGGATTGGAATCCGCAGCACAGGTTGGCCTGAGCTTTCTGGGCCCCACTGCTGCGAATTGCAGTCTGCAGCCGCCTCAGAAAATGGCATTTTCATAGAAGCGCCATATTCTGGCGCTGTATCCAACTCTTCCAGCACCTACCTGCTATACCTGGCTAGCATACAAAAATATGGCGAAGCTCACGTCCTTTTTTTGTAGTTTTTTGGCAAAAAAAATAAAAAATGCTTCCCTGGATTTTCCATTGCCAGTGAAGGTAACACCAAGCAGTGGGGGTTAGCAGCCAGTAGCTGCTTGGATTACCCTTAGCTAGCAATACAAAAAAATGCAGCGGGAGCCCATATATATTTTTTTTAATTATTTATTTAAATAACTAAAAATAAAATGGGCTTCCCTGTATTTTGATTGCTGCACATCACAGTGCTGTAAAAATAAATCTTTAAAAAAACGACGTAGCGCTCCGCGGTATTTTTGATTCTCAGCGCAGATAAAGCAGACAGCTATGGGTTGCCACCCCCATCTGCCTGCTGTTACCTTGGTTGGCAATCAAAATACAGGGAAGCCCATTAATTTTTTCTATTTAAAAAATAGTTAAAAAAAATGACGTTGGGTCCCCCCAATTTTGATAGCCAGCTAGGGTAAAGCAGACGGCTGTAGCCTGAAAACCACAGCTGGCAGCTTTAACGTGGTTGGGGATCCAATGTGGAGGTCCCCTCAGGCTCTTTTTTATAATTATTTTATAAATATTAATAATTACACAATAAAAGTAGGGTCCCCCCCAAATTGGATCACCAGCCAAGGTAAAGCGGACAGCTGTGGTCTGGTATTCTCAGGGTGGGAAGGTCCATAGTTATTGGGCCTTCACAGCCTAAAAATAGCAGGCCGCAGGCACCCCAGACGTGGCTCATACACTAGATGCGCCAATCCTGGCGCTTCACCCCAGCTCATCCCGTGCCCTGGTGCAGTGGCAAATGGGGTAATAAATCGGGTTGATACTAGCTGTAAAGTCACCTGAGATCAAGCCCAGCAGTTTGTGATGTCATGGCGTCTATTAGATACCCAACATCATAAACTGTCAGTACTAACAAAAAAAAAAAAAAAAAATCGACAAAAGAAATTTATTTGAAAAAACAGTCCCCAAAACATTTCCTCTTTCACCAATTTATTGTAAGAAAAAAAATAAAGGGGTCCCACGACGACTCTGGACCGTCTAGAATATGGGGGGAGACACTCGGGGAACGTATCCCCCATTTTCTAGGAGTGCGGACCCTTCATGTGAGGAGTGTGGGTGCAATTAATCTGCACTCACTCTTCTCGGGTCCACAGCAGCAGAGTCCAAGTCGTAATGGTTGCTACCAAAGCTGCAATGCCCTGCTCATGAGGTAAGGGCATGCCTAATCAGGAGAACTACTGTAGAGGAAGCTCTGCTCGCTGGTATATAGGTGCTCAGAGGTAATAATAGATAAAATTAGGGAGTAACCTCGGCACTCTAAATCTCCCAGACTAAGTCAGTAAGTCACAACGGATAGTAATGCAAAATCACTCTTTATTGGTCCGTATTAAGAAAAAAAAAATTTTTATAAGCATATATGTTTTTGTCCAAAACAAGTTACAAATGACGTTTCGGCCTGAGCCTTCGTCAGATTGGACTTATCTGCATGTAATCATGAAAAATGACAATAATCAGTATCACATAAGAGTGAGAGAACAATAACATAAACTCGAACAATGTAGAGGTACAATTGGGATGCAGCAAAAAAATTGCAACACAGCAAGAAATGAAACACATGATACAAATGTCATAATACAGTACAAGGACAATATAGTAATGACAAATATGGGGTCAGAGTAGGCTTAGATAGCTCTGGTACGAAAGAGATGTCAATCATAAAGTAACATGTGCAGTAGGTGTAGAGCTAGAGTATGCATGGCAGAGCTAATGGGTAGACCGACCATAGAAAAAGAACGGAGAAAAAGTGGAGAAAAAGTGGAGAAAAAGTGGAGAAAAAAGTGGAGAAAAAGTGGAGAAAAAAATGGCTAAAAAGTGAAGAAAAAGTGGAGAAAAAATGGAGAAAAAGTGGAGAAAAAGTGGAGAAAAAAATGGATAAAAAGTGGATAAAAAGTGGAGAAAAAGTGGATAAAAAGTGGATAAAAAGTGGAGAAAAAAATGTAGAGAAAGTGGAGAAAAAATGTAGAAAAAGTGGAGACAAAGTGGATAAAAAGTGGAGAAAAAAATGGATAAAAAGTGGAGAAAAAGTGGAGAAAAAAAGTGGAGAAAAAGTGGAGAAAAAAAGTTGAGAAAAAGTGGAGAAAAAAATGTAGAAAAAGTGGAGAAAAAATGTAGAAAAAGTGGAGACAAAGTGGATAAAAAGTGGAGAAAAAAATGGATAAAAAGTGGACAAAAAGTGGAGAAAAAAAGTGGAGAAAAAGTGGAGAAAAAAATGGATAAAAAGTGGAGAAAAAGTGGAGAAAAAAAGAGGAGAAAAAGTGGAGAAAAAGTGGAGAAAAAAATGGCTAAAAAGTGAAGAAAAAGTGGAGAAAAAGTGGAGAAAAAGTGGAGAAAAAGTGGAGAAAAAAATGTAGAAAAAGTGGAGAAAAAATGTAGAAAAAGTGGAGAGAAAGTGGATAAAAAGTGGAGAAAAAAATGGATAAAAAGTGGAGAAAAAAAGTGGAGAAAAAGTGGAGAAAAAAATGGATAAAAAGTGGAGAAAAAGTGGAGAAAAAAAGTGGAGAAAAAGTGGAGAAAAAGTGGAGAAAAAAATGGCTAAAAAGTGAAGAAAAAGTGGAGAAAAAGTGGAGAAAAAAATGGATAAAAAGTGGAGAAAAAGTGGAGAAAACGTGGAGAAAAAGTGGATAAAAAGTGGAGAAAAAGTGAAGAAAAAGTGGAGAAAAAAATGTAGAAAAAGTGGAGAAAAAATGTAGAAAAAGTGGAGACAAAGTGGAGAAAAAGTGGAGAAAAAAATGGATAAAAAGTGGAGAAAAAGTGGAGAAAAAAAGAGGAGAAAAAGTGGAGAAAAAGTGGAGAAAAAAATGGATAAAAAGTGGAGAAAAAGTGGATAAAAAGTGGAGAAAAAGTGGAGAAAACGTGGAGAAAAAGTGGATAAAAAGTGGAGAAAAAGTGAAGAAAAAGTGGAGAAAAAAATGTAGAAAAAGTGGAGAAAAAATGTAGAAAAAGTGGAGACAAAGTGGAGAAAAAGTGGAGAAAAAAATGGATAAAAAGTGGAGAAAAAGTGGAGAAAAAAAGAGGAGAAAAAGTGGAGAAAAAGTGGAGAAAAAATGGATAAAAAGTGGAGAAAAAGTGGAGAAAAAAAGTGGAGAAAAAGTGGAGAGAAAGTGGAGAAAAAAATGGCTAAAAAGTGAAGAAAAAATGGAGAAAAATGGAGATAAAGTGGAGAAAAAAATGGCTAAAAAGTGAAGAAAAAGTGGAGAAAAATGGAGAAAAAGTGGAGAAAAAGTGGATAAAAAGTGGAGAAAAAAATGGATAAAAAGTGGAGAAAAAGTGGAGAAAAAAAGTGGAGAAAAAGTGGAGAAAAAAATGGATAATAAGTGGAGAAAAAGTGGAGAAAAAAAGTGGAGAAAAAGTGTAGAAAAAGTGGAGAAAAAAAATGGCTAAAAAGTGAAGAAAAAGTGGAGAAAAAGTGGAGAAAAAGTGGAGAAAAAGTGGAGAAAAAAATGGATAAAAAGTGGAGAAAAAGTGGAGAAAAAAAGTGGAGAAAAAGTGTAGAAAAAGTGGAGAAAAAAATGGCTAAAAAGTGAAGAAAAAGTGGAGAAAAAGTGGAGAAAAAGTGGAGAAAAAGTGGAGAAAAAGTGGAGAAAACGTGGAGAAAAAGTGGATAAAAAGTGGAGAAAAAGTGAAGAAAAAGTGGAGAAAAAAATGTAGAAAAAGTGGAGAAAAAATGTAGAAAAAGTGGAGACAAATTGGAGAAAAAGTGGAGAAAAAAATGGATAAAGAGTGGAGAAAAAGTGGAGAAAAAAAGTGGAGAAAAAGTGGAGAAAAAAATGGATAAAAAGTGGAGAAAAAGTGGAGAAAAAAAGTGGAGAAAAAGTGGAGAGAAAGTGGAGAAAAAAATGGCTAAAAAGTGAAGAAAAAGTGGAGAAAAATGGAGAGAAAGTGGAGAAAAAAATGGCTAAAAAGTGAAGAAAAAGTGGAGAAAAAGTGGAGAAAAAGTGGAGAAAAAGTGGAGAAAAAGTGGAGAAAAAAATGTAGAGAAAGTGGAGAAAAAATGTACAAAAAGTGGAGAAAAAGTGGAGAAAAAAATGGATAAAAAGTGGAGAAAAAGTGGAGAAAAAAAGTGGGGAAAAAGTGGAGAAAAAGTGGAGAAAAAAATGGCTAAAAAGTGAAGAAAAAATGGAGAAAAAGTGGAGAAAAAGTGGAGAAAAAGTAGAGAAAAAAATGGATAAAAAGTGGAGAAAAAGTGGATAAAAAGTGGATAAAAAGTGGAGAAAAAGTGGATAAAAAGTGGAGAAAAAGTGGAGAAAAAGTGGAAAAAAAAATGGAGAAAAAGTGGAGAAAAAGTGGATAAAAAGTGGAGAAAAAGTGGATAAAAAGTGGATAAAAAGTAGAGAAAAAGTGGAGAAAAAGTGGAGAAAAAGTGGAGAAAAAGTGGAGAAAAAAATGGCTAAAAAGTGGAGAAAAAAATGGATAAAAAGTGGAGAAAAAATTGAGAAAAAGTGGATAAAAAGTGGATAAAAATAGGATAAAAAGTGGAGAAAAAGTGGAGAAAAAGTGGAGAAAAAAATGGAGAAAAAGTGGATAAAAAGTGGAGAAAAAAAGTGGAGAAAAAGTGGAGAAAAAGTGGAGAAAAAGTGGAGAAAAAAATGGCTAAAAAGTGAAGAAAAAGTGGAGAAAAAAATGGAGAAAAAGTGGAGAAAAAGTGGAGAAAAAAATGGAGAAAAAGTGGAGAACAAGTGGAGAGAAAGTGGAAAAAAAGTGGAGAAAAAGTGAAGAAAAAGTGGAGAAAAAAATGTAGAAAAAGTGGAGAAAAAATGTAGAAAAAGTGGAGACAAAGTGGAGACAAAGTGGAGAAAAAGTGGAGAAAAAAAGTGGAGAAAAAGTGGAGAAAAAGTGGAGAAAAAAATGGCTAAAAAGTGAAGAAAAAGTGGAGAAAAAGTGGAGAAAAAAGTGGAGAAAAAGTGGAGAAAAAGTGGAGAAAAAAATGGATAAAAAGTGGATAAAAAGTGGAGAAAAAGTGGAGAAAAAGTGGAGAAAAAAATGGATAAAAAGTGGAGAAAAAGTGGAGAAAAAAGTGGAGAAAAAGTGGAGAAAAAGTGGAGAAAAAGTGGAAAAAAAGTGGAGAAAAAGTGGAGAAAAAAATGGCTAAAAAGTGAAGAAAAAGTGGAGAAAAAGTGGAGAAAAAAGTGGAGAAAAAAGTGGAGAAAAAGTGGAGAAAAAGTGGAGAAAAAGTGGAGAAAAAGTGGAGAAAAAAATGGAGAAAAAGTGGAGAAAAAATGGAGAAAAAGTGGAGAAAAAGTGGAGAAAAAGTGGAGAAAAAGTGGAGAAAAAGTGGATAAAAAAATGTAGAAAAAGTGGAGAAAAAATGTAGAAAAAGTGGAGACAAAGTGGAGAAAAAGTGGAGAAAAAAATGGATAAAAAGTGGAGAAAAAGTGGAGAAAAAGTGGAGAAAAAAAATGGATAAAAAGTGGAGAAAAAGTGGAGAAAAAAAGTGGAGAAAAAGTGGAGAAAAAAATGGCTAAAAAGTGGAGAAAAAATTGAGAAAAAGTGGAGAAAAAGTGGAGAAAAAGTGGAGAAAAAAATGGATAAAAAGTGGAGAAAAAGTTGATAAAAAGTGAAGAAAAAGTGGAGAAAAAGTGGATAAAAAGTTAAGAAAAAGTGGAGAAAAAGTGGAGAAAAAGTGGAGAAAAAATGTAGAAAAAGTGGAGACAAAGTGGAGAAAAAAATGGATAAAAAGTGGATAAGAAGTGGATAAAAAGTGGATAAAAAGTGGAGAAAAAAATGGATAAAAAGTGGAGAAAAAGTGGAGAAAAAGTGGAGAAAAAAATGTAGAAAAAGTGGAGAAAAAATGTAGAAAAAGTGGAGACAAAGTGGAGAAAAAGTGGAGAAAAAAATGGATAAAAAGTGGAGAAAAAGTGGAGAAAAAAAGTGGAGAAAAAGTGGAGAAAAAGTGGAGAAAAAAATGGATGAAAAGTGGAGAAAAAGTGGAGAAAAAAAGTGGAGAAAAAGTGGAGAGAAAGTGGAGAAAAAAATGGCTAAAAAGTGAAGAAAAAGTGAAGAAAAATGGAGAAAAAGTGGAGAAAAAGTGGAGAAAAAGTGGAGAAAAAGTGGAGAGAAAGTGGAGAAAAAAATGGCTAAAAAGTGAAGAAAAAAAGGAGAAAAATGGAGAAAAAGTGGAGAAAAAGTGGAGAAAAAGTGGAGAAAAAAATGTAGAAAAAGTGGAGAAAAAAATGTACAAAAAGTGGAGACAAAGTGGAGAAAAAGTGGAGAAAAAAATGGATAAAAAGTGAAGAAAAAGTGGAGAAAAAGTGGAGAAAAAAATGGATAAAAAGTGGAGAAAAAGTGGAGAAAAAGTGGAGAAAAAGTGGAGAAAACGTGGAGAAAAAGTGGATAAAAAGTGGAGAAAAAGTGAAGAAAAAGTGGAGAAAAAAATGTAGAAAAAGTGGAGAAAAAATGTAGAAAAAGTGGAGACAAAGTGGAGAAAAAGTGGAGAAAAAAATGGATAAAAAGTGGAGAAAAAGTGGAGAAAAAAATGTAGAAAAAGTGGAGAAAAAATGTAGAAAAAGTGGAGACAAAGTGGAGAAAAAGTGGAGAAAAAAATGGATAAAAAGTGGAGAAAAAGTGGAGAAAAAAAGTGGTGAAAAAGTGGAGAGAAAGTGGAGAAAAAAATGGCTAAAAAGTGAAGAAAAAGTGGAGAAAAATGGAGAGAAAGTGGAGAAAAAAATGGCTAAAAAGTGAAGAAAAAGTGGAGAAAAATGGAGAAAAAGTGGAGAAAAAAATGTAGAAAAAGTGGAGAAAAAATGTACAAAAAGTGGAGAAAAAGTGGAGAAAAAAATGTAGAAAAAGTGGAGAAAAAATGTACAAAAAGTGGAGAAAAAGTGGAGAAAAAAATGGATAAAAAGTGAAGAAAAAATGGAGAAAAAGTGGAGAAAAAGTGGAGAAAAAGTGGAGAAAAAAATGGATAAAAAGTGGAGAAAAAGTGGAGAAAAAGTGGAGAAAAAAATGGATAAAAAGTGGATAAAAAGTGGATAAAAAGTGGATAAAAAGTGAAGAAAAAGTGGAGAAAAAGTGGAGAAAAAAAATGTAGAAAAAGTGGAGAAAAAATGTAGAAAAAGTGGAGACAAAGTGGAGAAAAAGTGGAGAAAAAAATGGATAAAAAGTGGATAAAAAGTGGAGAAAAAAAGTGGAGAAAAAGTGGAGAAAAAAATGGATAAAAAGTGGAGAAAAAGTGGAGAAAAAAAGTGGCGAAAAAGTGGAGAAAAAGTGGAACAAAAGTGGAGAAAAAGTGGAGAAAAAGTGGAGAAAAAGTGGATAAAAAGTGGATAAAAAGTGGAGAAAAAGTGGAGAAAAAGTGGATAAAAAGTGGAGAAAAAGTGGATAAAAAGTGAAGAAAAAGTGGAGAAAAAGTGGATAAAAAAATGTAGAAAAAGTGGAGAAAAAATGTAGAAAAAGTGGAGACAAAGTGGAGAAAAAGTGGAGAAAAAAAATGGATAAAAAGTGGAGAAAAAGTGGAGAAAAAAAGTGGAGAAAAAGTGGAGAAAAGGTGGAGAAAAAAAATGGATAAAAAGTGGAGAAAAAGTGGAGAAAAAAAGTGGAGAAAAAGTGGAGAAAAAAATGGCTAAAAAGTGGAGAAAAAATTGAGAAAAAGTGGAGAAAAAGTGGAGAAAAAGTGGAGAAAAAATGGAGAAAAAATGGAGAAAAAGTGGAGAAAAAGTGGAGAAAAAAGTGGAGAAAAAAGTGGAGAAAAAAGTGGAGAAAAAAAGTGGATAAAAAGTGGAGAAAAAGTGGATAAAAAGTGGATAAAAAGTGGATAAAAAGTGGATAAAAAGTGAAGAAAAAGTGGAGAAAAAGTGGAGAAAAAAAATGTAGAAAAAGTGGAGAAAAAATGTAGAAAAAGTGGAGACAAAGTGGAGAAAAAGTGGAGAAAAAAATGGATAAAAAGTGGAGAAAAAGTGGAGAAAAAAAGTGGAGAAAAAGTGGAGAAAAAAATGGATAAAAAGTGGAGAAAAAGTGGAGAAAAAAAGTGGCGAAAAAGTGGAGAAAAAGTGGAACAAAAGTGGAGAAAAAGTGGAGAAAAAGTGGATAAAAAGTGGATAACAAGTGGATAAAAAGTGGAGAAAAAGTGGAGAAAAAGTGGATAAAAAGTGGAGAAAAAGTGGATAAAAAGTGAAGAAAAAGTGGAGAAAAAGTGGATAAAAAAATGTAGAAAAAGTGGAGAAAAAATGTAGAAAAAGTGGAGACAAAGTGGAGAAAAAGTGGAGAAAAAAAATGGATAAAAAGTGGAGAAAAAGTGGAGAAAAAAAGTGGAGAAAAAGTGGAGAAAAAGTGGAGAAAAAGTGGAGAAAAAAAATGGATAAAAAGTGGAGAAAAAGTGGAGAAAAAAAGTGGAGAAAAAGTGGAGAAAAAAATGGCTAAAAAGTGGAGAAAAAATTGAGAAAAAGTGGAGAAAAAGTGGAGAAAAAATGGAGAAAAAGTGGAGAAAAAGTGGAGAAAAAAGTGGAGAAAAAAGTGGAGAAAAAAGTGGAGAAAAAGTGGAGAAAAAAGTGGAGAAAAAAAGTGGAGAAAAAGTGGAGAAAAAGTGGAGAAAAAAATGGATAAAAAGTGGAGAAAAAGTGGATAAAAAGTGAAGAAAAAGTGGAGAAAAAGTGGATAAAAAGTGAAGAAAAAGTGGAGAAAAAGTGGAGAAAAAGTGGAGAAAAAATGTAGAAAAAGTGGAGACAAAGTGGAGAAAAAAATGGATAAAAAGTGGATAAAAAGTGGATAAAAAGTGGAGAAAAAGTGGAGAAAAAAATGGATAAAAAGTGGAGAAAAAGTGGAGAAAAAAAGTGGAGAAAAAGTGGCGAAAAAAATGGATAAAAAGTGGAGAAAAAGTGGAGAAAAAAAGTGGAGAAAAAGTGGAGAGAAAGTGGAGAAAAAAATGGCTAAAAAGTGAAGAAAAAGTGGAGAAAAAAAATGTAGAAAAAGTGGAGAAAAAATGTAGAAAAAGTGGAGACAAAGTGGAGAAAAAGTGGAGAAAAAAATGGATAAAAAGTGGAGAAAAAGTGGAGAAAAAAAGTGGAGAAAAAGTGGAGAAAAAAATGGATAAAAAGTGGAGAAAAAGTGGAGAAAAAAAGTGGAGAAAAAGTGGAGAAAAAAATGGATAAAAAGTGGAGAAAAAGTGGAGAAAAAAAGTGGCGAAAAAGTGGAGAAAAAGTGGAACAAAAGTGGAGAAAAAGTGGAGAAAAAGTGGATAAAAAGTGGATAACAAGTGGATAAAAAGTGGAGAAAAAGTGGAGAAAAAGTGGATAAAAAGTGGAGAAAAAGTGGATAAAAAGTGAAGAAAAAGTGGAGAAAAAGTGGATAAAAAAATGTAGAAAAAGTGGAGAAAAAATGTAGAAAAAGTGGAGACAAAGTGGAGAAAAAGTGGAGAAAAAAAATGGATAAAAAGTGGAGAAAAAGTGGAGAAAAAAAGTGGAGAAAAAGTGGAGAAAAAGTGGAGAAAAAAAATGGATAAAAAGTGGAGAAAAAGTGGAGAAAAAAAGTGGAGAAAAAGTGGAGAAAAAAATGGCTAAAAAGTGGAGAAAAAATTGAGAAAAAGTGGAGAAAAAGTGGAGAAAAAATGGAGAAAAAGTGGAGAAAAAGTGGAGAAAAAAGTGGAGAAAAAAGTGGAGAAAAAAGTGGAGAAAAAGTGGAGAAAAAAGTGGAGAAAAAAAGTGGAGAAAAAGTGGAGAAAAAGTGGAGAAAAAAATGGATAAAAAGTGGAGAAAAAGTGGATAAAAAGTGAAGAAAAAGTGGAGAAAAAGTGGAGAAAAAGTGGAGAAAAAATGTAGAAAAAGTGGAGACAAAGTGGAGAAAAAAATGGATAAAAAGTGGATAAAAAGTGGATAAAAAGTGGAGAAAAAGTGGAGAAAAAAATGGATAAAAAGTGGAGAAAACGTGGAGAAAAAAATGGCTAAAAAGTGGAGAAAAAGTGGAGAAAAAAAGTGGAGAAAAAGTGGAGAAAAAAATGGCTAAAAAGTGAAGAAATAGTGGAGAAAAAATTGAGAAAAAGTGGAGAAAAAGTGGAGAAAAAGTGGATAAAAAGTGGAGAAAAAGTGGAGAAAAAAATGGAGAAAAAGTGGAGAAAAAAATGGATAAAAAGTGGATAAAAAGTGGAGAAAAAAAGTGGAGAAAAAGTGGAGAAAAAAATGGAGAAAAAGTGGAGAAAAAGTGGAGAAAAAGAAGGGAATTTTGTTTACTTACCGTAAATTCCTTTTCTTCTAGCTCCAATTGGGAGACCCAGACAATTGGGTGTATAGGCTATGCCTCCGGAGGCCGCACAAAGTATTACACTTAAAAGTGTTAAGCCCCTCCCCTTCTGCCTATACACCCCCCGTGCTCCCACGTGCTCCTCAGTTTTGGTGCAAAAGCAAGAAGGAAGAAAAAGAATTATAAACTGGTTTAAAGTAACTTCAATCCGAAGGAATATCGGAGAACTGAAACCATTCAACATGAACAACATGTGTACACAAAAAAACAGGGGCGGGCGCTGGGTCTCCCAATTGGAGCTAGAAGAAAAGGAATTTACGGTAAGTAAACAAAATTCCCTTCTTCTTTGTCGCTCCATTGGGAGACCCAGACAATTGGGACGTCCAAAAGCAGTCCCTGGGTGGGTAAAATAATACCTCGTAAGAGAGCCGTAAAACGGCCTCTTCCTACAGGTGGGCAACCGCCGCCTGAAGGACTCGTCTACCTAGGCTGGCATCCGCCGAAGCATAGGTATGCACCTGATAGTGTTTCGTGAAAGTGTGCAGGCTCGACCAGGTAGCCGCCTGACACACCTGCTGAGCCGTAGCCTGGTGCCTCAAAGCCCAGGACGCGCCCACGGCTCTGGTAGAATGGGCCTTCAGCCCTGAGGGAACCGGAAGCCCAGCCGAACGGTAGGCTTCGAGAATTGGCTCCTTGATCCACCGAGCCAAGGTTGATTTGGAAGCCTGTGACCCTTTACGCTGGCCAGCGACAAGGACAAAGAGTGCATCCGAGCGGCGCAGGGGCGCCGTACGAGAAATGTAGAGTCTGAGTGCTCTCACCAGATCTAACAAGTGCAAATCCTTTTCACATTGGTGAACTGGATGAGGACAAAAAGAAGGTAAGGAGATATCCTGATTGAGATGAAAGGGGGATACCACCTTAGGGAGAAATTCCGGAACCGGACGCAGAACCACCTTGTCCTGGTGAAAAACCAGGAAAGGGGCTTTGCATGACAGCGCTGCTAGCTCAGACACTCTCCGAAGTGAAGTGACTGCTACTAGAAAAACCACTTTCTGCGAAAGGCGTGAGAGAGAAATATCTCTCATTGGCTCGAATGGTGGTTTCTGAAGAACCATCAGCACCCTGTTCAGAACCCAGGGTTCTAACGGCCGCTTCTAAGGAGGAACGATGTGACAAACCCCCTGCAGGAACGTGCGTACCTGTGGAAGTCTGGCTAGGCGCTTCTGGAAAAACACAGAGAGCGCTGAGACTTGTCCCTTAAGGGAGCCGAGCGACAAACCCTTTTCCAGTCCAGATTGAAGGAAGGACAGAAAAGTGGGCAAGGCAAAAGGCCAGGGAGAAAAACCCTGAGCAGAGCACCACGACAGGAAAATTTTCCACGTCCTGTGGTAGATCTTGGCGGACGTTGGTTTCCTAGCCTGTCTCATAGTGGCAATGACGTCTTGAGATAACCCTGAAGACGCTAGGATCCAGGACTCAATGGCCACACAGTCAGGTTGAGGGCCGCAGAATTCAGATGGAAAAACGGCCCTTGAGATAGCAAGTCTGGTCGGTCTGGTAGTGCCCACGGTTGGCCGACCGTGAGATGCCACAGATCCGGGTACCACGACCGCCTCGGCCAGTCTGGAGCGACGAGGATGACGCGGCGGCAGTCGGCCCTGATCTTGCGTAACACTCTGGGCAACAGTGCCAGCGGAGGAAACACATAAGGGAGCTGAAACTGCGACCAATCCTGAACTAAGGCGTCTGCCGCCAGAGCTCTGGGATCTTGAGACCGTGCCATGAACGTCGGTACCTTGTTGTTGTGCCGGGACGCCATGAGGTCGACGTCCGGCACCCCCCAGCGGCAACAGATCTCCTGAAACACGTCCGGGTGAAGGGACCATTCCCCTGCGTCCATGCCCTGGCGACTGAGATAATCTGCTTCCAAGTTTTCCACGCCTGGAATGTGAACTGCAGAGATGGTGGAGGCCGTGGCTTCCACCCACATCAAAATCCGCCGGACTTCCTGGAAGGCTTGCCGACTGCGTGTGCCGCCTTGGTGGTTGATGTATGCCACCGCTGTGGAATTGTCCGACTGAATTCTGATCTGCTTGCCTTCCAGCCACTGCTGGAACGCTTTCAGGGCAAGATACACTGCCCGTATTTCCAGAACATTGATCTGAAGCGAGGACTGTTGCTGGGTCCACGTACCCTGAGCCCTGTGGTGGAGAAAAACCGCTCCCCACCCTGACAGACTCGCGTCCGTCGTGACCACCTCCCAGGATGGGGGTAGGAAGGATTTCCCCTTCGATAATGAAGTGGGAAGAAGCCACCACCGAAGGGAAGCTTTGGTCGCCTGAGAGAGGGAGACGTTCCTGTCGAGGGACGTCGGCTTCCTGTCCCATTTGCGTAGGATGTCCCATTGAAGAGGACGCAGGTGAAACTGCGCGAAATGAACTGCCTCCATTGCTGCCACCATCTTCCCCAGGAAGTGCATGAGGCGCCTCAAGGGGTGTGACTGGCCTTGAAGGAGAGATTGTACCCCTGTCTGTAGTGACCGCTGCTTGATCAGCGGAAGCTTCACTATCGCTGAGAGGGTATGAAACTCCATGCCAAGGTATGTGAGCGATTGGGCCGGTGTCAGATTTGACTTTGGAAAATTGATGATCCACCCGAAACTCTGGAGAGTCTCCAGGGTAGCGTCGAGGCTGTGTTGGCATGCCTCTTGAGAGGGTGCCTTGATCAGGAGATCGTCCAAGTAAGGGATCACCGAGTGACCCTGAGAGTGGAGGACCGCTACTACAGTAGCCATAACCTGGGTGAAAACCCGTGGGGCTGTTGCCAGGCCGAACGGCAGTGCCACGAACTGCAGGTGTTCGTTTTCTATGGCGAAGCGCAAGAAGCGCTGGTGCTCTGGAGCAATCGGTACGTGGAGATAAGCATCTTTGATATCGATCGATGCAAGGAAATCTCCTTGGGACATTGAGGCGATGACGGAGCGGAGGGATTCCATCCGGAACCGCCTGGTCGTTACGTGTTTGTTGAGAAGTTTCAGGTCCAGGACAGGACGGAAAGACCCGTCCTTCTTTGGGACCACAAACAAGTTGGAGTAAAAACCGTGGCCCTGTTGCTGAAGAGGAACAGGGACCACCACTCCTTCTGCCTTCAGAGTGCCCAGCGCCTGCAGAAGAGCCTCGGCTCGCTCGGGAGGCGGGGATGACCTGAAGAATCGAGTCGGGGACGAGAGGTGAACTCTATCTTGTAACCGTGAGACAGAATGTCTCTCACCCAACGGTCTTTTACCCGTGGCAGCCAGGCGTCGCAAAAGCGGGAGAGCCTGCCACAGACTGAAGATGCGGAGTGAGGAGGCCGAAAGTCATGAGAAAGCCGCTTTGGTAGCGGCACCTCCGGTGGCCTTTTTAGGACGTGACTTAGACCGCCATGCGTCAGAGTTCCTTTGATCTTTCTGAGGCCTTTTGGACGAGGAGAATTGGGACCTGCCCGCGCCCCGAAAGGACCGAAACCTCGACTGCCCCTTCCTCTGTTGGGGTATGTTCGGTTTGGGCTGGGGTAAGGATGTATCCTTTCCCTTGGATTGTTTGATGATTTCATCCAAACGCTCGCCAAACAATCGGTCGCCAGAAATTGGCAAACTGGTTAAGCGCTTTTTGGAAACAGAATCTGCCTTCCATTCCCGTAGCCACAAGGCCCTGCGGAGTACCACCGAATTGGCGGCTGCAACCGCCGTACGGCTCGCAGAGTCCAGGACAGCATTAATAGCGTAAGACGCAAATGCCGACGTCTGAGTGGTTATGGACGCCACCTGTGGCGCGGACGTGCGTGTGGCTGCGTCAATTTGCGCTTGACCTGCTGAGATAGCTTGTAGCGCCCATACGGCTGCGAACGCTGGGGCAAAAGAAGCGCCGATAGCTTCATAGATGGATTTCAACCAGAGCTCCATCTGCCTGTCAGTGGCATCTTTGAGTGAAGCCCCATCTTCCACTGCAAGTATGGATCTAGCTGCCAGTCTGGAGATTGGAGGATCCACTTTGGGACACTGAGCCCAACTTTTGACCACGTCAGGGGGAAAAGGATAACGTGTATCCTTAAGGCGCTTAGAAAAACGCTTATCTGGACAAGCATGGTGATTCTGGACTGCCTCTCTGAAATCAGAGTGGTCCAGAAACATACTCGGTGTACGCTTGGGAAACCTGAAACGGAATTTCTCCTGCTGAGAAGCTGACTCCTCCACCGGAGGAGCTGAGGGAGAAATATCCAACATACGATTGATGGACGCAATAAGGTCGTTCACTATGGCGTCCCCGTCCGGAGTATCAAGATTGAGAGCGGCCTCAGGATCAGAATCCTGATCAGCTGTCTCCGCATCATCAACCAGAGATTCCCCCCTCTGAGACCCTGCACAATATGATGATGTCGAGGGAAAATCTAAGCGAGCTCGCTTAGTCGGTCTGGGGCTGGGGTCTGTGTCAGAACCCTCAGCCTGGGATCCATGAGATACCCCGGGAGGACATTGTTGGTCCAGCTGAGGTGGGCCAGGGAACAAAGATTCAACAGAGTCCCTGTGCTGAGATACCGGCCTGGACTGCAAGGCTTCTAGTATCTTAGCCATAGTCTCAGAGAGTTTTGCAAACTCCGTCCCCGTCACCTGAACAGTGTTAGCAGGTGGCTCCCCCTGGGCCCCTCTTAGCAGAGGCTCCGGCTGAGTAAGTGCCACAGGGGCCGAACAGTGCACACAATGAGGGTCAGTGGAACCTGCCGGTAGCGGGGTCGTACATGCGGCGCAGGCAACATAATAAGCCTGTGTTTTGGCACCCCTGCCTTTCGTGGGTGCCATGCTATTATCTTCCCTGAGTAACACAATAGGGTATATAGCCAGAAATCAACTGTGCACCATACAGTGTAAAACATATATACCATAAACATATAATGTTACACTACTGCACAATGGGGCTAGCACCACAGGTGCTGCTTACCACCTGCCTAAAGCGGTTGTGAGGCCACCAGAGTCCCTGCCTGGGTCTCCCAGACTTTGTCCCCCTCTGCTGCGTCCGAGGAGCTGACAGGAATGGCTGCCGGCGTCCTGAGGAGAGGAGGGAGCTGTGGGCGTGACCCAGAAAGTGCGGGAACTGGTGCCCGCACTGTGCACAGTGAGGGGGGTGGAGTATGCAAAGCATGCTCCAGCCCTCAGTGCTGCTCGTTCTGTGCAGCGTCCCGCCCTTCCCCTGCCTGTCAGGGCTGTGGGCGGGAGGAAAGGAAACTGGGCCGCAAAAAGCCGGGGACTCTAGTAATAAACGCGGCCGCCGTAAAAGCGCGGCCGGCGTGAAAGTCCCCGGCGCACTACAAGTCCGAGCCGCGCCGCAGTGTTTCCATGGCCGCGGCGGTCAGTGCGGCAGTCCCTATACATAAACACACTCAGCAACGCTGAGTGTGTAATGGCACATATTAACCCGGTCAGCGCCGTGGTCCCCGGTGCACTAGCACACCCAGCAAAGCTGGAGTGTTGCTGTGCGCGGTCCCCACCGGGATACAGAGTACCTCCAAGTAGCAGGGCCATGTCCCTGAACGATACCCGGCTCCTATCCAGCAGGCTCCACAGGAGTTGTGGATGAAGCGCGGTCTCAGTGCCTGGAGACCGATAGGATCCCACTTCCACCAGAGCCCTAAGGGGGATGGGGAAGGAAAAACAGCATGTGGGCTCCAGCCTCCGTACCCGCAATGGATACCTCAACCTTACAACACCACCGACAAGAGTGGGGTGAGAAGGGAGCATGCTGGGGGCTCTATATGGGCCCACTTTTCTTCCATCCGACATGGTCAGCAGCTGCTGCTGACCAATCTGTGGAGCTGTGCGTGCGTGTCTGACCTCCTTCGCACAAAGCAAAAAACTGAGGAGCCCGTGGGAGCACGGGGGGTGTATAGGCAGAAGGGGAGGGGCTTAACACTTTTAAGTGTAATACTTTGTGCGGCCTCCGGAGGCATAGCCTATACACCCAATTGTCTGGGTCTCCCAATGGAGCGACAAAGAAAAGTGGAGAAAAAGTGGAGAAAAAAATGGCTAAAAAGTGAAGAAAAAGTGGAGAAAAAATGGATAAAAAGTGGAGAAAAAGTGGAGAAAAAGTGGAGAAAAAAATGGATAAAAAGTGGATAAAAAGTGGATAAAAAGTGGATAAAAAGTGGAGAAAAAGTGAAGAAAAAGTGGAGAAAAAGTAGAGAAAAAAATGTAGAAAAAGTGGAGAAAAAATGTAGAAAAATTGGAGACAAAGTGGAGAAAAAGTGGAGAAAAAAATGGATAAAAAGTGGAGAAAAAGTGGAGAAAAAAAGTGGAGAAAAAGTGGAGAAAAAAATGGATAAAAAGTGGAGAAAAAGTGGAGAAAAAAAGTGGAGAAAAAGTGGAGAAAAAGTGGAAAAAAAGTGGAGAAAAAGTGGAGAAAAAAAATCGCTAAAAAGTGAAGAAAAAGTGGAGAAAAAGTGGAGAAAAAAATGGAGAAAAAGTGGATAAAAAGTGGATAAAAAGTGGATAAAAAGTGGATAAAAAGTGGATAAAAAGTGAAGAAAAAGTGGAGAAAAAGTGGATAAAAAAATGTAGAAAAAGTGGAGAAAAAATGTAGAAAAAGTGGAGACAAAGTGGAGAAAAAGTGGAGAAAAAAAAATGGATAAAAAGTGGAGAAAAAGTGGAGAAAAAAAGTGGAGAAAAAGTGGAGAAAAAGTGGAGAAAAAGTGGAGAAAAAGTGGAGAAAAAAAATGGATAAAAAGTGGAGAAAAAGTGGAGAAAAAACTGGCTAAAAAGTGGAGAAAAAATTGAGAAAAAGTGGAGAAAAAGTGGAGAAAAAGTGGAGAAAAAATGGATAAAAAGTGGAGAAAAAGTGGAGAAAAAAGTGGAGAAAAAAGTGGAGAAAAAGTGGAGAAAAAGTGGAGAAAAAGTAGAGAAAAAAATGGAGAAAAAGTGGATAAAAAGTGGATAAAAAGTGAAGAAAAAGTGGAGAAAAAGTAGAGAAAAAGTGGAGAAAAAATGTAGAAAAAGTGGAGACAAAGTGGAGAAAAAAATGGATAAAAAGTGGATAAAAAGTGGATAAAAAGTGGATAAAAAGTGGAGAAAAAAATGGAGAAAAAGTGGAGAAAAAGTGGAGAAAAAGTGGAGAAAAAGTGGAGAAAAAAATGTAGAAAAAGTGGAGAAAAAATGTAGAAAAAGTGGAGACAAAGTGGAGAAAAAAATGGATAAAAAGTGGAGAAAAAGTGGAGAAAAAGTGGAGAAAAAAATGGATAAAAAGTGGATAAAAAGTGGAGAAAAAGTGGAGAAAAAGTGGAGAAAAAAATGGATAAAAAGTGGAGAAAAAGTGGAGAAAGAGTGGAGAAAAAATGGAGGAAAAAATGGAGAAAAAAATGGAGAAAAAAGTGGAGAAAAAGTGGAGAGAAAGTGGAGAGAAAGTGGAGAAAAAGTGGAGAAAAAGTGGAGAAAAAGTGGAGAAAAAGTGGAGAAAAAGTGGAGAAAAAGTGGAGAAAAAGTGGAGAAAAAAATGGAGAAAAAGTGGAGAAAAAGTGGAGCACCCTTTGGTGCCTTTCATGTGGCACTAAGGGGTGCTTAGCTTTGTATTTAGCCAAAAAAATGAAAAAAAAAATGACGTAGGGTTCCCCCTAGTTTTGTAGCCAGCTAGGGTAAAGCAGATGGCTGCAGCCTGCAGACCACAGCTGTCAACCTCACCTTGGCTGGTAATCCAAAACTGAGGGCACCCCACGCTGTTATTTTAAATTAAATAATTTAAAAAAAAAAAAACACGTAGGGGTCCCCCAAAATTGGATCACCAGCCAAGGTAAAGCAGACAGCTGGGGCCTGATATTCTCAGACTAGGGAGGTCCATGGTTATTGGACTCTCCCCAGCCTAAAAATAGCAGGCCGCAGCCGCCCCAGAAGTGGCGCATCCATTAGATGCGCCAATCCTGGTGCTTCGCCCCAGCTCATCCCGCGCCCTGGTGCGGTGGCAAACGGGGTAATATATGGGGTTAATACCAGATGTGTAATGTCACCTGGCATCAAGCCCTGGGGTTGGTGAGGTCAGGCGTCTATCAGATACCCGACATCACCAACCCAGTCAGTAATAAAAAAAAATAGACGACAAACACATTTTTATTTGAAAAAACACTCCCCAAAACATTCCCTCTTTAACCAATTTATTAGAATGAAAAAACAAATCCAGGTCTGGTGTAATCCAAGGGGTTGCCATGACGATCCACACTGTCCCAGTCAATGAAGAGCAGGATGTTCCCCATTGGCTAGGAGAGCAGTGCAGTGACCTGAGCTAACATCAATGGGTCAGCCCAGGTCACTGCAGGGCATGACAAGTGCTGCTGTCAGTGAGGTACATTACCTGCGCTGATCTCCTGCACACTGACAGCTCCTGTCACTGAGTTCAATGACCGCCGCCTTCACAGCCAAATATCGCGAGAGGTCCGTGACGTCACCGCTAGTCAGTCTTGGGTCGGAAGCGAGAGGTGATGTGACAAGCGGCGGCCATGGAGGACAGTGACAGCGCTGAGGTCGGGATGGCGGGACTTCATCACCGCAGGTAAGCCGAGCGGGACCATGTGTGTGTGTGTGTGTGTGTGTGTGTGTATCTATATGTGTACATGCCGCGGGCAGGAGGGGGCGGAGTGAGCTGAGCGGGAAGTGTGGGCTTCCTGCACGTAACTAAGATAAACATCGGGTTACTAACCAAAGCGCTTTGCTTGGATACCCGACGTTTATCTTGGTTACCAGCTTCTGGCAGGCTGCCAGCGATGGCTCCTGCACACTGTAGCTGTAAAAAGCCCTGCTTTTTGCTGCTAGAACCGTTCTCGAACGTATCTAGAACTATCGAGCTTTTGCAAAAAGCTCGAGTTCTAGTTCGATCTCGAACAGCCCCCAAAATCACTCGAGCCTAGAACTGGAGAACCACGAACCGCGAACCGCGCTCAACTCTAGTTGTGGGACAATGTCAAAAACCTTTGCAAAGTCTAAAAACACTATATCCAGAGATACCCCTCTTTCCAGGTTTCTACTCCACCTCTTCATAAAAATGGTTCATGTTGGTTTCTCAACTTCTAGTTCTGGTAAAGAAGCTGGCTATCCCTCAAAAGGTTATTTTCTACCATATACACCTCTATATAGTCCCTTACAAACCTCTAAAACATTTTTCCCACAATGGATGTTAAATGAATGATATATCATGAAATAGCGTGTTGTTATCTACAGGGACCCATATTGTAACTAGTAATAGGACTGACCTCTCTATTCCCTTGAGTAGGTGCCTGTGCCTATTGGACAATAAGGCACTGCCTCCATATGCAGCCTATAGAAAAAATATAATATGAATTAGTTATAACATATGGGTAAACCCTTTACAACTAATATTACAATTTTCTGTATAAAACCATAGCTATTCATAGAATCATAGAATGGTAGAGTTGGAAGGGACCTCAAGGGCCATTGGGTCCAACCCCCTGCGAGTGCAGGTTTTCCTAATACATCCCAGCTGTATGTTTATCCAGTTTCCGCTTGAAGATTTCCATTGATGGAGAGCTCACCAGCTCCTGTGGTCGCCTGCTCCACTCACTGACTGCCCTCACGGTCAGAAAGTTTTTCCTAATGTACAATCTGAACCTCATTCCTTTTAGTTTCATCCCATTGCCTCTTGTACTTCCTTGCGCTAATTAGAATAGGGTGGTTCCCTCTACACTGTGATTTTCATATATTTGTAGACCTCTATTAAGTCTGCTCTCAGTTTTCTCTATTAAAAACTAAATTTTCCTAGTTCTTTTAGCCGGTCTTCATATGACATGGTTTGCAGATCTTCTGCCATCTCGGTTGCTCTTCTCTGGACTTGCTCCAATATATCGATGTCTTTCTTGAATTGAGGAGCTCAGTACATAGAATTCAATTGTCGATTAAAGTGTATTGCCAAATCTACATAATTGTCGCATATTTAGTAATCTTGTCCAAACTGTAGACAGTCAAAAAGGGAATAGTGCAAAAGGGTTTGTATCCATCTCACTTGTTGAGTGCATGGTCAAAAAGCTCAATAGCAATAGAAGTCCAACTGAAAACAGCACTAATTTAATCCATAAAAAAGGGAAAGCTTTATGGATCCATATTAAAAACAAGGTTATCACAACACGTTTCTGGCCTTTATAGTCCTTAGACTCAGCCCAAATGTTCACTGAAAGTAGCACACACACACACACATATATATATATATATATATATATATATATATATATAGATATATATATATATATACATATGCAATTTTTTTATTTTTGTAAGGCCCGTCACCTCCATCTCGAGCCATGATGATGACTTGATGGATAAACACTCTGTAGGAAGAACGATTTTGTGCATTCTAGATAGGTCCACTAGGGTCCTCTCTGCCGTAATTTAGTATTAAGCTATCGGATTGCTGGTGTAACACCTGCCTGGAGCCACAGACTCAGACGGGCTGTAATGGACAGGCTAGAGGGAAGCCACTCACCAAGCAGGACCCCCTGAGCCCTGAAACCCTTTAACCCCTAGTCAGGGATTTGGAATTACACAGGGCAGAATCGGCAGGCAAGGGCATAATCAGAAAACGAAGCAGAGGTCAAATCCGGATCGGGCAGCGAGGTACATAAACAGCAGGCATGAGACGTAGTCAGGAACAAGCAGAAGTCAGAACACCAGAATTACAGAACAGGGCAGAACAGGAACCAGAATATGAGAACTATCTCTGGCAGTGGTCAGCAGATAGGAGGGGAATTACAAAGGGTGTGGTGTCTTCCCATTGGTTGTAGCTGAATGATGGTACTTCAGCTGGAAGACACACGCCACCTATAGTCAGCCAGTGGTACTGCAACTCCCAAGGAAACCCAGACCAATGGATGAGCAGAGCCTGTGCCCACCGGCGCCGCTGGCATCGACTCCTCTCCTATCACCAGCACTATCCATGGCAGAAACACGGAGTCACCTGGCGATCGGAGCAGAAGTTGCTGGAGCGAACTCTGGTGGTGACGTAACAGCTGGTCTTCCTCTTCACCTTGTTCCTTCTATTCTTCACTTTACCACACATTAATTGACATACTATATGTGTAAGTAATAGCAGCGACAAAATTAATTGAAACACATAAATGAGTACACCTCAAGCTTTAGTGACATGTTAGTGTGACGCCCTGGCTGGGCCTGGTAGTCACAAATAGGGCCCCGCATTACACCCTTCCCTCACAGGTAACACACAGCCAACCTTAAAACCCTAGTCACCCCCTCGGGGCTTGATAGACACACCAGGGAGCGGAACCAGGCGGTTGGAAGATGCCCACCTAGGAGTTTTAGACAGCCCAGGGCGGGGAAAAAAGTCAGTTCAGTTCAGTTCAAAGAGTGCAGTTGGAGAGTTCAAGGAGAGTGGAGGTCAGGCCTGTGTCTGGGCCTGAGGCAAACTGACAGGTACCAGGGTAGGAGCCCTGGTGCCTTTGGTAGGAGGCAGACAGCGGTCTCCGTCTGCAGGAACCGGGAAGACGGCTCGGTGGAACCGAGGTGGACCGGGACAGGGTAGTGGCCTGCTGGTACCGACCCGGTGAACCGACTCGGAAACCGGAGCACACAGGGGGGTACTCAGACCCTGAAGCTAGGTCCAGAAGCAACTACGACTAGTTAATTAACTGATTGCAGCCAGGACTAGAGGTCCTGTCCCACTCAAAGTCCCGATTGAAGGCAACAGCCCACCAAGGGGGATAACAGGCCACCGTGAAGGCTCAGAGATCCCACTGGCCAGCGTCTGCAGGCAAGGGCTCTTTAGGCCACATCCAGCTGGGAACGGACTCCTGAAGTTGCAAGCGCAGGTAGTCCACCATTCCAAAACAGGTGCAGGAGAAAGACAGAGACCACCAGCCGGATGGGGGAACCCGAACGCAGCCGGCTGCGGGCACCGACCACCATCACCTTGGTTTACCAGAGACTCGTGTGTGTTTCTAATAGTGAGTACATCAGCACCCTGCGGTCACCCATCTCCCTGCACCACCAGTCCCCAATGGGTCCCGGGGCCACCATCCCTGCCCACGGAGGGGTTAACAACTTGCTGCGCAACATCTCCCCCGGGTGCCCCGTAACTGCAGCGGTGGTGTCCAATATCACCACATACCGTGGGTGGTGTCACGAACTCCGTACGGCCCAGCCCGTACATATACGTCCTACACCCACCATCCCATCACTCCCCTTTTCATTTGAAGTGACCGCGAGACCCCGGGTCCGGAGACCCTCGAGCCACCCACAGAAGGACCGGATCCGAGCAGCACGGCTGCCGAGAGCGGGGTGGTACATTAGTAATGCAAAATAAGATCTGATCTTATATTCTGACCCATGGGATTTGTAGTGTTAATCCAATTTGATTATTTGATAGAGCTCTCCTCCAATCCCCACCTCAAATTGGTTCAATATAACGGAAAGAAAAGTGAGTTACATCACTTGCATGAGTATGTAAAATATGTTTAGATACATTTGACGGATTAGATGCATTAGGATTGATGGCATCTCTAACGTTATCTAAGTCTTTGTTTCCATTTACACCCTGCTTAAAATAAATTGCATGCTTTGTACTGTGCCCGATACACTACATAGGTAAAATTACAATTTATGAATTGCTTCTATTTCGAATTGCTTTTATCAATCATATTTATTTTAATACTTTTACAAGCATAATTTACAACATCTGCATTTTTGCATTCCGTATTTGTACAAACCATTGCATTTCAATAATCAGATACCATTGCGCTTCTGTTGTAAACCATACTGGGTGACAAGACATTACCAAGGGTGGGAGCTCTTTTACTCGAAAAACCACAACCATTAGGCATGGCGTTTCTCATTCTGTCAATTATAAGTAATTTTAACCCTTTCACCCCCAGGTGATCTTCTAGTTTTTGTTTTAGTTTTTTACCTTTCCTTCTTCCAAGAGCCATAACTTTTTTATTTTTCATACAATATAGCCATATAAAGGATTGTTTTTTTGCGGAACGAGTTGTACTTTTGAACAACATCATATATGCTGTCCCATATTGTACTGGAAAAGGGTTAAAAATTCCAACTGCGTTGAAATTGGAAAAAAAAAGTGCAATTGCACAATTGTTTTTTGTTTGTGTTTTTTTTTATTTATCGTGTTCATTATTTTGAAAAACTGACCTGGTATTATGTAGATATCGGTACCAGACATGTATAGTTTTACTTTTATCCAAGTGGTGAAAATAAAATCAGATGTAAAATCAAACAAGAAAAAAAAAGGAATAGCGCTTTTGTCGCTCTTTTCCGAGACCTGTAGTGTTCTCATTTTTCAGGATCTGGGGCTCAGTGATGGCTTATTTTTTTGTGTCTTGAGCTGGGGTTTTTAATTATACAATTTTTGCATAGCTGTGATGTTTTGATCATGTGTTATTGCATTTTTTATGCAATGTTGTAGCGACCCAAAAAACGTAATTTTGTCGTTTGGAATTTTTTTCTTGCTACACGTGTAACAATCAGATGAACTGATTTTATATTTTCATAGATTGGGCATTTCTGAATGTGGTGATAACAAATATATGCACTTTTTATTATTATTATTATTATTATTATTATTATTGTTTTATTGTCAATAGGGCAAAAGAGGGGTGATTTGAACTTTTAGGGTTTTTATATTTTTTAAAACTATTTTTTTACTTTTTATGCTGATTATACACTGTCTGATCGCTTCTGCTGGGCACAAAAAAAATTCTTTTCATCTTTGACTTTGTCTGTGGCTATATTATCTAGGGAGATTAGGTTCACGAAGTCAGCCTATCTGTATTCCGGATCTGCAGAAAACGTCATGCAACAGGACATGGTGGATCGGTATTGGTTGAATGTTCTACGCCTACAGAGTCCTTTGTTAATATCATCGGTCAATGGAAGAGCTTTATTCAAGGCCGTTCATTTCATTACAGAGCAGGTGGAGCTTCAGATAAGAACCCTGCACACGGAGAAGATCACCTTCTATATGCTGCTTAACCTGTCTCATCCACTCCTCCTAGGTCTGCCTTGTCTTCAAATTCACAAACCTGTCTTAGACTGGTGGTCCAGTAAGGTGCTTCATTGGGGACTCTTCTGCCACGAGAGCAGTCTAGTCCCTCTACATCCTGCTAGTTCGCCTTTGTCACCATCTAGTTTGCAGAGTCTGCCGCCTCCCTGCGGTCATATGCGGACGTCTTTGTGGCGCCCTGGACAAGCCAGGACGTCATAGGTACTACAACAACACACCCCACACCCCGGCTAGGCACATCTAGGTCAAACACAAATCCTTGTTGCCTCCCTCCAGGGGCTGATGTCCACACCAGGGGGTGGGCCAGGTGGTTGGCCCCGCCCACCGAGGAGTTCACAGTCCTGGAGGCGGGAAAAGGAAGGGAGTTGAGTTGAGGAGTTTTGAAGAGTGAAGTGGTAGTGGAGGAGACTGACCGTGTCCGGGTGCGTGGCCCGGGCACAAACAGCAAGGTTGGCAGACGGTGGTGACCGTCTGCAGGAGAGGCTGATTGAAGCGAACCGTAAGGACCGGGGATGGGTGGTGGCCCGACGGTACCGGATCGGGGAGCAAAGAGAAGCCAGCACTATTCAGCAGGGTTACGGACCCCGACCAGGCTAGGAGTCGCCGTAAAACTGGTCAAATCCGTTAGCGAAGGGAACCTCCGGGGTTTCCCAGCAGTCAAGACCCGATTGAAGGCAACAGCTCACACCGTGAAGGGAAACACAGTCACCGCCAAGGATACAGTTCCCAGGGCCAGAGCCTGCGGGCAAAAGGGGCTCCCTCAGCATCCATCCAAGCTGGGGAGCGGGTTACCGGTGGGAAGCCATTGGAACCGTAAACACAACACAGGTGCAGGGAAAGGCAGTCACCACCAACCTACCGGGAGAACTACTGCAGCCGTCTGTGGGACCCGTCCATCCAGCCGTTTGTTTTACCGGAGACTTTGCATTCGTCATTGGCTGAGTGAGTACCACCGTGCCGTGTGGCACCGCGCTGCCCCCGCGACCCTGCACCTCACCAGGCCCCGTAACCCGCCTGCCATCCCTAACCCTCACCGGGCCCCGGGACAACCAACCCCCCTACCCACGGAGGGGAGAAACAACATCCAAGCTGCTCCCTGTCACCGCTCCCGGGATCCCCGTCCAGAGCAGCGGTGGTGTCACAACCTCACCACAACCGTGGGTGGCGTCACGGACAATATCCCTAAACCAAACCATCCCCCTTTCACTCACAGGCGAGGAGCGCCGCTCGAGTCCCTGGGATCCGGCCCACCGCTCGAGCCACCGAGCACCAGCAGCAGCCGGACCCGAGCAGTGGGTGAGCGCAGCGTCCCCTCCTCCGCCCGCGACATCTTCAATAAGAAAGAAGTTGAGACGTTACCTTCTCATATGCTGTATGACTGTCCTATAGTTCTGCTTCTGGGATGCTCTTCTCCTCGAGGTCATATTTATCCTCTATCTCTGGCAGAGACTCAGGCCATGTCAGACTACATCAAGAACAACCTGGCAAGAGGGTTTATCCAGAAGTCTCTTTGCCAGCAGGAGCTAGATTCTTTTTTGGCTAGAAAAAGCATGGCACTCTCCGGCCATGTATTGTCTATAGAGGCCTCAATCAAATTACGGTCAAGAACAATTATCTTTTGCCTCTCATACCAGAATTATTTGATCATCTCAGAGGTGCCAGGATCTTTACCAACCTCAATCTTCAAAGGGCATACAAGCTGATCCACATACATGAGGGAGATGAATGGAAAACTAAGTTCAACATCGGGAGAAAGCTACTTTGAGTATAATCTCATGCTGTTCGGTTTTAGTAATGCCCCAGCTGTCTTCCAAGAGTTTGTAAATTACATCTTCCGAGATCTCCTCTATTTGTGCATAGTGGTCTACCTGTTGGATATTATGGTCTTATAGAAGTTCTGTATGCAAGGTGACAATTCGTATTGAACTGATGATGCCCTACAACTTTGTAAATCATGTTTTTTCTCTATCTCGTTCCGTTTTCGAGATAAAAATGCTAACTCTGTTGTTTTCCACCAGGTGGTGCTATAGGGGGTTTCATTGCGTAGCGCATGGGTACTTTACTATACCTAGACACCACTTCTATGCCTATAGCTGCCGCCGTTCTCAAGTTAATGGCGGTGGATAGGATATGGGTGGACACAATGTATACAAGATTATCTTAGCACAGGAACAGTTTTATTTAAACACATCCAATTGTGGAAATTATTATACCAAGATCTATTGATTAAAATGAACTTTGTTTGTGGGAAACCCACTATAAGTTCAACAGTTTTCTCCTCTGAGGCAATTTCCTGTAGAACAGCAGTATCAAGAAATTGGAGCAAACATAAAAGGAGATATCAGCAATCACACATCAAGTCACATCAAGTCTATAACTGTGTACTGACAATGTGGGTTTTATAAAATAGGCATCCCCTGCTTGGATTATTGCTGGTGCCATGCTATGCCAGGCGATACGATCACTACTACCAATAATTATGTATAAAAGATCAAACTTACATCAACATGAAGCCAAAGACTATGCCGCTCACACACTGCTGCTATTTCTTCCAGAGAATCAAATGCTCCAAAAACGGTTGCCCCACAAGTTGTGATTACCAAGAAAGGCACAGAACCCTGAAGTGAGAAAAATAATCCCAAGTACATTATCAATAGAAATCTGTGATCCTTTCATATAGATTTAAATATTTCTATGATTTTTTTTTTTTACTCATGGATTTTAATTTTTACTGATTGCATGAGAATATGTGATGGATACAGAATCATTGATGACATGTTCTAGAGGTATTCCACCCTATAGATAATCTTTTAGGGTAAAATATACGGTAATCACTTAATAAAGCATCATATGCTGTTACACGGCATATCTACATAAATTACCATGCACATAGCTTTTTCATGTACAGGCACCTTCCAGTTAAACAAAATTATGCTTAAAGGAGTTATCCACTTTGAAAAAAATATATGGACCCCAAATGATTCCTGTATTGTAAAATAAAGTCAAATGGTGTTAGGGCCAGGTGGACGGGCAGACCCAGGAGGTGGATCCACTGGACCGAACTCCTTGATGATGGTAAGGGGTCCGGTAGCTGGAGCACTATAGGCAGCAGAACAGTCCGTGCACAAGAGTATAACGGAGGAGTCCCTGGGACCACGGAGTCACTGATGGTAGTCCGGGTGACGGAGCTCAGGTTCGGAAGCCGAGAAGATGTCAGGCGGGGTCCGGAACCTTTGGAGCGAGATGACGGGTCACCGCAGGGATCCGAGATGGTACGGACTGTCAGGATGGCAGATAGGCAGCGTTCGGGGTTCGGGATTCGGCAGGACCGGATGGCGAGGCAGGGTCGGCTCTAGGAAGAGAGAGAGGTGAGTATCTCAGGAACACAAGGAGACCTGACTCCTAGCTTGAGAAACACGAAGATCAGGCCCCGCCCACTTGGACATTAATCCCCTTTATACCCTGTACCTGTTTGCATCATTTCCTGTTAATGGACGCTGGCCCTTTAAGAAAGGGTCAATGACCGCGCGCGCGCCCTAATGCGCATGCGCGCGGCCCGAGTGCCAGAAGCCAGGGCAGGAAGCTGAGAGGAGGAAGCAGCAGGGCCGGGCTGGGGCTGAGAAGCCGACGGGCGCCGGGAGCGGGGACCAGGACGCCGGGGACGCGCCGGCAATGGATGCTGGAGAGCGGGGAGCGGCGGTGACCGGACAGAGGAACCGGGAAGCGAGGCAGGAGAGCCGGGAAGCGTGACAGGTGAGCCGGGGGGCAGCGCAGGGGACCCGGGGAGCGTGACAAATGGTGCTCACCATCCCTGCTTTAGTCCCATCTCCTTTTTGGCTGCAGTAATATTACACTGACATCAGCCCTGTAGCGAATCACTGAGCATAGCGGTCCTACTAATGTAGGCGGCATGAGCTGCACTGGTTAGTGATTGGCTGCAGAGGTGATGTGCACTGCAATCATGATGTCACCTCTGCAGCCAAAACAGAGACCAGGGCAGCGTTGCAGAGATGGCATTGGAGCAATGGACTGTAAGTGCTGTTTGGCCTAGGCGTGGGAAAATCCCTTTAAGGCCCTGTGCGCACGCTACGGATTTACCGCGGATTTTACCGCGGATTTGCTGCAGAAATGTGTCTAACATTTCTGCAGTCATTCCCCAGCAAAACCTATGGGTATAAAAAATGCTGTGCGCACACTGCGTTTTTTTATACCTGTGGATTTACCCGCGGATTTTCCGCTGCAGAATTAATGTGCATGTCACTTTTTTTCTGCAGGTACCTGCAGTTTTTGGCATAGATAATGGTAAAAATTTGCAGGGACCAACCTGCGGAAAAAAACACGGCAAATCCGCACCAAACCGCGGCAAACCGCATGCTGATTTCGTTGCGGTTTTTAACCACAGATGCGAGATTCCTTCAGGGGGTCCGGATTTTCCTTGAGAAAAAGTCACTTTCTTGTGCGCACATGGCCTAAATGTCCATAAATCGTTAATTATACAAGTTAATAATATGTTTCTGTTATCGTAGCTAACCCAATCATCAGCTACTGCGCTGGTCCTTAGTTCAGCAGCTTCATTTCTGGTGCTGTCCTTGATATAAAAGAGTGTCAGCAGGTGACCAATGTTGTGTGTGAAGGTGGCAGACTATTTCAGTGGCTAAGTCCGGCCCGGCATCACCACCTGGTACACCACTGCGGTGGACTCTGGGTAGCTTTCCAGGGACCGCAGTGCTTGAATCAGCAGCCGCATTTTGCTCTGACGCCCTGCACAACTACATGAGGAACTGGACGGAGACAAGTGGGAGGGTGAGGAAGCTGCTGCCGGATTCTCCATATTAAAAATATCTCTAATGTGTCTGTGTGTGCATGTATGATGTGTATCTATGTGTGTCAGTGTATATGACTGTGAATATACAGTTAGGTCCAGAAATATTTGGACAGTGACACAATTTTCGCGAGTTGGGCTCTGCATGCCACCACATTGGATTTGAAATTAAATCTCTACAACAGAATTCAAGTGCAGATTGTAACGTTTAATTTGAAGGTTTGAACAAAAATATCTGATAGAAATTGTAGGAATTGTACACATTTCTTTACAAACACTCCACTTTTAGGAGGTCAAAAGTAATTGGACAAATAAACCAAACCCAAACAAAATATTTTTATTTTCAATATTTTGTTGGGAATCCTTTGGAGGCAATCACTGCCTTAAGTCTGGAACCCATGGACATCACCAAACGCTGGGTTTCCTCCTTCTTAATGCTTTGCCAGGCCTTTACAGCCGCAGCCTTCAGGTCTTGCTTGTTTGTGGGTCTTTCCGTCTTAAGTCTGGATTTGAGCAAGTGAAATGCATGCTCAATTGGGTTAAGATCTGGTGATTGACTTGGCCATTGCAGAATGTTCCACTTTTTTGCACTCATGAACTCCTGGGTAGCTTTGGCTGTATGCTTGGGGTCATTGTCCATCTGTACTATGAAGCGCCGTCCGATCAACTTTGCGGCATTTGGCTGAATCTGGGCTGAAAGTATATCCCGGTACACTTCAGAATTCATCCGGCTACTCTTGTCTGCTGTTATGTCATCAATAAACACTAGTGACCCAGTGCCATTGAAAGCCATGCATGCCCATGCCATCACGTTGCCTCCACCATGTTTTACAGAGGATGTGGTGTGCCTTGGATCATGTGCTGTTCCCTTTCTTCTCCAAACTTTTTTCTTCCCATCATTCTCGTACAGGTTGATCTTTGTCTCATCTGTCCATAGAATACTTTTCCAGAACTGAGCTGGCTTCATGAGGTGTTTTTCAGCAAATTTAACTCTGGCCTGTCTATTTTTGGAATTGATGAATGGTTTGCATCTAGATATGAACCCTTTGTATTTACTTTCATGGAGTCTTCTCTTTACTGTTGACTTAGAGACAGATACACCTACTTCACTGAAAGTGTTCTGGACTTCAGTTGATGTTGTGAACGGGTTCTTCTTCACCAAAGAAAGTATGCGGCGATCATCCACCATTGTTGTCATCCGTTGACGCCCAGGCCTTTTTGAGTTCCCAAGCTCACCAGTCAATTCCTTTTTTCTCAGAATGTACCCGACTGTTGATTTTGCTACTCCAAGCATGTCTGCTATCTCTCTGATGGATTTTTTCTTTTTTTTTAAGCCTCAGGATGTTCTGCTTCACCTCAATTGAGAGTTCCTTAGACTGCATGTTGTCTGGTCACAGCAACAGCTTCCAAATGCAAAACCACACACCTGTAATCAACCCCAGACCTTTTAACTACTTCATTGATTACAGGTTAACGAGGGAGACGCCTTCAGAGTTAATTGCAGCCCTTAGAGTCCCTTGTCCAATTACTTTTGGTCCCTTGAAAAAGAGGAGGCTATGCATTACAGAGCTATGATTCCTAAACCCTTTCTCCGATTTGGATGTGAAAACTCTCATATTGCAGCTGGGAGTGTGCACTTTCAGCCCATATTATATATATAATTGTATTTCTGAACATGTTTTTGTAAACAGCTAAAATAACAAAACTTGTGTCACTGTCCAAATATTTCTGGACCTAACTGTATTTATAGGTATTTTTGTGAATTTGTCTTCAAATATGTATGTGTATGTATGCCTGTATAGTGTACATATCTGTGTATTATTATTATTATTATTATTTATTATTATAGCGCCATTTATTCCATGGCGCTTTACAAGTGAGAGAGGGTATACGTACAACAATCATTAACAGTACAAGACAGACTGGTATAGGAGGAGAGAGGACCCTGCCCGTGAGGGCTCACAGTCTACAGGGAATGGGTGATGGTACAATAGGTGAGGACAGAGCTGGTTGCGCAGTGGTCTACTGGACTGAGGGCTATTGTAGGTTGTAGGCTTGTTGGAAGAGGTGGGTCTTGAGGTTCCTCTTGAAGCTTTCCATGGTAGTGGAGAGTCTGATGTGCTGAGGTAGAGCGTTCCAGAGTATGGGGGATGCACGGGAGAAATCTTGGACGCGATTGTGGGAAGAGGAGATAAGAGAGGAGCAGAGAAGGAGATCTTGTGAGGATCTGAGGTTGCGTGCAGGTAGGTACCGGGAGACTAGGTCACAGATGTAGGGAGGAGACAGGTTGTGCATGGCTTTGTATGTCATGGTTAATGTTTTGAACTGGAGTCGTTGGGCGATGGGAAGCCAGTGTATGTGTGTGTCTGCGTGTGCATGGGGCGCCCTTTGACTCTTTCGCCCTGGACCCACGAAAACTTGGAGCCGGCCCGGAGCTAAGTGAACCCCCTTTTTTATGTACACATAGGTTATGACAAAGAAGGAGACTAGCTAACTTGTTTATTTCCAAACCTAAGCTAGCATTCTTTCTTTTTATACATTAGGGGGGAACGAGAAGGGGGCTGGCTCAGTTATTGTACTGTACCCTTCACACCCAGCTCTGACGCTAAACCAACATGGGAAAATCAGTCCGGTGTTTATGTCGCGGGCGGAGGAGGGGACGCTGCGCTCTCCCACTGCTCGGGTCCGGCTGCCGCTGCTGCGGCCTGCTGCTGCTCGGTGGCTCGAGCGATGGGCCGGATCCCGGGGACTTAAGCGGCGCTCCTCGCCCGTGAGTGAAAGGGGTTTGGTTTTTGGGATAGTTTATTGTCCGTGACGCCACTCACGGTTGTGGTGATTGTAGGAACACCACCGCTGCTTTGTATGGGAATTCCGCGAGCGGTGACAGGGAGCAGCAAAGTTGTTAGTTCTCCCCTCCGTGGGTAGGGGGTGGCTGTCCCGGGGCCTAGTGATGAGTTGGAGGATGAGGGATGGCGGGGCCGGTGCAGGGCTTGGTGGGGTGCAGTGACGCGGGGCAGCGCTGTGCCTCACGGCACTGTGGTACTCACTCAGCCTGAGACGGTGACACAGTTCTCGGTAAAACACACGGCTGGAAAGACGGTTCCCACGGACGGCTGCTGTTGCTTTTCCCCGGTAGTTGACCCGCTCCCCGGCTTTGATATGTGCCGGAGGAGCCCCTCTTTGCCCGCAGGCGCTGGCCCTGAGAAACTGGTGCCTTGGCGGTGGCGGTGTCTCTCTCTAACGGTCGGACTGTTGCCTTCAATCGGGACTTGGTTGTTGGGAGACCCGGAGGTCCCCTTCACTGACGGATTTGGCAAATTCACGGCGACTCCTAGCCTTGCTGGGATCCGAAAGGCCCCTGCCAATGGTGCTGGCTTCTCTTCGTATACCACTCCGGTACCGCCGGGCCACCACCCGTCCACGGTCCTTTCGGCAACCTCCAAGTAGCCTCTCCTGCAGACAGTCACCGCCGTCTGCTGACCTTGCTGTTCTCAGTCCGGGGCACACACCCGGACCAACTTCAGGCTTTCTCAACTGTCACTTTCTCTGTCACTACTCTCACTGTCCTCCTTCTTCTTCCACTCTTGCTCCTCTACCACTTCACTTTTCACTGTTTACTCCTTCACTTCCCTAGCTGAACTGCCTGGTTTTCCCGCCTCCAGGGCTGTGAACTCCTAGGTGGGCGGAGCCAACCGCCTGGCCCACCCCCTGGTGTGGACATCAGCCCCTGGAGGAAGGCAACAAGGATTTTTGTGTAGCTTTGGTGTACCTATCCGGGGTGTAGGGTGTGGTGGTGTTATGACCTGTGACCCCTGGCTTGCCCAGGGCGTCACATTTATCATAGGGCTTGAGGTGGGGCGGCCAAACCCAGGGCTGCAGGGAAGAGCTGATGATCTGGGCACTTGCCATAACAGAAGTATGTTAGTAAGTTGTATTAGTTGCGCCATCAGACCCTTACATTCATGTGGCTTTTAGCATACACACTTATTTTAAAGACTATCTTATTTGGTGTTACCTGAGATATAACTTTCTGTATTTTGTGTTCCAAGTCTTCAGGAATCATTTTCCCTCTGTTTTGAAATAAAGTTACAACATAAAATCACATGCACGATGCACGGTCGGATATCTGGGTGCGGGCATAGCTGGCATCCAGCGTTTTATCATGTGCTAATCATGCACTTTATTATGTATCAAGCTAATCAGCAGTTCGCTTGGCCTAGACGATAAAATCAGTCAGCTCCATTATGTAACCGTAAAGATTCGCTGCTGACAATTTTATATAACGTCTGCAGAAAACGAAAGAAAAAAATAAAAATAAAATAGACAGAATATAAAAAAGCAAACATTAAATTAAGAAGTTTGTGTAAAATATGTACCCTCAATCCTTGATGACTTAAAGGAAACCTGTCATGTAAAAACACACTACTAATCCGCAGATATGGGGTTAATCTGCATTTTAATGGCTTTCTGAACCTTCCCGACACCCGCTCTTAATGCTCTGCTACCGGGAGGAAGTTCACTTTAATCCTACTGGCAGAGTTCAGCTTCTAGTCATGGTGGTGGTGTCGGTGCAGGTTGAGTCACCGTTTAAGCCTGCTTTACACGCTGCAATGTATCTTACAATGTGTCGGCGGGGTCACGTCGTAAGTGACGCACATACAGCATCGTAAGGTGCATTGTAGTGTGTGACAGGTACGTGCGATTGCGATTGAACGGTAAAACCTTCATCGCATACACATCGTACCTTTCTCTAGAATTGCACATCAGATTGTTCATCGTACCCAGGGTAGCACACATTGCAGTGTGTGACACCCCGGGAACGATGAACAGATCTCACCTGCCTCCTGCGGCTCCCGGCCCACAATGCAGAAGGAAGGAGGTGGGCGGGATGTTTACGTCCCGCTCAGCTCCGCCCCTCCGCTTCTATTGGCCGGCTGCCGCGTGATGTCGATGTGACGCCGAACGTCCCTCCCACTCAAAGAAGTGGACGTTCGCCGCCCACATCGAGGTCGTATGGACGGGTAAGTACGTGTGACGGGGGTTAATCGTTTGTGCGGCACATTCAACAAATTGAACGTGCCACACATACGATGGGGGCATTGCAAATCGCATACGCTATCGTTATGCGAAATTGCAACGTGTAAAGCAGGCTTTAGTGTATTCCGGGGCTCTCATTGTGGATGTCAAGCAGGTTTACTACACTATTAACCCCATATCTGCAAGTTCATAGCATTTTTTCACATGACAAGTTCCCTTTAAAGAGCTTGTCCACACCATGATATTGATGGCCAATCCTCAGATTGGTGTGGTTTCCTATACCCAGCACCCCCCACTGAGCAGCGGTGTGCAACCATGGTGGCCAGAATAGCACAGCTCTGAATTCTGTTTAAAGGCCTATTTCAGGTGTTGCAGTTCAGCTCTTATTAACAGGCAACCCATCAGCTCAAAACACTGTGTTTACCTGAAGAAGTGCTGTTAACCAAAGTGCTGGTGTATGTTTACTGCTGCCACTCACAATATAGAACTGTGAGCGGTGATTATAGCCACTTCATACACCATGACTAAAAGTAGCAGCTCCAGGGAGGAAATATGTTCATTTTCTCCTGGTAGCCACACTTTCTGTAAGGCCTAAGCCACACGGTGAGAAAAACGGTCTGAGTGGAGTGCGATAAAACATCGCATTCCACCCGGACCAATATTAGCCTGTGTGTCAGCACACATGAGCAATTATTTTCTCAGCCCTAATTGGACCGAGAAAACAATCGCAGCATGCTGCGATTGTAATGCGAGACTCTTTCTCTCGCACCCATTCAAGTGTATGAGAGAAAAATTGCACTGCACTCGCGGTACACCGGTGTACCACGAGTGCAGTGCGAGAATGGCAATAGCCGGCTACGGAGGAGAGAGGGAGATAAATTGCTCCCTCCCCTCCTCAGTGCCGGCCCGCCCCCCGCAGCTGAGGTCCGCTCGCACAGTCGGACCTCAGTAGCAGGGACACACGCATGACACTCGGTTCTGCTGTACTGCCAGCGTGATCCTAGTGTCATACGAGGGGATCGCAGTAATCCCCGTGTGGCCGCAGCCTTAAGTGGCTGAGCATAATTGTAACTCTACCTGCAGATTAACCCTATATCTGTAGGTAAACCGCATTTTCCAAGGTTATATGTTCCCTTTTAGTGAATAGAGTAGTAGTAGTCGAGAACGTTCTGGTGCCGTTCAATGTGTTCATCCAAACGATGCTGATCTTCAGATACAGGGTATTGGACCTCCACCAGGGTGGGCAACTTGACTTTTAATTTTTTTCTGGACAGCTTGTCAGAAAATAGCAGACAGACAATATTTTTTTTTATGGATACATTGTAAAACCATAATAAACCAATATGATTATAAGTGATACATGTCTACAGCCCATAATCCTGATAAGAAGAAATCAGCTGCATTCACTGTAAACTGTAAAATGATGAGAATTAAAGTCAAAATAATCTGTATAAGTTTCTTTAGCTTGAAATAAAAAAATCATGGATACCATAAATATTTTTTTATGGACAGGGCAAAACAATTGCCCTATTTTTACAGACTTCCCTGGAATTTCTGTGCAAATGGCAACCCAGACTTCCACTGATATGATGTTGATAGCCTATCCTAAGGACAGGACATCAACATGTTAATGGTCCTTACCTGTCATTTGTCTCAACCAAGATAACATTATCTGTTCCAATGCCAAGAAATGCTGCCCCCTTCTGGACAGAATAATGGCTCTACAAAAAAGTGACACGATGATATTATATAAACTGTTGGCATTAGAAATAATTTATAATGAGAAAATATAATACAGTATATCATAATATACAATGTATTAGTTATTTCTTCACTGTTCACATAGTCAGGACCGTTGTAAACAGGCCATAACCACCTACGTCAGTCTCTGGCCCAAGCAGAAATCACACATCTACATTTCATATCACAGTTGGACATTGTAGAGCCAATTTCAGATCAGTAAAATTGTTTATTGTTGTATAGGAAAAACTGAACATCCAAAAGCACAGGATGAACACACGTCCTCTAACATCAGCGTAGTCCCAGGAAAAGCCTAACGCTGATGTGGGAGTCTACATTGTAACAAGGGAATGCTACACCACAGCACTGATAAGACGGGCAGGGTGGAATCAAAGGTAGGTGCAAAGGCAACAGCAAAGTGTGGTGCCTGTAGGATTTTTCATTGGCCAATGTGAAAGTTAGGCCTAGGCTATTGAAGGGCCTTAGGTAAGCCTGAGGTCAGAGCAGAGTATTAATCTGGGAGTTTTGATGGACTTTAGGACAGAGTGACTTTTTCACCGCAACAGAGAGAGTTGGAGTATTGGAAGTCGGAAGGAGTGATGTGAAACATGAGGAGATGCTTCATCGTAGGTCGCTCACTGTGCTTTCTTTGGACCCATAGGAGAGTTGTGCCATTCAGTTATCACCTAGTAAGGCTTGAAAAAAGTCACAGAAGCAGAACGTGAGCAAAATTAAAGGATCACTGATAATTTGGAGAAGAGGAGAGGGCTGGGATATTCTAACCGGGATAATGTACAACTTGCAATGCTCTATATATGATGTTACTGATTGAAATAGTAACTTCTTAGTAGTGTTGGGTGAATAGTAACTATTCGTGTTCGGACAATGCTTACCGAATACTGAGTACTATTCTAGTATTCGTCATGACACGAAAAACGCTCGGGTTCCCCACTGACTTGCATTAGGTTTGTTATTCATGACGAATACCAGAATGGAACTTTGTAATTCATTACAAATAATCTAAACATGAATAGTTTCTAGTTGCCCGTCACTACTCCTACTCCTTAGGAGTCTGCTGGGGACTCTTAAGGCTGCTTTACACGCAGCGACATCGCTAGCAATGTCGCTGGTGAAAGCACCCGCCCCCGTCGTTTGTGCGTCACGGGCAAATCGCTGCCAGTGGCGCACAATATCCTTAGTCCCTGTCACACATACTTACCTGCCTAGCGACGTCCCTGTGGCCGGCGAACAGCCTCCTTTCTAAGGGGGTGGATCGTGCGGCGTTACAGCAACGTCACATGGCAGCCGTCCAATAGAAGCGGAGGGGCCGAGAGCAGCCGAAAGAAAGTGATGTATTCCGGATTGGTAGTGTAATATTGCAGTAAGCACTGCTGTAGCCAGGGTCTGCTCCTGTGGAAGCTCAACCTGCAAGGACGCAATGGTCCCGAGCGCCGCAGCACATCTATACCGCCACAACAAGGGCTACAGCAGTGCTTACTGCAATATTATACCACCAATCCGGAATACATCCTTAAAGCATTTCCTTTACAGGATTATATACTCTTTATGGAGTGTACACTGTTGCACTACTGTTATTTCTGACCACAAGAAACCGGAATTCTATACACATTTTTTACAGGACTATCTGCTGCCTTATCGCTGTTCCTTTAACGGATATCAATAAGCCTGTATTCGCCACAACAAGGGCCATACAGTATCTTCTGAAAAAAAATTTTTTTTACCACAATTAAGGATTGACCGTTGCTATCTGAATCTTAAGAGGCAGATCTGCGGTTTGGAGGATTTGCTTCATACTAGCGAACCTCGACAAGTGAACACTATACGATCCATCCTAGTGGTTTCAGGACCTGTTCCATTGATATCTATTACGGTCACGTGTTATACAGTTACCCCTGATGATCCCCCAGCATTGCGTTAGGTGGGGGAGAAACGCGTCGGGAGAGCGTAGGGTGACAGCTTAATTTAGCGGGTCCCCCTTAGCTCCACCTAACAACTTTATCTAATTATCTGACTGGAGACTCGTGCCTAGTCAGGAACCAACTATCTAACGCTACTGTTTGTTTCTTGTTTGGTTCGTCCTTGCACTTTTTCACCTGGGTTTCTTGGTGGTGGACAATTGTTGGTCAGAGATAGGGACATAGAGGGTCAGCCAACTGGAACGGGGGGTGCCCTTAAACTTACGGCACCCTCCGTTGTCAGGAAGGGTGAGCAGAGGCTGCCAGATTAGTAATACTGACTATCTGTGGCAACCTATCTATTGCTATTTATTTCCTCACACTGAGCTATCTCTTGCTAACTATCACAAGCACTGTTTGTCCTCTATGTTTTTGGAGAGAGACACTGCGTGTCCTTTTAGATTACATATTTAAGTATATATTTTTAGAGGTATTGTTTTTTGTGTTTTTTTGCTGACACCATACCTCACAATTTAATTACTGTGGTTTTTTAGGCTACAACTGAACCCAAAAGAAACCTGGTGTCCTGGTGTTTAGTGGACTGAATGGAAATGGTAAAAAACAGCACTTAGTGATGAGTCAGAGTGTAGAAGTCACACTACTACTATTTAAAGGCATTGTCCAGACATAGTCAGTTGTTGAATTATCTGCAAGATAGGTCATCTAAAGCAAATCATTGTTGGACCAACATCCAACACTCACTGATCAACTCACTGATCAACTATTTTTGCTTCAGAGGTGGTTGATTGTGAATACATTGAACGGTGCTGCTGAGTGTGACTCCATTCAAAATGTAGCAGCCATTGCTGCTAACTATAGCACGATTTCTATTCTTTTGCACCAGACACCATAATTACAAACGTACCACGTGACAATTACATCTGTGAAGCAACATGAGAATGGATCTAGGTTGTCATGAGCAAAATCTTTCGGAGAACCCTGGGCCAGCACTCATATGAGAAGTCCTTGCCGGAAGAACCAGAGCCCTGCGAAGTATCTCCTACCTGTCTGTATCCACAGTACCTATTCTGATTAAAAAAAAAAAAAGTGAGCCGGAGTATGAGTTGGTGTACATGCAGCATGTAAGCTCATGTTCACACTGGCCATAAGACAATGAAAAACCAAAGATATAAATAATATGGACATATACCCTACCTGTAACTAAATGAAAGCATGATGCATATAAATAAACATAGGGTACTTAGTAAACACTATTTTTTGATCAAAAAAAGCGTAAAACCATCCCACCGCGACAAGGTGAATCCAAATCTGGACGATATCTACACTCTCTAATATTAAAACCTTACCATGGGTAAAAAATAGGCCTCAAAGTGACTGGGTCCCAACAGGAAACACAGCCATGAGAAGCATTAGATGAAATGTCCAGCTCAGTGAGAGGGAGCTGGGCATTTCATCTAATGCTTCCCATGGCTGTGACTGTAACTAAATATTATTCACATTGAGGCCTATTTTTGACCCATGGTAAGGTTTTAATATTAGAGAGTGTAGGTACTGTCCCAACTGGGTACACCTTGTCGCGGTGGGATGGCTTTATGCTTAATTTGATCAAAAGACAGTGTTTACGAAGTCCCCTATGTTTATTTATATGCATTATGCTTTTATTTAGTTACAGTTAGGGCATATGTCCATATTATTTTTATCTTTGGTTTTCTTTATCTTATGGCCAGTGTGAACATGAGCTTACAAGCTGCATGTATACCAACTCATACTCCGGCTCACTTTTTTTTCTTTTTTTTGTCTCTTGTATTTAGTACAAATAGGGTGCGGCCCTCCCTTTCAGTGAGCTGGGCATTTCATTCTATTCTTCACATGACTGTGTGTCAAGTTGGGACTCAGTCACTTTCAGCCCTTATTCACATTGAGGCCTATTTTAGACCCATGGTAAGGTTTTAATATTAGAAATGTAGGTACTGTGCCGACTGTGTACACCTTGTCGTGGTGGGATGGCTTGATGCTTTTTTGATCAAAAAACAATGTTTACTAAGTACCCTATGTTTATTTATATGCATCATGCTTTTATTTAGTTACAGTTAAGGTATATGTCCATATTATTTATACCTCTTTTGATTAGTAGGCCTGATGCAATCTTATTGCTGCGGCTGTCTACCAATGTGACCGCTGGTCTTTGGTATTATTAATTTTTTACTCTTCTCTATCCTGACCCATTCTTTTGTTGCAACGGAGATGAAATGGGAAACGTTGTACGCTCAAAGTCGTGGTATCAAGTACATCCATACATCCATACATCCATACATCCATACATCCATACAAGTGGCTTATTGGCATATAGAGGGGCAGACTGTGACACAGGATGGCCCCTCGGAGACCCATGTGGCATGGTAGGCCACTGTATGTAGCCTGTAATCACTTTGTGTCCAAGAACCCTCAGTGAGGACACACGGAAATGCTACCTTGTGTCTGCACAATACGCAATAGCAATCTGCTCCATTTGTTGCGTTTTTTTGTGTGTTTCTTTTTTCTTTATACAGATTTTTTTTAATGCAATTTGAAAGTTAAAAACACAATGGTAATTTTACATGCGTTTTTTTCAAGCTCTCTATAGACGTCTATGGGTGCAAAATGCACCAAAAATGCAGTTCCGTTTAACAGTATTTACACATAAAATGAGAATAAGTTTTCATGAAATCACAGGGTATAAGGGGAAAACGTTTTCATCCACTTTGCTTGTACTGACACCACACTACTAAGAAATACAACTAATAAAAGGGCCCCTTGGAGGCGCTCAAGATCCATTTTACAAAACAAGCAGCAGATGCAGTTTGTCTATTTTACAGCCAGAAAATATTATTTTTTTTTTATTTTATCTTCAAAATAAATGCAATCAGGACTGAAAATGGATATTAATAGACGAGCACTGAGTAAACAGAACAGTGAGTACTGATCCCGAATACATATCAGTAGATTCCAAAACGTGCGCAATCATAGTTATAAAGTTGGCTAAATGGACAGCTAATTCTTCAAAACAAATTAAGGAGGAGTGGGGCTCATTACTGAAAGTGTCCTGTAGAAACAAGAAGAACAATTTGGACAATATCAAGATTTTAAGCTGCACAATGAAGAAACCTTCGGACCAACATGAATTGAACGTTTTTTATGTTCAAAACGCGCTTCACAGCTGGACGATCGTCTTTCTAAAGTGAAAAAAACCCAAACAATTACAATTGATGCAGTTGGATTTCACACTTGAGAAAGATGCTAGTCCAGCTTTAAAACATGCTGTGAAAATAAAAAAACATTCAATTCATCTTGGTCCTAAGGATTCTTCATTACAGCAGCGAAGCCTAAAATCGTGATATATCCAAATTGGTCAACTATCTGAAAGGAGTTCATCCCCCGGCAATAAGGGGGTTAATAGGAGTTGAGAACCTTCCTTTTAATTTTCTTATGCCCAAAGAGGTATTGCCCGATAGTCTTGTGCCCTTTTATTCACCTACAGTTTTGCTCCAATAGAAACAAAGAACATACTAAAATCACGGTAATAAAACAGAGGCAGATGTGAAGATTATGCACAATATGGTGGAACGATGTGCATGAGATCCTTAACCTCTGTGTATGGTTTACATTGCTCTAAAAGGGAATCTGTCAGCAGGTTTTTACCATGTAATCTGAATACAGCATGCTGCAAGGGTTAACATTAAGATTACAGCCCTGCATCTCTTATCTCAAAGTATGTTTTTGTTTGCCTGCAATGTTAGTTTAAACATCTTTGATTTATCATTAGTCTGACTAAAGGTACGATCACACATAACGAGATCGCCAGCGAGATCGCAGCTGAGGCACGGTTTACGTGACGCAGTAGCGATCCCATTAGCGATCTCATTATGTGTGACACCTACCAGCGATCAGGCCCCTGCTGTGAGATTTCTAGTCGTTGCAGAATGGTCCAGACCATTTTCTTCAAAGGAAATGTCCTGCTGGGCAGGACACATCGCTGTGTTTGACACTGTGTGACAGGGTCACAGTGACTGCTGAGATCGTTATACAGGTCGCTACTGCGACCTGTATTGTTCCTGCATCGCTGGTAAGATCTGACTGTGTGACATCTCACCTGCGACCTTCTAATGACTTAGGGGTGCTTCACACATAGCAACAGCGACAACGACGTCGCTGTTACGTCACCATTTTTTGTGACGTAACAGCGACCTGGTAAGTCGCTGTTATGATCGCTGCTTAGCTGTCAAACACAGCGACGCAGCAGCGATCATAACATCGCTACATGTGCAGAGAGCAGGGAGCCGCGCACACTGCTTAGCGCTGGCTCCTTGCTCTCCTAGCTACAGTACACATCGGGTTAATTAACCCGATGTGTACTGCAGCTACATATGCAGAGAGCAGGGAGCCGCGCACACTGCTTAGCGCTGGCTCCTTGCTCTCCTAGCTACAGTACACATCGGGTTAATTAACCCGATGTGTACAGCAGCCACATGTGCAGAGAGCCGGAGCCAGCAGCACAGGCAGCGTGAGAGCTGCGGAGGCTGGTAACTAAGGTAAATATCGGGTAACCACCTTGGTTACCCGATGTTTACCCTGGTTTCAGCTTACCGCAGCTGCCAGATGCCGGCTCCTGCTCCCTGCTCGCTTCATTTCATCGCTCTCTCGCTGTCACACACAGCGATCTGTGTGTCACAGCGGGAGAGCGCCTTTGAAGAAAACGAACCAGGGCTGTGTGTAACGAGCAGCGATCTCGCAGCAGGGGCCAGATCGCTGCTCAGTGAGGTCACTGTTGCGTCACCAAAACCGTGCCGTAGCAGCGATTTCGGTAGCGGTCTCGCTATGTGTGAAGCACCCCTTACCTGTGATCCCTATCAGGTCGCATCGTTTTCGGGATCGCTGGTAAGTCGTTGTGTGTGACTGGGCCTTAAGAAGCACAAGGTCTGACTCTGCCCCTTCTGTGACTAGTGTGGCATCCCAGGGCTATGGGGTACTCGGTTCCGGGCCTGGTTTCACTGGGAAGTGTCACGGGTGTAGTGGCCGGTGCTCGGTTCCGTGACCCTGGGGGGGGGGGTCGCTTTTAAAAGGGGGTATTTACAGGGATTATAATAAAGTTTTTGTCGTGACGCCACTTACGGGTTGCGGCTATAGAGATGGAGGGATGTTAATGGCAGCCTGGATGTTGTGGCCCTCCGCAAGTAGTGCTAGGCCCCAGGGGATAAATGATGGTGTTTGATGTTAAGTCCGTTCACAATACCAGGGCGCAGAAAGAAGGTAGACCACACAAGGGATTGCAGTGGTGTGTAGGGTGGTTTATGGATTAATTCCTATATAGAAAAGAAGAAATTATCAACTCTCCCTGTGTAGAGGATATACACGGCACATTGCAGCAGAGATCAAACCAGTAGTAGCACTACTTTCAGAGCTGGCTTTCAACTTGTTTGTAGGATTAATTATGGTTATTTCTGGTGGTCTAGATAGTTATGGGGTTATTTGTAATATTTATGATGATCCACGGTGGCTAAGAAGAGCTAAAGCATTTCTACAAAGACATCAATTGCTGATTACTAGGGGTCCAACTGTTAGGCTGCGTTCCTACAATAAGCTTTTGGTAAGTTTTTGATGTGGCAGATTTTCTGCACCTATTAAAGGGAACCAATCATCAGGATTTTCGTATATAACCTAAAGCCAGCGCTATACTACCACTATCATGCTGATTCTATACATACCTTTAGTAGTCAGCTCAGATGTTTAGGTTTTGAAATCCAAGAAAGTAAAGTTTTTAAAATTGGCAGCTTCTTGAGTGACAGCAGCTGAGGATCAGATAATATCTGGGGGAGGGGGTATTCATAGTTATCCCCTCCTGTTAGAATAAGAAAAAATATTGTACCATCGATTCAATTTTTGACTTGCCGGACTTGTGCTGACATCATACCCATGTGAACAGAAGGGGCGGGGCCTCAGCCAATAAAGCTGATACCAGGAAGCAACATTTTCCTTTTGGCTGAGACCCCGCCCCTTCTGGTCACATGGGTATGATGACACCACAGGTCCTGCAAGTCAAAAATTAAATTGATTGTATTATAGTTATGCTAATTCTAACAGGGGGAGGGGATAACTATAAATAAATTGATCCGTAGAAGCATTTGAGAGTGCGAAACAGCCGTCGTCCTGGGGGAGCCCGGCTTCGACACTGCTATTTTATTGCACACCTTTTTCTGAAAGAAAACCAAAGTTTTTTATGGACGTTGTGGAGCCACTCATTCTTTTTCTTCATGTGAAATTGTCTTGGACGTGAGATGGAGCGTGCCCCTCCTTACACTTGGTGTTATATGACGGACCGGAGCCGCTTTCCAATTGCCACTGGAATCTCAGAGGTAAACCTCAGTTGTGCGAGATCAATTCTAAACTTTTTTTCTAGGACATAAATATACACTCTCGCCTAGCTTCATTGAAGGCATATCAGTTTTCTGTAGAACAGTCTTTAGAAGAGGATAGATTGAAGCATATATAAATCATTTAGAAGGTGTCATCTTCTTACCTCCTGTGACGTAAAGACCATCAGTCTGGGTAGTACATGCAGACCCTTCTCTTTGCACTGTGGAAAGCGCTGAAATCTAGCCACATTCAAGGCATACATGTTAGAGATGGAGCCGCCTGCACAAGAATTACTCTAGATAAGAAATTTAGGAGAGGACACTCAGACTGCGACAATGATATAATCTAACATCACAGTACCGGGGCAGAATATCCCATCTCCACTTTTCCACCCTATCTAGCTTCTCATTGTTCTGAGGACTTCATCTTCCATTAGGACAAAGACAGGAGCGACCTCATAGGTGTACCTGCAGGACACATTAGATATACTAAGAAGATTTTCATAATGCTATACATAGGGACAGACATATCATTGGTGCAACCACACAGGGGCCCAAGAGGTAAGGGGTCATTTCCACCTCCGAACCAGGCAGAATTATGCATTATGATGAGCTATTGAAGTGCAAAGGGCAGATATACTTTTCTTGCACAGGGACCCTCTTCTGTCTGTGTCTTCCACTGACTATAAAGGGGGTGGGGATGGGGTATGTGTCCAGACTGGCATTAAGTATTCAAGTCTTGAACAAAACCCCCCCTGACGGAAGATGCATCAAATATATTAAGAATTTGCACCAATTTCTGACACATTTTAATGAGTAACAAAAAATGGGAGTCTTTTTAAGTTTAGAATACTAGCTTAAAATATTTTCTGAATTCTACCCCATGTGTAAATATTAAATTCCAATATTCTAGTCCTATTAAATTCATTAGTAGCCCCCTACAGCTGTGTATAAGGACTGGGGTTATTGATGGCTCCCCAGTGTCCCTCCTCCATGCTGCTGTTGAGATCTCACACTACTTGGTACAAGCTGCAGCTGTCAGCAAGGCTAGGCGGGTGGAGACTGAATAGACCCAGGCTAATCACCTCCCAGATCAGCGTCGTTCCATGAGTGTAGGGGGTGATTCTCCTGTCAGCATCGGTTTATTACTGGATATTATTACATTAGATTATTAAATTTGACACAACATATATTCCCCCCACACACACACACACCCTCATTTCAATATATTGTAATGTCCTGCTCTGCCCCATCTATTTGGAGGCCTGCGGGAACATAGTGAGGCGAGTCACTAGAGTTAGGCACCATCCCGACTGGGTACACCTTGTCGTGGTAAGATTCCTTTTACGCTTTTTAATTTAAAAAAAAGTCAACTAAGTACCCCATGTTTTTTTTTTTTTTACATGTATACTACTATTTATTTACTTATTGCACAATGTATATTCATTGCTTTTATTCTATATATTTTTCTGTTAATGGCCACAGTGTGAATGTGCACCTACATACAGTTAGGTCCAGAAATATTTGGACAGTGACACAATTTTCGCGAGTTGGGCTCTGCATGCCACCACATTGGATTTGAAATGAAACCTCTACAACAGAATTCAAGTGCAGATTGTAACGTTTAATTTGAAGGTTTGAACAAAAATATCTGATAGAAATTGTAGGAATTGTACACATTTCTTTACAAACACTCCACATTTTAGGAGGTCAAAAGTAATTGGACAAATAAACCAAACCCCAAAAAAAAATTTTTATTTTCAATATTTTGTTGCGAATCCTTTGGAGGCAATCACTGCCTTAAGTCTGGAACCCATGGACATCACCAAACGCTGGGTTTCCTCCTTCTTAATGCTTTGCCAGGCCTTTACAGCCGCGGCCTTCAGGTCTTGCTTGTTTGTGGGTCTTTCCGTCTTAAGTCTGGATTTGAGCAAGTGAAATGCATGCTCAATTGGGTTAAGATCTGGTGATTGACTTGGCCATTGCAGAATGTTCCACTTTTTTGCACTCATGAACTCCTGGGTAGCTTTGGCTGTATGCTTGGGGTCATTGTCCATCTGTACTATGAAGCGCCGTCCGATCAACTTTGCGGCATTTGGCTGAATCTGGGCTGAAAGTATATCCCGGTACACTTCAGAATTCATCCGGCTACTCTTGTCTGCTGTTATGTCATCAATAAACACAAGTGACCCAGTGCCATTGAAAGCCATGCATGCCCATTCCATCACGTTGCCTCCACCATGTTTTATAGAGGATGTGGTGTGCCTTGGATCATGTGCCGTTCCCTTTCTTCTCCAAACTTTTTTCTTCCCATCATTCTGGTACAGGTTGATCTTTGTCTCATCTGTCCATAGAATACTTTTCCAGAACTGAGCTGGCTTCATGAGGTGTTTTTCAGCAAATTTAACTCTGGCCTGTCTATTTTTGGAATTGATGAATGGTTTGCATCTAGATGTGAACCCTTTGTATTTACTTTCATGGAGTCTTCTCTTTACTGTTGACTTAGAGACAGATACACCTACTTCACTGAGAGTGTTCTGGACTTCAGTTGATGTTGTGAACGGGTTCTTCTTCACCAAAGAAAGTATGCGGCGATCACCCACCACTGTTGTCATCCATGGACGCCCAGGCCTTTTTAAAGTTCCCAAGCTCACCAGTCAATTCCTTTTTTCTCAGAATGTACCAGACTGTTGATTTTGCTACTCCAAGCATGTTTGCTATCTCTCTGATGGATTTTTTCTTTTTTTTCAGCCTCAGGATGTTCTGCTTCACCTCAATTGAGAGTTCCTTAGACCGCATGTTGTCTGGTCACAGCAACAGCTTCCAAATGCAAAACCACACACCTGTAATCAACCCCAGACCTTTTAACTACTTCATTGATTACAAGTTAACGAGGGAGACGCCTTCAGAGTTAATTGCAGCCCTTAGAGTCCCTTGTCCAATTACTTTTGGTCCCTTGAAAAAGAGGAGGCTATGCATTACAGAGCTATGATTCCTAAACCCTTTCTCCGATTTGGATGTGAAAACTCTCATATTGCAGCTGGGAGTGTGCACTTTCAGCCCATATTATATATATAATTGTATTTCTGAACATGTTTCTGTAAACAGCTAAAATAACAAAACTTGTGTCACTGTCCAAATATTTCTGGACCTAACTGTATTACACTCATACCGGCAGGTGTGCTGGCCCATTTCCACAGGCCGGTGTGAAACACAGTCCGGCCCGGTCTTTCTTTGCCGAGTCTATTTTGACGCTTTTGGCACATCGCAAGGTAAATTAGGCACCATCCTTATTGGGTACACTTTGAGGTGGGATGGCTTTTATGCTTTTTTGTTTTAAAAAATAGATTATCTTATGTTTTTTCATGTACTATTACTACAGTCATATGAAAAGGTTTGGGCACCCCTATTAATGTTAACCTTTTTTCTTTATAACAATTTGGGTTTTTGCAACAGCTATTTCAGTTTCATATATCTAATAACTGATGGACTCAGTAATATTTCTGGATTGAAATAAGGTTTATTGTACTAACAGAAAATGTGCAATCCACATTTAAACAAAATTTGACCGGTGCAAAAGTATGGGCACCTCAACATAAAAGTGACATTAATATTTTGTAGATCCTCCTTTTGCAAAAATCACAGCCTCTAGTCGCTTCCTGTAGCTTTTAATGATTTCCTGGATCCTGGATGAAGGTATATTTGACCATTCCTGTTTACAAAACAATTCCAGTTCAGTTAAGTTTGATGGTCGCCGAGCATGGACAGCATGCTTCAAATCATCCCACAGATTTTCAATGATATTCAGGTCTGGGGACTGGGATGGCTAGAACATTGTAATTGTTCCTCTGCATGAATGCCTGAGTAGATTTGGAGTGGTGTTTTGGATCATTGTCTTGCTGAAATATCCATCCCCTGCGTAACTTCAACTTCGTCACTGATTCTTGCACATTATTGTCAAGAATCTGCTGATACTGAGTTGAATCCATGCGATCCTCAACTTTAACAAGATTCCTGGTGCCGGCATTGGCCACACAGCCCCAAAGCATGATGGAACCTCCACCAAATTTTACTGAGGGTAGCAAGTGCTTTTCTTGGAATGCCATGGTTTTTTGCCTCCATGCATAACGCCTTTTTGTATGACCAAACAACTCAATCTTTGTTTCATCAGTCCACAGGAGCTTCTTCCAAAATGTAAGTGGCTTGTCCAAATGTGCTTTTGCATACCTCAGGCGATTCTGTTTGTGGCGTGCTTGCATAAACGGCTTCTTTCGCATCACTCTCCCATACAGCTTCTCCTTGTGCAACGTGCGCTGTATTGTTGACCGATGCACATTGACACCATCTGCAGCAAGATGAAGCTGCAGGTCTTTGAAGGTGGTCTGTGGATTGTCCTTGACTGTTCTCACCATTCTACTTCTCTGCCTTTCTGATATTTTTCTTGGCCTGCCACTTCTGGGCTTAACAAGAACTGTACCTGTGTTCTTCCATTTCCTTACTATGTTCCTCACAGTGGAAACTGACAGTTTAAATTTCTAAGACAACTTTTTGTATCCTTCCCCTGAACAACTATGTGGAATAATCTTTGTTTTCAGATCATTTGAGAGTTGTTTTGAGGAGCCCATGATGCCACTCTTCATAGGAGATTCAAATAGAACAACTTGCAAGTGGCCCCCTTAAATACCTTTTCTCATGATTTGATACACCTGCCTATGAAGTTCAAAGCTCAATGAGGTTACAAAACCAATTTAGTGCCTTAGTAAGTAAGTAAAAAGTAGTTAGGAGTGTTCAAATCAAGAAATTGATAAGGGTGCCCATACTTTTGCACCGGTCAAATTTTGTTTAAATGCGGATTGCACATTTTCTGTTAGTACAATAAACCTCATTTCAATCCAGAAATATTACTCAGGCCATCAGTTATTAGATATATGAAACTGAAATAGCTGTTGCAAAAACCCAAATTGTTATAAAGAAAAAAGGTTAACATTAATAGGGGTGCCCAAACTTTTTCATATGACTGTATTTATTTACTTACAGCAGGATATCTATATATTGATTTTATTATAGGATATATAACCTATGTCTCATGGAAGAATGTGGACATACTGTATAGTGGGTAAAATAAGTATTTGATAATTTACCGATTTTTCAAGTATTCCAATCTGCGAAGAATGGAGAGGTCTGTAATTTTTATCATACTGTGACAGACATAAAAAAAATCCAGAAAAATCATATTGTATGATTTTTAAATAATTAATTTGAATTTTATGGCATGAGCTAAGTATTTGATCACCTACCAACCAGCAAAGATTCTAAAGTGGGCTTTACATGCTGCGACATCGCTAGCCGATGCTAGCGATGTCGAGCATGATAGCAACCGCCCCCATCGTACGGTCGATATGTGGTGATCGCTGCCGTAGCGAACATTATCGCTACGGCAGCGTCACACGCACATACCTGCTCTGCGACGTCGCTGTGACCGGCGAACCGGCTCCCTTTCTGGGGGGGGCGGTTCGTTCAGCGTCACACATACGTCACTAAGCGGCCGCCCAATCAAAGCGGAGGGGCGGAGATGAGTGGGACGAACATCCCGCCCACCTCCTTCCTTCCTCATTGCTGACGGGACGCAGGTAAGGAGAGGTTCCTCGCTCCTTTGGCATCACACGTAGTGATTTGTGCTGCCGCAGGAACGAGGAACAATATCGCTATTGCAGCAGCAACGATAATTGGGAAGAGGGGGGCATGTCACCGATTAACGATTTTGAACGTTTTTGCGACGATTCAAAATCGCTAATAGGTGTCACACACAACGACATCGCTAACGCGGCCGTATGTGCGGCACAAATTCCATGACCCCAACGAGATCGCTTAAGCAATCTCATAGCGTGTAAAGCCACCTTTATTCTCACAGACCTGTTATTTTTTCCTTGAGAAGCCCTCCTACTCTGCACTCATTACTTGTATTAATTACACCTGTTTGAATTCATTACCTGTATAAAAGACATCTGTCCACACACTCAATCAATCACACTCCAACCTCTCCACCATGGCCAAGGCCACGGAGCTGTCTAAGGACACCAGGGACAAAATTGTAGACCTGCACAAGGCTGGGATGGGCTACATGACAATAGGCAAGCAGCTTGGTGAGAAGGCAACAACTGTTGGTGCAATTATTAGAAAATGGAAGAAACACAAGATGATTGTCAATCTTACTCGACCTGGGGCTCCATGCAAGATCTCTGCTCATGCAGTAAGAATGATTCTGAGAAAGGAATAAGCCCATAATTACTCAGGAGGACCTGGTCAATGACCTGAAGAGAGCTGGGACCACCGTTTCAAAGATTACATTTAGTAACACACTACACAGTTATGGATTAAAATCCTGCAGAGCCCACAAGGTTCCCTGCTCATGTCAGCACATGTCCAGGCTCATTTGAAGTTTTCCAATAACCACCTGGATGATCCAGAGCAGGCATGTGGGCAGATGAAACCAAAATCATACTTTTAGGTATCTACTCCAATTGACTTATGTGGAGAAAGAAGAAAAAGGATGAGTACAAATCCGTAAGAAGCATTTCAAAGTCGTGGAGTGGCGTAGCCAGTCTCCAGACCTGAACCCAATAGAAAATCTTTGGAAGGAGCTGAAACTCAATATTGCCCAGTGACAGCCCCAAAACCTGAACGATCTGGAGATCTGTATGGAGGAATGGGCCAAAATCCCTGGTGCAGTGTGTGCAAACCTGGTCAAATACTACAATAAATATCTGACCTCTGTAATTTCAAGTAAAGGTTTCTGTGACAAATATTAAGTTCTGTTTTTCTATTGTATCAAATACTTTTTTTATTCAATAAAATGCAAAATATTTTTTTCAATTATTTAAAAAATCATACAATGTGATTTTATGGATTTTTTTTATTCTGTCACAGTTGAAGTGTACCTACAATAAAAATTACAGATCTCTCCATTTTTTGTAGGTGAGAAAACCTGCAAAATTGATGGAGTATCAAATACAGTACTTGTTTTCCCCACTGTAACTCTTCCGTCATGCCTCTTTTAGTTCCAATGTAGTCTGACAATGGAAGCACCAATTTTACTGTCACCCTACCCCAATAGGGAAAAACAAGTGGTCAATTTGTTCAGAAATTTCTAAGAGGGATAACTTAGGAATGACACAACAACAAAAAGTTATAAAATATGCTCCAGAATATGTTTTATGTGGACCACATGTATTTGCGATAACAGACATGTCAGGAGAAATAGCATCTCCTCTTTGTACTGAACTATCATAGTGAATTATTCTCTCATCGCTCTCTCTATTTTCATGACTCTACTAATAAAAGTAAATTTTAGATAAAATACTAACATTGTAACATTTCAGATCCTTCAGTTGTGACTTTATAATTCACTTAATGGTCGAATGTTCCATTTTATACAAAAAACAAACACAAACAGATTTACTGACACTTACTGGCTGGTGTTTAAGGCCTCACTTATTATCCTTCCAGTGAAAGCATAGCGATCCAACCCGGAGAAGAGCTGATTGGAGAATCGTGGGTGTCCTAAAGATCAAAACAATATAATAAACCTGCTACATTTATATCATCCTTGTCAAACAATTATACAATTATATTACAGCTCTAAGGACTAGAACTCATCAGAAATACCGGTTTTAACACTGAGCCTTATGATGTCTTTGCAGTAACCCAGTAAAACATCTTGAGATTCTCCTTCGCTACGTAGGCTAAAATCAAGAATACGTTTTAGCTCCTCTGGTTCCATCCATTCACAGACCTACAATATCAAGAGACGGAGAAAAAAAATTAATATCTACAATATACAGTGCATTGAAAAAGTATACATATCGTGTGAACCTTTCATTATTTTTTCACATCACACTCAGAAATTTAATTTAATTTAATTGTATTTTATTGGGATTTTATGTGATAAACCAACACAGAGTAGCAAGTATTTGTGTAATGTAAAGGAAACAATACATAGTTTTTGAAATATTTAAAAATCTAAAATTTGTGACATGCATTTGTATTCAGCCCCCTGTAGTCTGATAATCCCTAAAAAAAAAATCTTCCAGAAGTCACCAAATTAGTAAACTGAGTCCACCCATTTGTAGTTTATTCTCAGTATAACTACTGTACAACTGTTCTGTGAAGGTTTGTTTCAAACATTAGAGATCAAACAGCATCATATAAACCAAGGAACACACCAGACAGGTCAGTGATAAAGTTGTAGGGAGGACTAAAGCAGTGTTAGGTTATAAAAAATAGCCCAAGGCACTAAATAGCTCACAGAGCACTGTGAAATCCATCATCCAAAAATAGAACGACTTCGGCACTTCTGACAACCTACCAAAATAGATTTTGTTTTGCTAAATGCAAACCTCTATATGTGGTGAAAAACTAACACTGCTTATCACTCTGAAAACACGATCCCTACCATCAAACATGGTGGTGGCAGCATCATGCTGTGCACATGTTTTATTTCAGCAGGGACAGTAGAGGCGGTTAGAGTTGATGGGAAGATGGATGAAGCTAAATACAGAGCGATCCAGCAAGAAACCTGAGGCTGCAAAAAAACTTGAGACTGGGCCATAGGTGCACCTTCCAGCAGAAGATTTCTCAAATACTCGCTACCTTGTGTTGGTATAGCAAATAGAATCCCAACAAACTATATTGAAGTTTGTGGGTGTAATGTAATAAAATCTAAATCAGGTCATGGGGTATTAATACATGTTCACTATATACAGTAAATATATATATATATATATATATATATATATATATATATATTGATATATATACACACACACACACACACACGCACACACACACACACACACACACACACACACACACACACACACACACACAGTGCTCAGCATAAATGAGTGCACCTCAATAGATTTGTCAGAAAACCTTCACTTTCCTTTCAGAATTAACATTTTCTATGGGATACCATGCTCCAAAATTCTCTCACAAATGTGGGCCATTGATTGCAAACAAAATTTATTATTTTGCATACCCAAAACATATTTTTGACAAACTAATTCAAAACCATATTGCAAAATTGTACACACCCTAATGAAAGTCTTAGGAACAAAGCTAAAGTTTGTTCAGCAGACAGTTGACTATAAAAAGAAGCATTACATATCAAAACCCTTTCCCATTGTTCTAGACCATCATCTCTCTTCATTGGACGTCTTCTTGACCAGCAGTGCAGTACAATTATCTAGATATCACTTTCTACTATTGTATCCAGAACGTTAGGGATATTTTTTCCAATGGGGCTAAAAATGTACCGGCGTGTAGTTGCAAACTATGTGACAGTTCTGCCCTGTCACGATTTGGTCACACTCAGGTGGCAGTTTTCTGACTTTAGTTGACCTGTGGTTGACAGGGCAGCTCCTTCATTTCCGACCTCCTCTTTCGATTGGACATCACTGCCGACGTCATACTGATTGATTTCCATCTTTCTGCAGTTAGGCACTAGGTCAGCCGGCCGGACAGCCGGACATTGGCAGTGACACCACGTCGACAGAGCAGAGCAGAAGAGAAGGAGCTGCTCTGTCGACGTGATGCCACCAAAAACAGAAGAATCACTGACAGGAGTGCACCATGACTGGTCTGCCTGGGACAGATCATCGCAGGACAGAACAACCAGGTAGTCAGCAACTACCTGACAGTAAGGCGGGCTTTGCACACTACGACATCGCAGGTGCGATGTCGGTGGGGTCAAATTGAAAATGACGTACTTCCGGCATCGCATGCGACATCGTAGTGTGTAAAGGTTCGATGATACGATTAACGAGCGCAAAAGCGTCGTAATCGTGTCATCGGTGTAGCGTCGGCGTAATCCATAATTATGCTGACGCGACGGTCTGATGTTGTTCCTCGCTACTGCGGCAGCACACATCGCTGTGTGTGAAGTCGCAGGAGCGAGGAACATCTCCTACCGGCGTCACCGCGGCTTCTGTAGGATATGCGGAAGGAAGGAGGTGGGCGGGATGTTTACGCTGTGACGCCGCACGACCCGCCCCCTTAATAAGGAGGCGGGTCGCCGGCCAGAGCGACGTCCCAGGACAGGTGAGTCCATGTGAAGCTGCCGTAGCGATAATGTTCGCTACGGCAGCTATCACAAGGATATCGCAGCTGCAACGGGGGCGGGGACTATCGCGCTCGGCATCGCAGCATCGGCTTGCGATGTCACAGCGTGCAAAGTACCCCTAAGACTTTAGCCCAATTGCAAAAAAAACCAAAACAAAGTCTGGTATAATCCTTTTAATAACCTTATTGATGGCAGCCAAGGCATGTAAGTGCCAGTATTTCTTTGTCGATATTGAATAAAGTGAGATTTTTTTTAAATTTTAATTTCCATTTTATAATCATTTGCATTAACAAGTCCAACCATCTTGTGATTTCCATAAGTCAACACCTCTTCCTTCTTCTTGTAATTTCAATGTGTTGAGGAGTGTATATTATGTTATAACATCCTGTGGAGTCATATGAACATAAGTTTTACAGCAGATGATCATCTCGATACAGCATTTTCCCTAATGAATGTAGCTCTTACCTTACAATTCCTATCGGTGCCTTTCTGCACAGCCTCCTCCATTATTATCTTAAAAGCCTCTTTTAGGAATTCATCCCCAGTTTCGTCATTCTGCAGAGTAGAGCTTTTTCTTGTCATTGCAGAGCTCAATCGGAAACCTTGAAAACATATACCGTCTATATAATCCCTCTGATTTGTTCGTCCAGCACAACATCATCATTGTAGGCTAACATACACGCAACATTACACAGGGCTTACAAATCCAGGAGAAGAAGAAATAGCGGCAGCTCATGATGGGGTAAATGCAGCGTTTATTCTGTGCCAACATATTACATCAGATGGGGGAGAGGAGAGTGCGGTAACAGCAGGTGGACGACAGCCATTTCGCACCATAACAAGTGCTTGGACGAGTCACTGTCCCCATTGAGGCTCACAGTCAAAATTGTTACACTCTGCGCTGTTTTATCACGAGTGAGAATGTGGGTCAGCGTGGACCCACTGAACCACAGGCGGAGCCGGTCTTACTCTGATGTCGGAGGGGTTTGACTAAGCACCTACCAGGTATTTCCCAGAGCCTGTGATGGCGAGGTTGGGCTTGGCTGCCGGTAAACGTCAGGTTCCACTCCCAGGGATGTGTCTGGGACTGTGGTAGCTAAGTGGAGTTGAATGACATCAGGAAAGGAATGGAGCCACAGACAGGATAGGTACTTTCTGAATGTGAACACAGCTCCGCCCCTTTCGGCCATGTTTTTTCCATCTCCTATATAAGAAAGTCCTTAGTTACCCCTCTCCACCCACAGCAGTTTTTAATTGCAATGAGATGACACACAGTTAGGGTCACAGAGCTAGGGACCCCAATATAGAGATATACCTTGACGAGGTTTTAGGGCTCAGTTACATTGATCAATGCGATTGCTAAATATCTCCTTTTCCTAATATTCATGGCAGGTATGCAATTCATTATTCACATGTTCAAGTCAGCAAGTAGCATTTTTCATTGTATTTTTCAATATTTGTCCATATGCTTGAGGCATTATACTATTATCTAAGTTTGATGTGCAGCCTTATCCGTATATAGTATGTAATTTTTGGCTTGCACTCATAATAGATATATTAGTGCTCACTTCAGTTATCCTATTCAGGATAGGTACTAGGACTCAGGCAGGGCAGACTGAGGAACACAGGCATGACGCAAACCGGTATCTAGGAAGTACACAGGAGGCACAGGACTCTGGATACATTGGACCCTGGAGAAGCCAGTTTCTGGATACACCAGAACCTGGATATGCCAGACATGGGGGACACCAGACTTGGGCAGAACACCGGACTTGGGCAGGACAGATCAGACACAGGAAAACAGACTGAACAGGTCTAGGAACACAGAACAGGTCAAGTACAGGAACGCAGGTGCAACACCCCGGGGTCGAGGGGGTTTTCACCCGACACATCGCCAGGTCGGGGGTGAAGATCCCCTGTGTCGTCAGAAGCTGGCCTGGCCCGGTTTCGTGACCCTGAGATGTACAGGAGGGAGGGAAGGCGTTGGACAGGAGAAATGATGGAGGATGGGGTGGTAGTGATGGTGAGGAAAGTCTTTTTAAATCGTGACGCCACGTGTGGTCCGCGGCCAGGGATGGGCCACCATTGAGGGTGCTGCTTGACACCCACAAGTGGAGCGGGGTTACCCCGGGGATGATGATGGAGGGTAGTGGTAGTCCCCGCTGGCGCCGCAGCGCTGCGTGACGGTGCCGCCAAAGGAGAGAGACAGGGGCTACGGTTCCAGGTCTTTTACTCACTGGTAGTTCAAGCGCTGCCCCAGAGTACTGGTCTCCGCCACTATGGGCTCCTGCCGATCCTGAATTCATGGAAGGACAAGTCCGGTGTGTGTCAGCTTATGGGCCCTTCCTCCTTTGATGCGTTAAGTATCGGATCACCGTGGCGTGAAGCACTTGGGGATCCCGGTGTCAGTAAAGTGTCCCCTCCTTTATGCTGATAGCGCGGTTCTGATGTGGGGCCGGTTGGAGACCTCAGCCCTAGATCCTATATGCTATTTGGCTCCAGAAATGGTGGGACAGGTCCGGTGACTTTTCTAGCCATTCCCGTGACCCTTGCAGAGTTGGTAGACAACGTGAAGTATGCCTGCCCTAGGGTTCTGTACCCTGAAAGCATCGGTCCTGTGGAAACAGCCGCCTGCTTCTCCCCAGCGACCGTGTTGAACGCCTTGGCCCACAGAGCTGCCTTGTGGCACGTCCGCTCTGCTCTGTGTCTGTAGCTGTTCTCTTTTTTGTAGTTAAGTTGTGTGTTCCAAGCTGTTGCCCCCAGCCGCTGCCACCGGTTGGTTCACTACTCTCACTAGGTCAACCTACTCTTCTCACTGTGTGCTCCTTACTCCCCCTGGTGGTTACTTCTCCCTGACCCTGAGTCCCGGTTCCAGTAGATCGGGGAGCCCCTGGTGCGGTGGCGTCCTGTAAACCCAACCGCTGTGGTGACCCCCTTCTGTGACCCGACCCTGGCTCGGTCTCCATTGGGGAGGGCATCCCACTGTAACTGTATGTATGTGTTTGTGGAACCAGTACCGACCTTCCTTGGATCCGGGATAAGTACTACACCCTAATGGAGGTGCGGCGCCTGAAGCCTCAAGGGCGCCACACAGGCAGGACACCGGACGCAGGCAGGACACCGGACTCAGGCAGGACACGTCAGGTACAGGAACACAGATTGTACGGGTCCTGAAACACGGAACAGGTCAGGTACAGGAATACATACAGAACTAGTCACAGGAACGAATACATGAATGGAGGCTGGTTAGGTTCAGCAACTCAGCAGGCACAGAACTAATTACAGCTAGGACTGGAACTGGATACAGACAGACCAAAGCAACAGGCTGGACCAACACAACATGATTAGGCTAGAAACCTAATGAATTGCTAATGTACCGCCCCAGCGTCAGCGGCCAAGACTGCTCTGATCCGGATCCGCGGTGGCTCGAGAAGTCTCCGGACCCGGGAGGGGTCGTGCGGTCACTCGAAATAAAAGGGGGGTATTTACAGGGGGTTTTGTGTTTAGAGTTTGTGACGCCACCCACGGTGTGTGGTAAGGTGGGATTCCACCACTGCTGTTGGGAGCGCCCGGTGGCGACGGGATGGCAGCCAGGTGTTTAACCTCTCTGTGGGTAGGGGGAAAATGCCCCGGGGCTCGGTGAGGGTGAAGTGGGGATACCGGTGAGGAAGAAAGGGTCACTGCGTACTCACTCAGTCCAATAACGCTGACACCGACAACTTGTAAACCAAAATTCTGAACACCACTGCAGCAGGGAGGGAGCATGTCTGGATCCCGTGACCGATGGTGTTGCTTGTTAGCCTGTGACCTTTTCCTTGGCACTGTCTTTGCTGTTTGGCCCCTATAGTATAGAACTAGTCGAGTCCCACTCACCCATATGGCTAACGGAGTGAGCTTGCTCTCAGGGTTCACGCTTGGGATTTGCTGGACTGTGTATCGGGAAAGTCCTATCCCCCTCGTTGCGCTAGTACCCCGATTTTGGAGCGAGTGGAGAATGAATCTTGAAGACTTCGTCCTCGTCGGGTAAATTACCAGGACGCTTGAAGCTACTTCCCGACCTAGGGTACACGTACCCCGCCGTGCCCTGGCCCCTGCCCAGAGATGGCTCAAGGCCCCCGGCTGCCCTCCTCTGCAGTTCCGTGCTCCTTGACACGATCCCCTGCGACCGGGGTTCCAGCTCCTACCAGGACCAGACCAACGTCTGCCACCTAGTAACAACAAGGAGCCCAACTCCTGACCTCCTCCGACTGACTTGTGACCTATCTCCTTGAGAGTCACCACTCAACTGAACTACTCCTGACACTCCTGACCCTCCCTTACCGACCCCCCAAGTGGGCGGCCCTATTCCCTTCAGGCTACCCATTGGTGTGTCTGGTGCGTGTGGTGCAGAGTGTTTCTAGGGTTTTAATTAGCTCGTTATTAGCAACACCAAAGGCCAGGGACCCGTAACCAAGGAGGAGATGGATATCATGCAGAAGGGCAGATTGCACAATATCCCGTGACAACTTGATAGGCCAGGGCATCACACTAAGGCTCCTCTCAACAAGGGAGGGAGACTTAAAGACCTGGTGCCTCCCACTGATAAGCTGGAGACACCCTTTCAAGGTGCCCCATAGATTATTAACCAGTTAACCAGTGAACTTGAGTGGAAAGCGCAGACCCTGGCGCTTAGGAACCTCAGCAGGAGTCGGGTACTGTAACGCGTGTGGTGAGCCATGGAGGGTAGCCGGCGTCTGCACTACACATGGGTGGCAACGCAGGAGAGCAGAGAATCACGCAGCACATGGGTGGCCATGCGGGAGAGCAAAAGACCAAGACACACGCGGTTGGCCAGGCAGGAATCTGATTATGCCCAGAAGGATTCAGTCAGTGTTTAAAGCCAAAAGGTGAATCTACAAAATACTAACAAAATAATAAAACTTAAAATTTTGATTTTTTTTTTTAAGGGTAACAATGTAACAGTGTACAGTAACAATGCAGTGACAGGACAAGAATCTGCATAACTAATCATATACTAAATATTTACAAGTTAGTTTATGTATTAGGTAGCCAAGATTATTGTCTATAAAATGAAGGTAGTCTCACGCTCAACGCTGTAGTGGATCATGAGATATGCAGTCAAAAGTACAAAACATTGTTACCCTTTTCTTGGTTATAAAGAATTCTAGCTATAAGAAGTTTGTATTCTCCAAACTTTTGTATATATTCAGAGTAATTGCACTTTTATCTAGCAATATATGGATTTCCAAATTCCAAACACAGCTTTCAAGATTTGTATGGAAGAATAAAAACCCTAGAGTTTCATGTAAAACTATTCAAAAAAGGAAATTAAATGGAGGCCTGGGAGTGCCGAATATTTCTAGTAACGATCTTACCTTTTTAATAAAACAAAACTTTCATTGGATTACTCCTATTCCAGATGCTCACTTCTATATAAATCATTTAACAAGAATATTTCTTTAAAAACTCTTCTTAAGGCCCTGTCACACACAGAGATAAATCTGTGGCAGATCTGTGGCAGATCTGTGGCAGATCTGTGGCAGATCTGTGGCAGATCTGTGGCAGATCTGTGGCAGATCTGTCGTTGCAGTGAAATTGTGGACAATCAGTGCCAGGTTTGTGGCTGTGTACAAATGGAACAATATGTCCATGATTTCACTGCAACCACAGATCTGCAAAAGATTTATCTCTGTGTGTGACGGGGCCTTTAGCCCATTTATTCGATAACAATTTTCCTCTTCCAAAGTCACCGACTAATGGTTGCTTTATTACACGCCTGTAAAGCTCTAGTCAAGTAATTAAAAAACACCTCTATTGGCTTCCAAAAGGATATTCCTATTGAAGTCTTAGAAATAATCATTTCTCATTTACCGGTAAGTCTAAAATCTTGGAAGAAAAGTGGTATTAAACTTGTCTTGTGTTAATTTCTTCTTTCTGGAGCACCAGAAACTTATATAAATATTTCAATACTTCTACATGCCACTGTATTGGATGGATTTTGTTTAGTGCTCCTATCGGGCAGATTTTTACAAAAACTTGTGGCCTACATAACTACTTCCCCTCTTTATTTTATGTATTTCGAAGGTACCAGGACTCCTTTTCTAATACATTTTCCTTTAATAATTACCTTTTAGAAGTGGATTATGGGCCCTCTGTCCATTTGTGATGTGCGCAAATCTACCGAGACTTCTGAAGATATCCATTTGAATGGGACTGATCTGTAGAAGATATGAACACATCTTATAGCAACAGTAATTCTGAACAATAGAGCAGCACTCAGGACAGGATAAAGGGTAATTTAGGTTTACACAAATAATTTTGCACCTCTTATTACTCTGTATGAACATCAGGTACCAGCAGTATATAGGTAGCTAAGACATGGATTCAAAAGTGCCGCATGCCCAACGGAGTTATACACTAGCCACCCTACCATACTATACACTGCCGCCCGGCTATAGAGTACTACTAAACACCACCATTTTTATCAATGAACCGGTGATTAGTAATCAGTGGGCAATAAAACAGAGCGTGTAATGGCGTTCCGCTCCACCAAGACTATTTGTAGAGTTCAGGACACCAAACGTACACGATTATCATGGCTCAGTCCGTCTTTTCTTTCTGTACCTTGTCCTTTGCTCTCTTTCATGCCTTGCTGTGCTCTTCGCAGTATCTGCACCTCACCATGGGCCGCTTTGGCTCCTGGGCTCCATAATAGCTGCTATGCCTGGCACGCTGCTAATTATATCCATGACAATGAACTAGTACAGGGTTAGCTGGAGTCTGTTTTACCTGCCTCTGGTAGAGAATGAAACCTGCAGATATGTGATTAAGCTTCATACCTTCCAGGAGCAAAGTACGACAGCAATGTAGGACATAAATAGTTGGAAGAGTCCAGAGGATCACATTTCTTATATGTCTGTGAACGTTCACATTGTTATTGCATGTTAATCTAGTGAAAATGGCTGCAGATTACTGATTTTATCAGTTGGCATTATCTTTTCACAGTCAAGTGAAAAAGGAAGAACAACCGTTGTACTGGACAATTGATTCTATCAGTAAATTTTAGGCCTCATCCAGACGTCCTTGTTGCACATACTGTGAGGAATCTTCGGTGACAGCAGCGGCAATGGCAGTCATATGACCAGCACTTGAAGATATATCCCAATTTCACGATATTCATGGACTTGATAAAAACATAATCAGTTTTATTGGTGTACAAAAGTGCAAATAATTAAAAACATTGCGCCTTACGCGTTTCAAGCCGAACAAGGGCTCTTAATCATAGCATGTTATGCTATGATTATGAGCCCTTGTTCGGCTCTAAAAGCGTAAGACGCAATGTTTTTAGTTATTTGTACTTTTGTACACCAATAAAACTGATTATGTTTTTATCAAGTCCATGAATATCGTGAAATTGGGATATTATATTGGGAAATTGGGAATCTTCAAGTGCTGGATGAAATGTTTTTTTCTTCGCTCCATTAATTCCGGGATCCGGCCCGCTGACTGTCCATGCACTGATCTCTAAAACTGGCCACAGCAAGCTTTGAGGTGAGCTGATCCTGAAACAATTTCTCTCTAGTCATATGACCGCAAGTATGTGCAGTGCCCCACGGGGCAGGTGGTTAACTTACTCGTTGCTGGGCCATTGGGGGTGGGGTCAGGCGATGTGACGGGTGGCCTTGCCCGGTTCCGTTGTCCCGAGGCGTGCAGCAAATGAAGGGAAAGTGCGGTGATTGGGAAAGTTTGTCGTGATGCCAACTGTGGTATGCAGCCAGGAAGTAGCCGCCACTGCAGAATTGCTCACCGGGGCGGGTGTTATGGCACCCGGGATGGTGTCGCTCCGCACAGGAGGAGAGGGCCCTGCGTGGGATGACGGAGGGAGAGGTTGAGGCCGTCGGCGCCAACACAGCCAACACAGTCTTTGCGGGTTCAAGGGGTCTTTTACTTACAACTTCAGTTGCCAGCCCAGTAGTACCGGCCACCATCGTAATGGGCTCCAGCCAATCCCAGATGCACGGAAGGTCAGAACCGGTGCGGTAGTCTGTGGGCCCTTCCTTGCTGCGCTTTGTAGTGTAGGTCCCTTTGGCTTGAAGCTACTTAGAGTCCATTCTGTACTAGGTAGAGTACTGTTCCCTATGCCAGTAACGTGGATCCCCTTGAGTTTCACCGTGATCTAAGCTCCGGAATCCTAGGTGCCACTTGGCTCTGGAAACTTGTAGTGGTCAGAGAGGCATAAAACCCCTCCGTCCGGCAGAGTCTGATGGTGCAACTTGGAATTGCACCACCCTGAACTGCCCTGGCCCCGGGGGAGCTGACACGGTATCCCCATAGCGACCAGTAAAACTCTTATGTCCCACAGGAGCTACCGGGAAGAATGTCCGCTCACTATCTCTCCTGCTGGAGAACTCCTGCTGCTGTGTGTGGCTCCTCACTCCCCCTGGTAGCTGCTACTCTCTCCACCCAGGTTCTAAGCTAGTGGATTGGGGCCCCTGTTTTGATGGCATCCTGTAAACGCCACACTGCAGGCAACCCCTTTGGTAACTGACCCTAACCCAGTCCCCAGTGGGGAAAAGGGGCAACCCGTGTATGTATGTGGTTGTGTATGGTGGAACCGGCACCGACCTCCCCTGGATCCATGATCAGTACTACACCCCAGTTGGAGTGCTTTACCCTGTGGCGACCAGATCCTCAAGGGCACCACATATGTGACATACTCACTGCCAGAATCTGACCAGACTGTTTCTTGCGCGCTCAAAGTGTTTTGTGCAAAGCCGGAAACAGTCTAGTCTGATTCTGGCCAGGGGTATGTATGTCACATGACGTCTGCTCACACAGGATAATCCTGACAGTGAGTGCCATGTGAGGATTCACAAGTTTGCAGTCATAGAGTGACTGCGGACTTGTCATTTTAGACCAGAAAGTCCCTCTAATGATCCATCTGTTAAAAACATTGATGACACATTGATGTTGAGAACAGACACGCTGACCGTACACTGATGACACAGTACCATTTTTTCATGTACGTGTCGTGATGATGCTACTCACTCACCGACAGGAACAGTTTCTAATTAAACAGTCTGGCTTGTTTATTTGCAGATGCCATAAACTGCTACAAAAGGAAAGACATAAAGCAAGCCTTCCCGGCATAAAGATGCAAAACAGAAAAATAAGAAGTCCATTTCTCCGCAGGCTCACCTGCTCAGGATACAAACCCCATCATTTCATTATTTCACACAGAGTTTCTCTGTACAGGTGTAGCAAACTTCACATACAGACCCCATATAAGACTACTGGTCTCCATTTTATATTATGTACCACACCCAAAGGGGGGAATGTGAGCAGACAGACCCACCAGTCTCTCCGACTGCTTGTAAGACCTGGACCTTATATGCCATAAAAAATATATTTTTTGTACTACATGTACTAGAGCTTGCGCCTGGGCATACATCAAAGAAGATAAACCACCTCTGCAAAACATACCGCTCATCGACTATGTGAAAGGCAGCCATCTTACAGCGTTTAAATAAGGACATGTGAATGAAACCTAAGGATGGGGTTTGTAAGCCAAAACGAGGCGTAAACTTACAGAGAAAAGCTATAGTTGAAAGGTTGACACTTGTTCTGTATTTTGGAGATGCTCCTGACTTCGGCATAAAAATACTGATGAAGTTTTGATCAAAATACTGATTACCTAATAAAGCACAGAGGATTTAATAAAAAATAAAAATAAAAAAACCACTTTCTAATAATTTATTATTATTAACTCTTTATGACTGCCAACCCAGTACATGTCCTGAATCTGCACTAAGGACGTTTGATGTCGCTGAACTAAAGGCCCAGTCCACTAAACAACTTACCAGCGATCCCAACAATGATATAACCTGATAGGGATCGCTGGTAAGTTGCTAGGAGGTCGCTGGTGAGATGTCACACTAATCGACGCTCCAGCGATCCCACCAGCAACCTGACCTGGCAGGAATCGCTGGAGCGTCGCTACACGTGGAAGCATGCTGCGCTTGGTAACTAAGGTAAATATCGGGTAACCAACCCGATATTTACCTTGGTTACCAGTGCACACCGCTTAGCGCTGGCTCCCCGCACACCTAGCCACAGTACACATCGGGTTAATTACCCGATGTGTACTCTGCAACGTGTGCAGACAACAGGGAGCCGGCTTCTGCGGACGCTGGTAACCACGGTAAACATCGGGTAACCAAGAAGCCCTTGGTTACCCGATATTTACCTTCGTTACCAGCGTCCGCCGCTCTCACACTGCCACTGCCGGCTCCCTGTTCCCTGCACTTCTAGTCACAGTACACATCGGGTTAATTACCTGATGTGTACTCCGGCTACGTGTAAAGGGAGCAGGGAGCCGGCACTGGCAGTGTGAGAGCGGCGGATGCCGGTATCGAAGGTAATTATCAGGTAACCAAGGAAAGGGCTTCTTAGTTACCCGATATTTGCATTGGTTACCAGCGTCCGCAGAAGCCGGCTCCCTGCTCACTGCACATTTAGTTGTTGCTCTGTCGCTGTCACATACAGCGTTGTGTGCTTCACAGCGGGAGAGCAACAACTAAAAAATGGTCCAGGACATTCAGCAACAACCAGCGACCTCACAGCAGGGGCCAGGTTGTTGCTGGATGTCACACACAGCAACATCGCTAGCAAGTTGTGTCGCGGGCGGAGGAGGGGACGCTGCGCTCTCCCACTGCTCGGGTCCGGCCGCTGCTGCTGCTGCTCGGTGGTGGCTCGAGCGGTGGCCCGGATCCCGGGGACTCGAGCGGAGTTCCTCGCCCGTGAGTGAAAAGGGGATTGATTGTGGGGATTTATTGTCCGTGACGCCACCCACGGTTGTGGTGATATTGGTGACACCACCGCTGCTCTAGACGGGAATCCCGGGAGCGGTGACAGGGAGCAGCTTTGTTGTTAGTTCTCCCCTCCGTACGGTAGGGGGTTGGTTGTCCTGGGGCCCGGTGATGGGGTAGGGATGGATGGCAGGCTGGTTACGGGGCCTGGTGAGGTGCAGGGTCACGGGGTCAGCGCTGTGCCACACGGCACGGTGGTACTCACTCAGCCCAATGATGAGGACACAGTTCTCGGTAAAACACTCGGCTGGATGGACGGGTCCCACAGACGGCTACGGTGTTGTTTCTCCCGGCAGGTTGATGGTGACTGCCTTTCCCTGCACCTATGTACGGTAGATGGTTCCAATGGGTTCCCACCGGTAACCCGCTCCCCAGCTTGGATATGGGCTGGAGGAGCCCCTTTTTGCCCGCAGGCTCTGACCCTGAGAAACGGTTGCCTTGGACGTGGCGGTGTCTCCCTCTCCTGGTTGGACTGTTGCCTTCTGTCGGGACTTGGCTGTTGTAAAACCCAGGAGGTTCCCTTCACTAACAAATTCGGTAAATTCACGGCGACTCCTAGCCTTGCCGGGGTCCGTAAGCCCCTGCCAGATGGTGCTGGCTTCTCTTCGCGTACCGGTCCGGTACCGCCGGGCCACCGCCCATCCACGGTCCTTACGGTAACTCCGATAGGCCACTCCTGCAGACGGTCACCACCATCTGCCAACCTTGCTGTACTGCCCGGGCCACACACCCGGACGCTGTCAGTTAGTTGCTCCACTACTACTTCTCCTTCCTCTCACTTTCACTTCCCTAGCTTATCTGACTCCTTTCCCACCTCCAGGACTGTGAACTCCTCGGTGGGCGGGACCAACCGCCTGGCCCACCCCCTGGTGTGATCATCAGCCCCTGGAGGAAGGCAACAAGGGTTTTGTGTCTGACTTCGGTGTGCCTGACCGGGAGTGTGGGGTGTGTAGGTGTGGTTCTCTGTGGCCCCTGGCTTGTCCAGGGCGCCACAGTTGTGCCTCAGCAGCGATGTTGCTAGCGATGTTGCTTAGTGTGACGGTAACTTAAAGCTCCTGCGAGCTAGCAGTAACTGGGTGTCTCCACAATGTTCAGAAACAATCTGGGACCCTAAGGAGAGACGGAAGGAGGTTTCTGGTGATTTTTCTCTTTCTTAACACATATAGCATAACATGAATACTATGTAGTGAATACAGTAGAAGCGTGTCTGCTAGCATAGTTGAGATCCTGGGACAGCAGTGGCAAGACCAGTTTTCCCCTCGGATGCCTCAGTAATAGCTACAGGCTGAACACTTAAAAATGTAAGGTCCCTAAATATCTTTCATGACTTTTTGAAGGATCTATTATGTAACAAAGAGTATGTTTGGTGTGTCATGCTTTAAAGGGAACCTGTCAGGTGCAATATGTGTCGCGGGCGGGGAGGAGGGTGTCAGCACACTGCGCTCACCCCTTCTGCTCGGGTCCGGCAGCTGCTCAGTGGTGGCTCGAGCGGTGGGCCGGATCCCGGGGTTTCTCGAGCGACACTCCTCGCCCGTGAGTGAAAGGGGGTTTTTGTGGTTGGGTGTGGGGATTGTTATAGTTCGTGACGCCACCCACGGTTGTGGTGATTTCACCACCGCTGCTCAATGTGGGGATCCCGGGGATGGTGATGTGGAGCAGCCAGTTGTTGTGTTGCCCCTCCGTGGGTAGGGGTTGGTGATCCCGGGGCCCAGTGGGGTGCAGGGGCGCAGGGGCAGCGCTGTGCCTTGCGGCACTGAGGTACTCACTCAGCCAGTAAACACGACACAGTTCTCGGTAAACAAACGGCTGGTTGGACGGGTCCCTCGGACGGTTCACGGTGCTGCGGTTCCCTGCAGTTAGCGGTGACGGTCTCTTCCCTGCACCTTTGAAATGTCTGTTTGGTAGCGGTGGATTCCCACCGGTTACCCGCTCCCCGACTGCAATCTGTGCCGGAGGAGCTCCACACTTTGCCCGCAGGCGCCGGCCCTGGGAAACTGGTGCCTTGGCGGTGGCGGTGTTTCCCCGTTGTGGTTGGACCTTTGCCGTCAATCAGGACTTGCTTGTTGGGGGATCTACGTCCCCTTCACTAACGGATTTAGCAATTTACAGCGACTCCAAGCCTTGCTGGGATCCGAGAAGCCCCTGCTCTGGTGCTGACTGCCCTTTGTATACTGCTCCAGACCCCCGGATACACACAGCCTCCGTGGTCCTTCCAGCAACCTCCGGACAGTCCCACTGCAGATCTTCACCACTGTCTGCTGACCTTGCTGACTCCGTCTGGGCACACAGCCACAGACCAACTTCAGGCTTTCTGTCACTTTCACTGCTGTTTCACTCTAGCTCCCTCCTGAGCTACACTCTGTTCACCTCCTACTCCTTTCTCTTCCCTGGCTGAACAACCTGGAACTTCCTGCCTCCAGAGCTGTGATCTCCTTGGTGGGCGGACACCAACCGCCTGGCTCCACCCCCTGGTGTGAATCATCAGCCTCTGGAGGAAGGCAACAAGGATTTGTGGGTTAGCTGGTGTACCTACAGGGAATGTGGGGTGCGTGTGTGTTGTTATCTGTGTCCCCTGGCTTGCCCAGGGTGACACATTCCCCCTTAGCAAAACGCAGACCGTCCTCGGGCTGCCCGTCCAACACCGGTTTTATTTTCCTTTTTGTTTTCTGAAAATGTAAAACGGTATAACATTATAAACGGTAAATTATATACATTTTTAATAACAACTCTTCCCAAGACGGGAGGCACATTTACTTTTAACGTTACAACGGTGTACGGTCACGGTTTCCGCTCTCTCCCACCCAAGCAACCTGGCCCTGATGCTGCCCCTAAAACCCAGGCAGCACCCCTTGACCCACAGTCCAGCACAAGTTACCCGAGCGGGATCTGTCCTTCCCTCCAGAGGGTAGCCACCGGTTCCTTTGGTGGCTGGGCCCCAGCCTGCTCTGCTCAGGGCCCTCCCTCCAACCTGCCTCTCCGGAGGCGGCATTGCGGAAACGGTAACGGTACCCAACATATTTACAAGCCACTTAACGTTTGTGGTGCCCTGCAAGTTCACGGGCTTGTCCATGGACAGTTCCCATGCAAAACTTAAACGGTCCCCACGGGGACAACGGTGCCGGCTCCAGCCGGTTGCAATCATAAAAGCAAATCAGGTAACTGTTCGGTAATTTTCATTTTTTTTTCATCTGCAACTTTCAAAACTTTTCAACAACTTAACTCAGTGGTGGTCCCAACGGGGACGGTGCAACGGGCATCCGCTGCCCTACTCTGGTCTTCCGTCTTCCTCACCCGGTTCGGGGTGAAAAGACACGGGCATCAGCCCCTCCAGTGCATAGCAAGCACGGCGTGGAAGGGCTGCCCGATACCCATTGCCTCCGATTCGGGGAATATAAGTGGCCTCCAGGCCAGGCAAGGCAGCGACTTCCTCCTCTTCTTCCGACACAGGCTCAGTGTCAGGCCCGGGATCGCTGTCTTCTGCCCCCGCCGCAGTCACAGAGGGAGGCACACCCGACGGGCCAGGCGCGGTGCAGCGCGCGAGCGAGTAGGACGGAGGTAACACAGGAGCCAGGGGTAGACCAGGTCCCTCAGCCGCAGCGACCGGTCCCTCGGGGACACAGGGGCGTGGGTCATTCTCCAGCTCCTCCATCACGGCCTCCACTCCATACACTCGCGCCACAGCAACTAGGGCCTCCACCTCCGCGGCCCACTACGCCATCAGCCCGCCGATCTGACTCTGGTAGTGACGGCAGATCCCCGCCGCCCGGGCCCTCAACCATGTCGCCGTGCCGGGCACGGGGGCTTCCTCGTTGGGAGTTGGGTTGTGCATCTTGGCAATCGTACCTTCCAGGAACCCAGTGTTGCTGCAGAGTCCTGGCGTCCCTGCTTTTATAGCCGCAGCTACATGCGTCCAGCCGCCATCACGTCCCCCTTAGCTCTTTCCGGCCCCTCCTCTCTCGGGGCGGAGTTTTGGCCTTCGCGCCTCTACTGCTCGAGAAGACGCTCGAGCGGGAACTTTTCGCGCCAAAGATGGCGGCTTCTGAACTTTTTCTGCCGGATGCCTCCGGCGGTAACAAGGCGCACCTCTACCTGACGGCAGAGCGGTGGGATCCTGTTCGTGACGCCAAGTTGTCGCGGGCGGGGAGGAGGGTGTCAGCACACCGCACTCACCCCTTCTGCTCGGGTCCGGCAGCTGCTCAGTGGTGGCTCGAGCGGTGGGCCGGATCCCGGGGTTTCTCGAGCGACACTCCTCGCCCGTGAGTGAAAGGGGGTTTTTGTGGTTGGGTGTGGGGATTGTTATAGTTCGTGACGCCACCCACGGTTGTGGTGATTTCACCACCGCTGCTCAATGTGGGGATCCCGGGGATGGTGATGTGGAGCAGCAAGTTGTTGTGTTGCCCCTCCGTGGGTAGGGGTTGGTGATCCCGGGGCCCAGTGGGGTGCAGGGGCGCAGTGGCAGCGCTGTGCCTTGCGGCACTGAGGTACTCACTCAGCCAGTAAACACGACACAGTTCTCGGTAAACAAACGGCTGGTTGGCCGGGTCCCTCGGACGGTTCACGGTGCTGCGGTTCCCTGCAGTTAGCGGTGACGGTCTCTTCCCTGCACCTTTGAAATATCTGTTTGGTAGCGGTGGATTCCCACCGGTTACCCGCTCCCCGACTGCAATCTGTGCCGGAGGAGCTCCACACTTTGCCCGCAGGCGCCGGCCCTGGGAAACTGGTGCCTTGGCGGTGGCGGTGTTTCCCCGTTGTGGTTGGACCTTTGCCGTCAATCAGGACTTGCTTGTTGGGGGATCTACGTCCCCTTTACTAACGGATTTAGCAATTTACAGCGACTCCAAGCCTTGCTGGGATCCGAGAAGCCCCTGCTCTGGTGCTGACTGCCCTTTGTATACTGCTCCAGACCCCCGGATACACACAGCCTCCGTGGTCCTTCCAGCAACCTCCGGACAGTCCCACTGCAGATCTTCACCACTGTCTGCTGACTTTGCTGACTCCGTCTGGGCACACAGCCACAGACCAACTTCAGGCTTTCTGTCACTTTCACTGCTGTTTCACTCTAGCTCCCTCCTGAGCTACACTCTGTTCACCTCCTACTCCTTTCTCTTCCCTGGCTGAACAACCTGGAACTTCCTGCCTCCAGAGCTGTGATCTCCTTGGTGGGCGGACACCAACCGCCTGGCTCCACCCCCTGGTGTGAAGCATCAGCCTCTGGAGGAAGGCAACAAGGATTTGTGGGTTAGCTGGTGTACCTACAGGGAATGTGGGGTGCGTGTGTGTTGTTATCTGTGTCCCCTGGCTTGCCCAGGGCGACACATTTGCACCCAGAACCACGAGCAGTTCTGGGTGCATATTGCAATTCCTTGCCTAACCGTCCCTGTATACACTAGCATAGATAAAGAGATCTTATACTGTATGCTAATGAGCGAGGGGACTAGTTCCCTGGGTGTTATTTCCACTTGCCAGTCGCCCCCATTAGTATGTTAGTATGTCCCTGTGGGCCCCTGTGGGTGTGCTATCATGCTAATGAAAACGCAGCATCACAGGAGGATCTCACTCACTTCTCCACTACCATCGCGTCCGACGGGGCATTTCGGCTCAATGCGCATGATCCCGGAGTTACGGTCAGGCGCACTATAAAGCCAGGTGTACGCGTCCTGGCTTCAAACTGAAGTAGTGCGTGTGGCGCCCTGGGCAAGCCAGGACGTCACAAGCACTACACCAACACACCCCACACTCCCGGTCAGGCACACCTAAGTCAGATAAAAACCCTTGTTGCCTCCCTCCAGGGGCTGATGTTCACACCAGGGGGTGGGCCAGGCGGTTGGTCCCGCCCGCCGAGGAGTACACAGTCCTGGAGGCGGGAAAAGAGTAGAGATGAGTTAGGGAAGTAAAAGTGAGAGGAAGGAAAGTGGTAAAGGAGCAGACAGAAAGTGGTCCGGGTGTGTGGCCCGGACGGAACAGCAAGGTTGGCAGACGGTGGTGACCGCCTGCAGAAGAGGCCTATCGGAGCCAGCCGTAAGGACCGTGGACGGGCGGTGGCCCGGCGGTACTGGACCGGTACGCAAAGAGAAGCCAGCACCATCCGGCAGGGTTTACGGACCTCAGCAAGGCTAGGAGTCACCATGCAATTTGCCAAATCCGTTAGCGAAGGGAACCTCCTGGGTTTCCCAGCAGCCAAGTCCCGACAGAAGGCAACAGTCCAACCGAGAGAGGGAAACACAGTCACCGCCAAGGCTAAAGTTCCCAGGGCCAGAGCCTGAGGGCAAAAGGGGCTCCTTCAGCAACCTTCAAGCTGGGGAGCGGGTTACCGGTGGGAACCCATTGGAACCGTTTACACTACAAAGGTGCAGGGAAAGGCAGTCACCATCAACCTGCCGGGAGAAACAACACCGCAGCCGTCTGTGGGACCCGTCCATCCAGCCGTTTGTTTTACCGGAGACTCTGTGTACATCATTGGCTGAGTGAGTACCACCGTGCCGTGCGGCACAGCGCTGACCCCGCGACCCTGCACCTCACCATGCCCCGTAACCCACCTGCCATCATCCATCCCTACCCCATCACCGGGCCCCGGGACAACCAACCCCCCTACCCACGGAGGGGAGAACTAACATCCAGGCTGCTCCCTGTCATCGCTCCCGGGATCCCCGTCCAGAGCAGCGGTGGTGTCACCAATCTCACCACAACCGTGGGTGGCGTCACGGACAATATCAACTCCCCACAATCAATCCCCCCTTTTCACTCACGGGCGAGGAACGCCGCTCGAGTCCCCGGGATCCGGCCCACCACTCGAGCCACCACCAAGCAGCAGCAGCAGCAGTAGCCGGACCCGAGCAGTGGGAGAGCGCAGCGTCCCCTCCTCCGCCCGCGACAACTTGGCATCACGAACAGGATCTTACCGCTCTGCCGTTTGGTAGAGGTGGGCCTTGTTACCGCCGGAGGTGTCCGGCCGGAAAATTTGAGAAGCCGCCATCTTTGGCGCGAAAGATTCCCGCTCGAGCGTCTCCTCGAGCAGCGGAGGCGCGAAGGCTAAAACCCCGCCCCTGTAGAGGAGGAGCCGGAAAAAGACTAAGGGGGACACGGATGGAGAGATGGCGGCGTCCTCGAATTGGAGCACGGGAATACCCGTGACTCGGGCATCCAAGCTCTGGGGGAAACGAGGAGGAGTAGCCTTTGAAGACTGCGGCCCGGGTGAGCTCCCTGCCGGGACCGCTGCATGGCTGGAGCGGGAATTGGGCCGGTTCTGCTTGAAGGTGAGGGCGCAGAGCCTGCAGCAGTTGATGGATTGGAAGGCGGAGATGCGCAGAATGGTTGCCGTAGTGGGGGCCCGTGAGCAAGGGGCCGTTGCAGCCGTGCCGCGTCACGATCAGTCCACCCAAACCCCAGAACCAGCCCTGATTGAGTGGGAGACGGAGGCCAGCGCCGCAGCCGGGGGTCCGGAGAGAATGCCGTTGATGGAGGAGGAGGTCCCAAGTATGCTGCCTCCGCCGCCGTTCCTAACGGCTGTCAGTGGTTCGGGGTTGAACTGCCGATGGAGAGAGAACCCCATGTACCGCTCGGTCCCTGAGTGGGCCGACCCCCTGCGGTGGTAGCCGCCTCAAGGTCAGCGGAGTCCCGTTGCAAGTTGTCCCCGTTGGGACCACCAAAGTACCGTTTTAAAAGTTTGAAAGAATGATAAGTAAATGATTACCGAGAAGTTACCTGATTGATAAAACCGTGATTGAAACTGGTCGTTGCCGCCACCGTTGTCCCCGTGGGGACTGTTTTATAAGTTTTTGCGTAGAGACTACTACGGACGGGCCCGAGAACTGGCAGGGCAACCGCGAACTTGTGGTTTGTAAATAAGGATGTTTTATGGCTTTGCCGTGATCGCCTCCGGAGAGGCAGATTGGAGGAAGGGCCCGCAGTGGAGCAGGCTGGGGTCCAGCCACCGCCGGAACCGGTGGCGGTCCTCTGGGGGTTTCAGGGGTTCCCCATGGACGTGGGTCACCTGAAAAGGACAGAACCCGCTCGGGCAACTTGGTGCTGGACTGGGGTCAAGGGGTGCTGCCCGTTTGCTTGGGGGCGGTATCAGGGCCAGGTTGCTTGGGTGGGAGAGAGCGGAAGCCAACACCGTTTAGTAACGTTAAGAATGTGCCTCCCGATGTGGGAAGAAGTTATTATACTTGTAACATGTTTTACCGTTTATCTTTTCAGTTTGTGAAAATAAAACCGGTGATGGACGGGCAGCCCGCGGACGGTCTGCATTTTACTAAGGGGGAATGTGGCGCCCTGGGCAAGCCAGGACGTCACAAGCACTACACCAACACACCCCACACTCCTGGTCAGGCACACCTAAGTCAGATAAAAACCCTTGTTGCCTCCCTCCAGGGGCTGATGTTCACACCAGGGGGTGGGCCAGGCGGTTGGTCCCGCCCACTGAGGAGTACACAGTCCTGGAGGCGGGAAAAGAGTAGAGATGAGTTAGGGAAGTGAAAATGAGAGGAAGGAAAGTGGTAAAGGAGCAGACAGAAAGTGGTCCGGGTGTGTGGCCCGGACGGAACAGCAAGGTTGGCAGACGGTGGTGACCGCCTGCAGGAGAGGCCTAAGGACCGTGGACTGGCGGTGGCCCGGCGGTACCGGACCGGTACGCAAAGAGAAGCCAGCACCATCCGGCAGGGTTTACAGACCCCGGCAAGGCTAGGAGTCGCCGTGCAATTTGCCAAATCCGTTAGCGAAGGGAACCTCCTGGGTTTCCCAGCAGCCAAGTCCCGACAGAAGGCAACAGTCCAACCGAGAGAGGGAAACACAGTCACCGCCAAGGCTAAAGTTCCCAGGGCCAGAGCCTGAGGGCAAAAGGGGCTCCTTCAGCAACCTTCAAGCTGGGGAGCGGGTTACCGGTGGGAACCCATTGGAACCGTTTACACTACAAAGGTGCAGGGAAAGGCAGTCACCATCAATCTGCCGGGAGAAACAACACCGCAGCCGTCTGTGGGACCCATCCATCCAGCCGTTTGTTTTACCGGAGACTCTGTGTACATCATTGGCTGAGTGAGTACCACCGTGCCGTGCGGCACAGCGCTGCCCCCGCAACCCTGCACCTCACCAGGCCCCGTAACCCGCCTGCCATCATCCATCCCTACCCCATCACCGGGCCCCGGGACAACCAACCCCCCTATCCACGGAGGGGAGAACTAACATCCAGGCTGCTCCCTGTCATCGCTCCCGGGATCCCCGTCCAGAGCAGCGGTGGTGTCACCAATCTCACCACAATCGTGGGTGGCGTCACGGACAATATCAACTCCCCACAATCAATCCCCCCTTTTCACTCACGGGCAAGGAACGCCGCTCGAGTCCCCGGGAGTCGGCCCACCGCTCGAGCCACCACTGAGCAGCAGCAGCAGTAGCCGGACCCGAGCAGTGGGAGAGCGTAGCGTCCACTCCTCCGCCTGCGACAGTGCGCATGACCCAAACTCAGGGGTCATGCGCACTGAGCCGAGATCCCCTTTCGCACACGATGGTGGTGGAGAGGTGAGTGAGATCATCCTGTGACGCTGCGTATTTATTAGCATGATAGCACACCCACAGGGGCATACCAATAAGCTAATGGAACCGACTGGCAAGGGGAACTAAAGCCCAGGGGACTAGTTCACTCGCTCATTAGCATACGGTAAAAGATCTTTAGAAATACTTTCTTCAAAGATCCCTTTATCTATTAATTCTACAAATATTCCATAAATATCTATTATCTTTATCTATGCTAGTGTATACAGGGACGGTTAGGCAGGGATTAGCAATATGCACCCAAAACTGCTAATGTGTCGCCCAAGGTTATGGGGTACTCGGTCTCGGGCAGTGTATAACTGAGGAATGTCACTTTGATGGCCATTGCCCGATCCCGTGCCCTGGGTACTTTTTGAAAAGGGGAATATTTACAGGGGGATTAAAGTAATATTCACACGTGATGCCACTTGCGGTGTCGCCGCTATGTACATCGAGCCGCCGCTGCACAATGTTCACTACTGGGGCTGGTGTTAATGGCAGCCTGTATGTTAGGCCCTCCGCAAGCAGGGCCGGACCCCAAAGGGTTGGTGATGTGACGGGTGTTGGAAGAAGGTAGGCCACACAAGGGTTTCAGTGCAACTAGTTCTTTACTCACTTTCTGGTGGTAACTGGTCACCCGAGGCCGGCTGGTTTCACCTTCAGATCCCCTTAGTCCCAGTGCTTGTTTAGCAACCTGGTGGCTTCCTCCCCTGCACCTGTCTTTTTGGTTGAAGGGTCCCCGTGGCGTAGAGAAGCTGGGAGTCCCCTCCTGGGGGTCTTCTACTCCAGTCCGTATGACGATAACGTAAACCCTATGGGGTTGGAGTCTCTGGTCCTGTCCCCGGTTCTCCCTTTGCTACTGAGTCCCGAACTTCAAGGTCAGTGAGGTCCTTGATGGTCCCCTCACTGTGCATGTGTTATCAGGTCTGCCTGGAGCTTTTGCCTGACATAGGGTCCTGTATCCCGTTGATGTGTAGTTCCGGGAGTACTCCACTGGCAACTAACCGCCTGGGCCCTCAGGTCACTGTTCACTCCTGGTCAGTTTGTCTGCTCACGTTCACTGTCACTGCTCAACTGTCTGACTGTCGTCCTGACTGTCCACTGTCTGCCCCTCTCACCTGGTCAGCTAGTGGACTGGACTGGCTCCACGTCTAGGTGGCCATCCATTGGTCCAACCCTAGCCTTGTACCATTCTATAATAATAATCATTTGGGATTATCTGGAGTGTTTGTGTGTTACCGGCACTGGTCTTCTGGGTCCATAGTAGAGATGAGCGAACCGGTCGTGGTTCGGCTCGAGCTTGGTTCGTCGAACGGAGGTCTAGTTCGAGTTCGGTTCAGTGAACCACTCGAACCCATAGAAAACAATGGGAGGCAATCACAAACACATAAAAACACCTAGAAAACACCCTCAAAGGTGTCTAAAAGGTGACAAACAACTTACAACACAACACAAACACATGGGAAAGTGACAAGAACAAATTCTCATGCGAAAACAAAACAGCGTTACGAGGAAAAATAGGACGAGACACAGATATAGGCATGGCATGCCCTTCTAAAATGATGTAAAACACCGCAAGGTGACTCCAAGCGGAGTCTCCCTCTTTTCCAAAAATTGGGCCACACAGACACCCCTTCAGTGGCAGCACTTGTGCCCCAGTTGTACACTTCACAGGTAGATTTGCATCAAGCACATTCAAAAATACGCCATCCTTAACCGTCCCCAGGATGACACTTGGGTAGGTAGCTAAGTCTTTGCTGAACCATGACTTGTTCATCTTGGCTCCTTTTTAAAAACACAGCAAGGGTTGCTCCAAGCAGAGTCTCCCTCTTTTCCAAAAATTGGGCCACACAGACACCCCTTCAGTGGCAGCACTTGTGCCCCAGTTGTACACTTCACAGGTAGATTTGCATCAAGCACATTCAAAAATACGCCATCCTTAACCGTCCCCAGGATGGCACCGGGGTAGGTAGCAAAGTCTTTGCTGATCTCAGATCTGTTCATCTTGGATCATTTTGAGAAACACTGCAAGCAAGGGTTACTCCAAGCGGAGTCTCCCTCTTTTCCAAAAATTGGGCCACACAGACACCCCTTCAGTGGCAGCACTTGTGCCCTAGTTGTACACTTCACAGGTAGATTTGCATCAAGCACATTCAAAATACACAAGCATTTACTCTCCCCAGGATGACACTGGGGTTGTAAATTCCTTGTGGATCCATGACTTGTTCATTTTGATGAACGTTAGTCTGTCCACATTGTCACTGGACAGACACGTGTGCTTATCTGTCAGCACACACCCAGCAGCACTGAAGACACGTTCAGAGACAACACTGGCAGCTGGACATGACAAGATCTCCAAGGCGTAAGTGGAGAGCTCTGGCCATTTTTCAAGATTTGAAGGCCAAAATGAGCAAGGCTCCATTTGCAAAGTCATGGCATCGATGTTCGTTTGGAGATACTCCTGTATCATCCTCTCCAGCTGTTGACTATGTGTCAGACTTGTTGTCTCTGGTGGCCTTGCAAAGGATGGTCTAAAAAAATTATGAAAAGATTCAATAAAATTGCTGTTACCAGCACCAGATACGGTGCTGCTGGTACGGGTAGACTGTTGAAGATGACGAGACCGTCCCATGTTTGTCAAGTTACAACTGGGAGAATCACTCCCTGCACCTGCACGGTTGTTTGGTGGAAAAGCCGAGCTAAGATCGAGTAACAGCTTCTGCTGATACTCCTGCATCCATGCGTCCCTTTCTATGGCTGGAATTATGTAACAAAATTTGGACTTGTACCGGGGATCTAATAGTGTGGCAAGCCAGTACTCATCATCACTTCTAATTTTGACAATACGAGGGTCATGTTGGAGGTAGTGCAGCAAGAAGGCGCTCATGTGTCTTGCGCAGCCATGCGGACCAAGTCCACGCTATGTTTGTGGCATAGAGGTGCTAACCGTTCTTTCTTCCTCTGACATCTACCCCCAACCTCTTTCAACTGAAATTTGACCAAGGTCTCCCTCATCCGCTGAGTCTTCGATGTCCATGGACAGTTCTTTCTCCATTTCTTCATGTTCGCCTGCACCTTCCTCAACATTTTGCCTGCTACCATGCGCCCTTGTTGATCCCTGTCCCCCATGGTTCCATGCCTGCCGCCTTGGTGATGATGAACGTCTGGACCTTGGTGATATTGTTGTCCCTTGCGCATATGAATCCTCCTGTAGTTACTCCCCTTCCTGTTGTCCCACCCCCTGACTCCGAATAGTGTTTAGCGTGTGCTCCAGCATGTAAATGATTTGAATTGTCATGCTGATAATGGCATTGTCAGCGCTAAACATATTTGTCGCCATGTCGAAACCGTGCAGAAGGATGGTCCTTGACCCAAGACCACTCCATCAGGGTGATCTGCCCCACCTCTACATCTCGTTGGCCCAGGCTATTCGTCATGACGTATTACACCAGGGCTCGGCGGTGCTGCCACAGTCGCTGTAACATGTGGAGAGTCGAATTCCAGCGTGTTGGCACATCGCATTTCAGGCGATGAACCGGCAGGCCGAAAGACTTCTGGAGTGATGCAAGTCGCTCAGCAGCGGTGGTTGAACGGCGGAAGTGAGCAGACAGTTTTCGTGCCCTGTTCAGAAGGCCATCTAGGCCGGGATAGTGTATTAAAAATTGCTGGACAACAAGGTTCAACACGTGAGCCATATAAGGCACATGTGTCACCTTGCCCAGGTGAAGGGCTGCACCCAGGTTTGCAGCATTGTCGCACACTGCCTTACCAGGCTGCAGGTTGAGTGAAGACAACCATTTACCAAACTCAGTCTCCAGAGCTGCCTACAACTCAGCCGCTGTGTGACTCTTATTTCCAAGATATTTCAAGATAAAGACCGCCTGATGCCGTTGCGCTCTGCTGCCAGCATAGTAATGAGGGGTGCGTGATTCCTTCTGCGCAGTTACAACGCTGGTGACCTGAGCAGGCAGGCTTGGGGCGGAGGTGGAGGAGCCAGACGAGGTTGAGGAGGCAGAAGCAGTGGGGGAACTTGGACAGACAGAGGATTAACACACAAGTCGTGGGGACGGCAAGACTTGTGCAGCAGACCCTTCACCATCTATCACCATAGTTACCCAGTACCCAGTCAGCGACATGTAACGTCCCTGTCCATGCTTACTGGTCCAAGTATCGGTGGTGAAATGCACCCGTTCACACACAGAGTTTCTCAAGGAAGCGGTGATGTTGTGTGCGACATGCTGGTGTAGCGCAGGCACACCTTTCTTAGAGAAGTAGTGGCGACTGGGCATCTGGTACTGGGGCACAGCGACAGACATAAAGGTCTCTAAAATCCTGTGTGTCCACCAGGCGGAAAGGCAGCATTTCGGTAGCCAAGAGCTTACAGAAGGATAAAGTCAACCTCTTAGCTTTGTCATGGGTCGCAGGAAATGGCCTTTTATTTGTCCACATCTGAGGGACAGAGATCTGGCTGCTGTGTGTAGACGGTGGTGAGTAGGGTGTCCCTGGAAAAATGCAGGTTTGTGAGGAAAGTGCAGGCGTAGACAGGATGCTGCCTTCATCCAATGTTGGTGCTATCGATGTCTGAGAGAGCTGTACCCACGCACTTGTTTCCCCTTCCAAACCAACTGACAACCTACCAAACAAACTGCCTGTTGCGGTTACAGTGGTGGAAGTTGTGCGTGGAAAACCAGGTGTGACAGCTGTCCTCACAGTCCTAGAAGATGAAGAGCGCGCAGATACACTGGAAGGGGCAGGCGGTGGATGGTCCGCTCCGCTAGGCCGCATTGCAGCACGGTGAGCTTCCCACTAGGACATATGATATTTATTCATGTGACGATTCATGGAAAAAGTTGTCAAACTGCTGAGGTTTTTTCCTCTACTAACAGATTCCCGACAAATTTTACAGATCACATTATTTGGGCGATCCTTTTCAAGGTAAAAAAAGGACCAGGCTAGGCAAGGCTTAGAGGCCATGCGAGCTGCAGAGCCACCCCGACTTCTGCTCAGAGGCAGAGTGGTGGCTGAGGATGCAGTTGTAGATGTGCTACCAGTACTCCTCCTCTGTCCAGGAAGGCGCAAGGTAACTTCGTCGTCAGTTGCATCTTCCTCCACAGCCTCTGTTGACCTCCTCGAGTGCCTGACTGTGGGTTGACAGTAGGTGGGATCTAGAACTTCCTCATCAAGCATTGTGTTTGCACTACCCTCACCCTCAGACCGAGCCTCTTCCTGCCCTGACCGAATATTTAAGTTGTCATCCCAATCTGGTATCTGCTTCTCATCGTCATCAGTATGTTCCTCATTGTCTCTACCAACAGGTGTTACAGTTTGTGAATAAGGGTCAACATTATGCTCAGAAACTTGGTCATCACGGCCAGAATTTGAGTCACAAAGGTTCTGGGCATCACTGCAGACCATTTTCTGGTTTGTACTCACTGTAGCTTGGGAGCAGACCTCTGATTCCCAGGCTATAGTGTGACTGAACAGCTCTGCAGACTCAGCCATCTCTGTTCCACCATACTGTGCAGGGCGGGTGGAGACTTGAGAGCTGGGAGAAAGCAAATGTGATTGGGATGACAACTCAGAGGACTGTTTTTTTTTGGATGAGGTGGAGGAGAGGGCACTTGTTGGAGCACTTGAGATCCATTCAAGCATGTGCTTTTTTTGTGAATCATCTACCTTTGTTCCAGTTGTTTTGTTCCGTAAAAAAGGGAGCACATCTGATTGTCCATGGAAAGTAGTAGACATCTTCCTTTTGCTGGAAGATGGCCTATCTTCAGCAGATGTTAATGGAGCTTTGCCACCTTCCCCACAGACAGAAACTTTTTTTCCTTTTCCAACACGCCTGTTCCCCTTCCTACCAGCATCTGTCATTTTGCCACTCATTTTGATTGCGACAAGATTATCCACTTAAAATGTGGTAGTAAAAAATTAAGAGGTGGTGTAGATTGCAGAGGTGGTCTAGCTTTATTGGCAGCAGAAGAAACAACACAGACTATCCCTGACAATGCAACTATGACCCTTAAACTGGCAGCACAGATTGCAATTATAATGGCTTAGTAAAAATGAGCTTGAGGGTGCAATGCAGAGGTGCTGGAAATAGCTTGGCACCAGTGGGACAATAATGATGTCCAACAGCCACTTTAAGGCTATGTTCACACTAGAAAAATGATTTTTCTTAAGAAATGCGTTTTCGGTGCGTTTTTGGTGCGTTTTCTTTCATGTTCGTCCCTGCGTTTTTTAATGCCTTTACAGCAATAAAGCACATTGAAAATAAAAAAAAATAGATAATACAGAGATAGATAGATAGATAGATAGATAGATAGATAGATATAGATATTTAGGGGAATAGATAGAGTATAGAGGGATAGATATAGATAATAGATAGAGGGATATAGATAGATAATAGATATTTAGGGGTATAGATAGATAATAGATAGCTAGATAATAGATAGATAATAGATAGATATTTAGGGGTATAGATAGATAGATGTGAGCGAATGTCATAGACTTCGAGAAAGAGAACTATGATAAGTCATGGACTTCCATAGCCCCCCATCCCAGATGTGGCCCCCCAATCCCCACCCTAGATATGCTCCATCCACCGTTACCATAGTCCCCACCGTGGATATGCCCCATCATAAGCCATGGACTTCCATAGCCCCCATCCTAGAAGTGCCCCCACAGTCCCCACCCTGGATGTGCCCCATCCATCCTTCCTACAGTCCCCACCCACCATCCCCACAGCCCCAGTCCCTAATGTACACTTGCTTTGGCAAAACTAATTGTATTTGGTCCTGCCAATAAAGCTTATTTGATTTGATTTGATTTGATTTGATTTGATAAGATAGATGGATAGATAGATAGATAGATAGATAGATAGATAGATAGATAGATGGATAGAGGGATAGATAGATAGATAGACAGATAGATGATAGATCGACAGAAGGATAGATAATATAGAAAGATAGACAGATAATATAGAAAGATAGATAATAGATAGATATAGATAGATAATAGATATTTAGGGGTATAGATAGATAGATAATATAGATAGATAGAGGAATAGATAGATAGATAATAGATATTTAGGGTATAGATAGATAGATGGATAGATAGAGGGATAGATGGATAGATAGATAGATAGATAGATAGGATAATAGAGGGATAGATAGATAGAGGGATAGATAGATAGAGGGATAGATAGATAGATAGATAGATAGAGGGATAGATAGATAGAGGAATAGATAGATATATAGATGTTACGTCCGGATGGTGGAAGCACTGGACCGTACACCGATTTCCCCTGAGGAGGCAGCCAGGCCGGTCACCCCGCCAGAGGGTCCTGATGCACGGCAGCCGAAGCACTATTGGTAGCCAGACAGTCCGTAGAGGAGCAGGAAAGGTGGATGATGCTGAACCAACGGAGTTCTGGACGGTAGTCCGGGTGACGAGGCTCAGGGTCCGAGGCCGGGTTGTAGGGTCAGGCGGAATCCGGAACCTGCTGAGCGATGGAGCGGGTCACCGAACGGAGCCAGGGACTGGAGACTGGCGGAGCTGCAGAGGTGGTGGAACATCCGCCGAAGTCACCGTCAGGGTCCAGGGATGGACTTGGTTTCGGAGCGGCTGGCGTGGCAGGACAGGCTCTGTGAGACAGACAGGATTAATACAGGGCAAAGCACAGGGTAAAGCAATACGGGGACCTGAACACTAGCTTGCTAAACACGTAGAACAGGCCCCGCCCACCAGGAAAGAGAAACCTAATATACCCTGTACCTGTCTATGCAATATCCTGTTTCTGGGTGCTGGCCCTTTAAGAGAGGGTCAATGACCGCGCGCGCGCCCTAATGCGCATGCGCGAGGCCCGTGTGCCCGAAGCCAGTCCAGGAAGTGGTGAGGAAGAAGCAGGAGCGCCCGGCTGAGTGTCCCCTGTCGCAGAGGAGCGCCGGGAGCGGGGAGCAGGACACAAGGAGGGTGCAGGCGAGGAGGACGGAATCGGGACCGGGGTGGTGAGCAGGGAACGCCGGCGGGAACCGGGGAGCGGGCCACGGGGACCGGAGAGCGGGGCACGGGAACCGGAGAGCGGAGCCCGGGGACCGGGAAGCGTGACAATAGATAGATAGATAGATAATAGAGGGATAGATAGATAGATAGATAGATAGATAGAGGGATAGATAGATAGAGGGATAGATAGATAGATAGATAATAGAGGGATAGATAGATAAATAGAGGGATAGATAGAGGGATAGAGGGATAGATAGAGAGATAGATAGATAGATAGATAATAGAGGGATAGACAGATAAATAGAGGGATAGATAGATAGATGGATAGATGGATAGATAGATACATAATAGAGGGATAGATAGATAGATAAATAGAGGGATAGATAGAGAGATAGATAGATAGATAATAGAGGGATAGATACATAGATAGATAGATAGATAGATATAGATAGATAATAGATACATAGATAGATAGATAGATAGATAGATAGATAATAGAGGGATAGATACATAAATAGAGGGATAGATAGAGAGATAGATAATAGAGGGATAGATACATAGATAGATAGATACATAGATAGATAGATAGATAGATAGATAATAGAGGGATAGATAGATAGATAAATAGAGGGATAGATAGATAGATAGATGGATAGATGGATAGATGGATAGCTGGATAGATAGATAGATAGATAGATAGATAGATAGATAATAGAGGGATAGATAGATAGATAAATAGAGGGATAGATAGATAGATAGATAATAGAGGGATAGATACATAGATAGATAGATAGATAGATAGATAGATAGATAGAGGGATAGATAGATAATAGATACATAGATAGATAATAGAGGGATAGATATTCCAGCTTTATTTATGATGTTTCCCCCCACACACACTGCACTTCTCGCGGCCGGTAATGTGTTCACATCAGCAGCCGTGAGAAATGTCCTGTAGTTCCCCGCAGCCTCGCTCAGGAGCCGCATTCAGCACTCGCTCACTGACCCGTGGAGAACTGTCACACGTGGCTGGAGCAGGGCTGGAAGCGCCGGGGGACATCGCTGTGGATTACGTCGGAGCTGTGTCTGGGAGGGGTTAATACAGTGGAGAAAGAGGGGCTTTTTGTCTTTTATTCAAAATAAAGGATTTTTCGGTGTGTGTTTCTTTACTTTCACTTTCAGATTAGTGACGGCGTGTCATAGACGCTGCGATCACTAATCTTGGACTTAGCGGCAGCTATTAGTTGCCGTTATATATTACCGTTATATTACCGTTATATATTGCCGTCCATATTACCTGGATTGCCCCAGCATCACGGCATCTGGAGGAGCCGGTAACACGCCGGGACTGTCGCATAATGGATGCGACAGTCCCGGGGCAGCTGCGGCTGATATTCTCAGCTGCGGGAGGGGGAGGGGGCATTAACCCTGTCCCTCGCTCTCCCCAGCTTGAGAATACCGGGCCGCCGCTGTGTGCTTACCCGGCTGGAAGGTAAAAATACAGTGGAGCCCACGCTTTTTTTTTTTTCTCTTCTCCTTCCTCTTCCTGTCCTAGTGACATCACTTCCCTGCAAAACGCAGTGCAGGGAAGTACACTATGTCTTGAAAACGCGAAATAACGCGAGAATAATGCAGGTATAACGCAGGAATAGCGCACATCACTTGCTACCTGCGTTATACCTGCGCTATTCCATGATTACATTACAGTCAATGGAGTGAAATAACGCAGTTAGCTGCAGAAAAGAAGTGACATGCTCATTCTTTTTCTTAAGAAAATCTACTGAAAGAATTTTCTTAAGAAAAAAACGCAGTGTGCGCACAGCTAATTTTTTTCCCCATAGGTTTTACTGGGGAATGTCTGCAGAAAGGTTACAAGAATTTCTCAAGAAATTTCTGCTGCAAAAACGGACCAAAAACGCAGGTAAAAAACGCAGTGTGTGAACATAGCCTTAGGATGCCACTAAGTTTGCTCAGTGTTTGCTATTATAATCGCTTAGTAAAAATGAGCCTGAGGGTGCAATGCAGAGATGCTGGAAATAGCTTGGCACCAGTGGGACACTAATGAAGTCCAACAGCCACTTTTAGGATGCCACTAACTGGCAGCACTCTGCAATTAAAATGGCTTTGCTAAAAAGGGCAGGACGGTACAGTGGCAGGGTTGTGGGTCAATGTAGAGGAAAGGAAGCCTCACTTTCTATCCCTCCTAATGGTGAAATGCAGCGAGGAAGTCCCTGAGCTTAGCTACATAGACGCTGTTATCTGTAGCTGTTAAAAACTGTTTCCACGGACCTGACTGTCACCTATGGCTCTGAGCCTGCTGTAATTAGTAGAGATGAGCGAACCGGTCGTGGTTCGGCTCGAGTTCGGTTCGTCGAACGGAGGTCCCGTTCGAGTTCGATTTGTCCATACTTAACCGTCCCCAGGAGGACACCGGGGTAGGTAGCTAAGTCTTTCCTGATCCCAGCTCTGTTCATCTTGGATCATTTTTAAAAACAATGTAAGCAAGGGTTACTCCAAGCGGAGTCTCCCTTTTTTCCAAAAATTGGGCCACACAGACACTAACCCCTTCAGTGGCAGCAGTTGTGCCCTAGTTGTACACTTCACAGCTAGATTTGCATCAAGCACATTCAAAAATATGCCATACTTAACCGTCCCCAGGAGGACACCGGGGTAGGTAGCTAAGTCTTTCCTGATCCCAGCTCTGTTCATCTTGGCTCCTTTTAAAAAACACAGCAAGCAAGGGTTACTCCAAGCGGAGTCTCCCTTTTTTCCAAAAATTGGGCCCCACACACACCCACCCCTTCAGTGGCAGCAGTTGTGCCCCAGTTGTACACTTCACAGCTAGATTTGCATCAAGCACATTCAAAAATACGCCATACTTAACCGTCCCCAGGAGGACACCGGGGTAGGTAGCAAAGTCTTTCCTGATCCCAGCTCTGTTCATCTTTGCTCCTTTTAAAAAACACAGCAAGCAAGGGTTACTTCAAGCGGAGTCTCCCTTTTTTCCAAAAATTGGGCCACACAGACACTAACCCCTTCAGTGGCAGCACTTGTGCCCTAGTTGTACACTTCACAGCTAGATTTGCATCAAGCACATTCAAAAATACGCCATACTTAACCGTCCCCAGGAGGACACCGGGGTAGGTAGCTAAGTCTTTCCTGATCCCAGCTCTGTTCATCTTGGCTCCTTTTAAAAAACACAGCAAGCAAGGGTTACTCCAAGTGGCATACCTCCCAACCGTCCCGGATACAGCGGGACAGTCCCTCTTCTGAGCCTTTGATCCCGGGTCCCGCCCGTGAGGCTGTTTGTCCCGGCTCCACCCACCCACTGTAGCCCCGCCTCGCTGTTTCTCCCTTCTACTATTCATTACAGAGCCGAGCGCGCACCTACTCCTGTGACTGCTGCTGAGGTATGAATCACCCCCTGCAGCAGAGCGACCCCCCCTGCAGCAGAGCGACCCCCCCCCTGCAGCAGACCCCCCCCCCCCCCCCCCTGCACCAGAGCCGACCCCCCCCAGTCCCGGAGCCTGCGTTTGTCTGCAGCTGTTCTCTGATTCCCCGTGTGCGGCTTCTCACTGCTGCAGACACGCGGGGAGTCAGGAAGCTGAGGAGACCGTGCAATCAGCACTTATCTCCTGCAGATAGCAGTGACAATAACCTATGCAGAGTGACATCTGCAGGCTTCTATTACCGATCAGTGGTCTCCTGCCTGTGGAGCAGAGCTGCTGGGTCCTAGCTTCCCAACAGCTTCAGCTCTGCTTTATCCTGGCTCCCCTACCAGTTAAAGGGAAACTGTCAGCAGAAATTTCACAATACAAGTAAAAGATTCCCCTCTGCAGCTCCTGGGCTGCTTCTAGAAAGGTTCCTGTTGTTATTGTGCCCCCTTTGAGACCTACAAAAATACTTTATGAAGTCTTACCTTTTTGTATGCAAATGTGTTTTTATGGTCACGGGGGCGGGCTGTCTGGCGTCCGTTATTCCCCCTCCTGCCGCTTTACGCAGTCCCCCATTGCTCATTTACATACACAAGGACGCCTTCCTCATGTAACTGTCCTCCCGAAGTTTTGCGCATGTGAACGCTTTTTCAGGTGATTGCGCAGGCACGAGATTATGGGCGGCGCTGTGATTGTCATCAGCAGCGTTAACCAAGTACCCGCCCATAATCTCGTGCCCGCACTTTTCCCTCTGACTCCACCGTTATGCGCAAGTGCTGGCCATATGAACCATGTTACCTATTACTGCTTGCACGAGATTATGGGCGGGTACTTGGATGACTTTGCTGATGACAATCACAGCGCCGCCCATAATCTCGCGCCCATGGTAATAGGTAACGTGGTTCATATGGACAGTGCTTGCGCATAACGGTGGAGGCAGAGTGAGAAGCGCGGGCACGAGATTATGGGTGGGTACTTGGTTAACGCTGCTGATGACAATCACAGCGCCGCCCATAATCTCGCGCCTGCGCAATCACCTCAAAAGCGTTCACACTTTGCACAGTGCTCAGTCCCGCGAGAGTGGCACTGGGCATGCACAAAACTTCAGGAGGACAGTTACATGAGGAAGGCGTCCTCATGTATGGAAATGAGCAATGGGGGACGGCGTCCAGCGGCAGGAGGGGGAATAACGGACGCCAGGCAGCCCGCCCCCGTGACCATAAAAACAGATTTGCATACAAAAAGGTAAGACTTCATAAAGTATTATTTTAGGTCTCAAAGGGGGCACAATAGCAACAGGAACCTTTCCAGAATGCAGCCCAGGAGCTGCAGAGGGGAATCTTTTATTTTTTTTGCTAAATTTCTGGTGACAGGTTCCCTTTAAAGGGAACCTGTCAGGTGCAATCTGCACTCAGAGCCAGGAGCAGTTCTGGGTGTATATTGCTAATCCCTCCCTAACTGTCCCTGTATACACTAGCATAGATAAAGGCATCTATAGAAAAAGTATTTTTAAAGAGCTTATATCTTATGCTAATTAGCGCGGGGACTAGTCCCAAGGGCGTTACTTCACTTGGCTAGTCGGCTCATATAGCGTGTTAGTACTCACACAGGGGCGTAATAACATGCTAACATGCTATGCGAGCCGACTAGCCAAGTGAAGTAACGCCCTTGTGACTAGTCTCCGCGCTCATTAGCATAAGATATAAGATCTTTAAAAATATTTGTTCTTGATCTCTTTATCTATGCTAGTGTATACAGGGACGGTTAGGCAGGGATTAGCAATATGTACCCAGAACTGCTCCTGGCTCTGAGTGAATATTGCACCTGACAGGTTCACTTTAAAGGGAACCTGTCACCAGATTTGGGGCCTATAAGCTGCGGCCACCACCAGCGGGATCTTATGTACACATTCTAACATGCTGCATACCTCCCAACCGTCCCGGATACAGCGGGACTTTCACGCTTTACGTTGTTTGTCCCGTTGCCACGGGCGGGACGGCCGGCTCCCGGGCTCCGCCCACCCACTCTCTCTCCGCCTCCCTGCTTTTCCCTCCTACCATCCTAGTAGACGTGGCATAGAGAGGAGCGCTGCCTGTGCTGCTGCTGGTACAGTAAACTAATCTCCCCAGCGCTGATTTCCCTCCCTCCCCCCTCACCCCCGGCCGGAGCCTGTCTGTGCGGTCGGCCGGCCGCCTGTCTGTGCGGTCGGCCCGCCACCTGTCTGTGCGGGCGCCCCCCGCCGCCTGTCTGTGCGGGCGCCCCCCCGCCGCCTGTCTGTGCGGGCGCCCCCCTGCCGCCTGTCTGTGCGGGCGCCCCCCTGCCGCCTGTCTGTGCGGGCGCCCCCCTGCCGCCTGTCTGTGCGGGCGCCCCCCTGCCGCCTGTCTGTGCGGGCGCCCCCCTGCCGCCTGTCTGTGCGGGCGCCCCCCGCCGCCTGTCTGTGCGGGCGCCCCCCCTGCCGCCTGTCTGTGCGGGCGCCCCCCCTGCTGCCTGTCTGTGCGGGCGCCCCCCTGCCGCCTGTCTGTGCGGGCGCCCCCCTGCCGCCTGTCTGTGCGGGCGCCCCCCCGCCGCCTGTCTGTGCGGGCGCCCCCCTGCCGCCTGTCTGTGCGGGCGCCCCCCCTGCCGCCTGTCTGTGCGGGCGCCCCCCCGCCGCCTGTCTGTGCAGGCGGCCCGCCGCCTCATTGTGTGGGCGGCCGGCCGCCTCTCTCTGCGGGCGGCTGGCCGCCTCTCTGTGCGGGCGGCCCGCCGCCTGTCTGTGAAGGCGGCCGGCCGCCTGTCTGTGAAGGCGACCGGCCGCCTCACTGTGGCTGCCTGCGTGTCCGTGCTGGAGGCCCGCCGGCTGCCTGCGTGTCCGTGCTGGAGGCCCGCCGGCTGCCTGCGTGTCCGTGCTGGAGGCCCGCCGGCTGCCTGCGTGTCCGTGCTGGAGGCCCGCCGGCTGCCTGCGTGTCCGTGCTGGAGGCCCGCCGGCTGCCTGCGTGTTTGTGCTGAATGGGTGTGGATGGGGAGTGGATATGGGCGTGACTGTGAAATGGGTGTGGTTAGGGGGCGTGGCCTAAAAATTTGTCCCTCTTTTCCTTCTTTAAAAGTTGGGAGGTATGCAAGTGGAGTCTCCCTTTTTTCCAAAAATTGGGCCCCATACACACCCACCCCTTCAGTGGCAGCAGTTGTGCCCCAGTTGTACACTTCACAGCTAGATTTGCATCAAGCACATTCAAAAATACGCCATACTTAACCGTCCCCAGGAGGACACCGGGGTAGGTAGCTAAGTCTTTCCTGATCCCAGCTCTGTTCATCTTGGCTCCTTTTAAAAAACACAGCAAGCAAGGGTTACTCCAAGCGGAGTCTCCCTTTTTTTAAAAAATTGGGCCACACAGACACCCCATCAGTGGCAGCACTTGTGCCCTAGTTGCAAACAGGATGTTTTGATTTGCATCAAGCATATTCCAAATCCACAAGCATTTACTCTCCCCAGGATGACACAGGGGTAGTAAATTCCTTGTGGATCCATGACTTGTTCATTTTGATGAACGTTAGTCTGTCCACATTGTCACTGGACAGACGCGTGCACTTATCTGTCAGCACACACCCAGCAGCACTGAAGACACGTTCAGAGACAACGCTGGCAGCTGGACACGACAAAATCTCCAAGGCGTAACTGGAGAGCTCTGGCCATTTTTCAAGATTTGAAGCCCAAAATGAGCAAGGCTCCATTTGCAAAGTCATGGCATCGATGTTCATTTGGAGATACTCCTGTATCATCCTCTCCAGCCGTTGACTATGTGTCAGACTTGTTGTCTCTGGTGGCCTTGCAAAGGACGGTCTAAAAAAATTATGAAAAGATTCCATACAATTGCTGTTACCAGCACCAGATACGGTGCTACTGGTACGGGTAGACTGTTGAAGATGACGAGACTGTCCCATGTTTGTCAAGTTACAACTGGGAGATTCACTCCCTGCACCTGCACGGTTGTTTGGTGGAAAAGCCGAGCTAAGATCGAGTAACAGCTTCTGCTGATACTCCTGCATACGTGCATCCCTTTCTATGGCTGGAATTATGTCACAAAATTTGGACTTGTACCGGGGATCTAATAGTGTGGCAAGCCAGTAGTCATCATCACTTCTAATTTTGACAATACGAGGGTCATATTGGAGGTAGTGCAGCAAGAAAGCACTCATGTGTCTTGCGCAGCCATGCGGACCAAGTCCACGCCTTGTTTGTGGCATAGAGGTGCTAACCGTTCTTTCTTCCTCTGACATCTCCCCCCAACCTCTTTCAACTGAAATTTGACCAAGGTCTCCCTCATCCGCTGAGTCTTCCATGTCCATGGACAGTTCGTCCACCATTTCTTCATGTTCTCCTGCACCTTCCTCAATATTTCGCCTGCTACCATGCGCCCTTGTTGATCCCTGTCCCCCATGGTCCCATGCCTGCCACCTTGGTGATGATGAACGTCTGGACCTTGGTGATGTTGTTGTGTCTTGCGCATATGAATCCTCCTGTAGTTCCTCCCCTTCCTGTTGTCCCACCCCCTGACTCCGAATAGTGTTTAGCGTGTGCTCCAGCATGTAAATGACTGGAATTGTCATGATGATAATGGCATTGTCAGCGCTAAACATATTCGTCGCCATGTCGAAACTGTGCAGAAGGGTGCATAGGTCCTTGATCTGAGACCACTCCATCAGGGTGATCTGCCCCACCTCTGCATCTCGTTGGCCCAGGCTATACGTCATGACGTATTGCACCAGGGCTCGGCGGTGCTGCCACAGTCGCTGTAACATGTGGAGAGTCGAATTCCAGCGTGTCGGCACATCGCATTTCAGGCAATGAACCAGCAGGCCGAAAGACTTCTGGAGCGATGCAAGTCGCTCAGCTGCGGCGGTTCAACGGCGGAAGTGAGCAGACAGTTTTCGTGCTCTGGTCAGAAGGCCATCTAGGCCAGGATAGTGTGATAAAAATTGCTGGACAACAAGGTTCAACACGTGAGCCATACAAGGCACGTGTGTCACCTTGCCCAGGTGAAGGGCCGCACCCAGGTTTGCAGCATTGTCGCACACGGCCTTACCAGGCTGCAGGTTGAGTGGAGACAACCATTTATTAAACTCAGACCGCAGAGCTGACCACAACTCCTCAGCTGTGTGACTCTTATTCCCAAGACATGTCAAGCTAAAGACCGCCTGATGCCGTTGCGCTCTGCTGCCAGCATAGTAATGAGGGGTGCGTGATTCCTTCTGCGCAGTGAGAACGCTGGTGGCCTGACCAGGCAGGCTTGGGGCGGAGGTGAGGGACCCAGATGAGGTGGAGGAGGCAGAAGCAGTGCAGACAGAGGATTGGCACACAAGTCGTGGGGACGGCAAGACTTGTGCAGCAGACCCTTCACCATCTATCACCATAGTTACCCAGTGCCCAGTCAGCGACATGTAACGTCCCTGTCCATGCTTACTGGTCCAAGTATCGGTGGTGAAATGCACCCGTTGACACACAGAGTTTCTCAAGGAAGCGGTGATGTTGTGTGCGACATGCTGGTGTAGCGCGGGCACACCTTTCTTAGAGAAGTAGTGGCGACTAGGCATCTGGTACTGGGGCACAGCGACAGACATAAGGTCTCTAAAATCCTGTGTGTCCACCAGGCAGAAAGGCAGCATTTCGGTAGCCAAGAGCTTACAGAGGGATAAAGTCAACCTCTTAGCTTTGTCATGGGTCGCAGGAAATGGCCTTTTATTTGTCCACATCTGAGGGACAGAGATCTGGCTGCTGTGTGTAGACGGTGTTGAGTAGGGTGTCCCTGGAAAAATGCAGCTTTGTCAGGAACGTGCAGGCGTAGACATGATGTTGCCTTCATCCAACGTTGGTGCTATCGATGTCTGAGAGAGCTGTACACACGCACTTGTTTCCCCTTCCAAACCAACTGACGACCTACCAAGCAAACTGCCTGTTGCGGTTACAGTGGTGGAAGTTGTGCGTGGAAAACCAGGTGTGACAGCTGTCCCCACAGTCCTAGAAGATGAAGAGCGCGCGGATGCACTAGAAGGGGCAGGCGGTGGATGGTTCGCTCCGCTAGGCCGCATTGCAGCACGGTGAGCTTCCCACCGGGACATATGATATTTATTCATGTGACGATTCATGGAAGAAGTTGTCAAACTGCTGAGGTTTTGACCTCTACTAACAGAATCATGACAAATTTTACAGATCACATAATTTGGGCGATCTTTTGCTATGTCAAAAAAGGACCAGGCTAGGCAAGGCTTAGAGGGCATGCGACCTGTTGATCCACCCCGACTAGTGCTCAGAGGCAGAGTGGTGGCTGAGGATGCAGTTGTAGGCGTGCTACCAGTACTCCGACTCTGTCCAGGAAGGCGCAAGGTAACTTCGTCATCACTTGCATTCTCCTCCACCACCTCTGTTGACCTCCTCGAGTGTCTGACTGTGGGTTGACAGTAGGTGGGATCTAGAACTTCCTCATCAATTGTTGTGTTTGCACTCCCCTCACCCTCAGACCGAGCCTCTTCTTGCCCTGACCGAATATTTAAGTTGTCATCCCAATCTGGTATCTGCGTCTCATCGTCATTAGTATGTTCCTCATTGTCTATAACAACAGGTGTTACAGTTGGTGAAAAAGGGTCAACATTATGCTCAGAAACTTGGTCCTCACGGACTGAATCAGAGTCACAAAGGTTCTGGGCATCACTGCAGACCATTTCCTGGTCTGTACTCACTCTAGCTTGGGAGCAGACCTCTGATTCCCAGGCTATAGTGTGACTGAACAGCTCTGCAGACTCAGCCATCTCAGTTCCACCATACTGTGCAGGGCGGATGGAGACTTCAGAGCTGGGAGAAAGCAAGTTTGATTGGGATGACAACTCAGAGGACTGGTGTTTTTTGGATGCGGTAGTTGAGGTGGCGGAGAGGGCATTTGTTGGACCACTTGAGATCCATTCAAGCATTTTCCTTTTTTGGCCATCATCTACCTTTGTTCCAGTTGTCCGTGTCCGTAAAAAAGGGAGCACATCGGATTGTCCACGGTAAGTAGTAGACATCTTACTTTTGCTGGAAGATGGTCTATCTTCAGCAGATGTTAATGGAGCTTTGCCACCTTCCCCACGGACAAACCCTTTTTTTCCTTTTCCAACACGCTTCTTACCCTTTCCACCAGCATCTGTCATTTTGCCACTCATTTTGATTGCGACAAGATTGTGCACTTAAAATGTGGTAGTAAAAATTGAGAAGTGGTGTAGATTGCAGCGGTGGTCTAGCTTTATTAACAGCAGAATAAACAACAATAATTATCACTGACAATGCAACTACGGCCCTTAAACTGGCAGCAGTGTTTGCTAGTATAATGGCTTAGTAACAATGAGTTTGAGTGTGCAATGCAGGCAGAGGGGCTGCAAATATCTTTGCACTAGTGGGACGATACAGAAGTCCAACAGCCACTTTTATGATGCCACTAAGTTCACTCAGTGTTTGCTAGTATAATGGCTTAGTAACAATGAGTTTGAGTGTGCAATGCAGGCAGACGTGCTGCAAATATCTTTGCACTTGTGGGACGATACAGAAGTCCAACAGCCACTTTTATGATGCCACTAAGTTCACTCAGTGTTTGCTAGTATAATGGCTTAGTAACAATGAGTTTGAGTGTGCAATGCAGGCAGAGGTGCTGCAAATATCTTTGCACTTGTGGGACGATACAGAAGTCCAACAGCCACGTTTAGGATGCCACTAAGTTCACTCAGTGTTTGCTAGTATAATGGCTTAGTAACAATGAGTTTGAGTGTGCAATGCAGGCAGAGGTGCTGCAAATATCTTTGCACTAGTGGGACGATACAGAAGTCCAACAGCCACTTTTATGATGCCACTAAGTTCACTCAGTGTTTGCTAGTATAATGGCTTAGTAACAATGAGTTTGAGTGTGCAATGCAGGCAGACGTGCTGCAAATATCTTTGCACTTGTGGGACGATACAGAAGTCCAACAGCCACGTTTAGGATGCCACTAAGTTCACTCAGTGTTTGCTAGTATAATGGCTTAGTAACAATGAGTTTGAGTGTGCAATGCAGGCAGACGTGCTGCAAATATCTTTGCACTTGTGGGACGATACAGAAGTCCAACAGCCACGTTTAGGATGCCACTAAGTTCACTCAGTGTTTGCTAGTATAATGGCTTAGTAACAATGAGTTTGAGTGTGCAAAGGGCAGGAGGGTACAGTGGCAGGGTTGTGGGTCTGGGTAGAGGAAAGAAAGCCTGCCTTTTTATCCCTCCTAATGGGGAAATGCAGCGAGGAAATCCCTGACCTTAGCTACACAGACGCTGTCATCTTGTGTAGCTGTTAAACTCTGTTTTCACGGACCTGTCACCTATGGCTCTGACCCTGCCGGTATGAGCCCTTAAAAGGACTGATAGAAAGTGCTATCCCTATGCTGTACAGCGCTGTGTATGGAGCGTACACAGCAGTATCGGCGATAGGAGCTGCTCCAGTGATGACTGACACCAAGGACGCAGAAGGCAGATAATGGCGTGCTGGAGGAAAATGTCCGGTTTTATAATGCAGGGACATGTGACATGGACATCCTATCACACATGCCGTTGCTTCTCTGGGTAAAAGTCCACTTAGCTGTGTGTGTGTCTGGGATTGGCTGACATGCTGGCCCGCCCCACAACACGCGCACGCTTCCAGGAAGGAAGACAAGGAAAAAAAAAAAAAAATGGCGATCGCCATTATCCATACAGCAGTGATCTGAATGCGCTGTTCCCGCACACTATACACTGAAATTTCATAATAGTGTGAGTCACAGAGTGACTTACACTATTACAGCGGAAAGCGAGCTAGTAATTAGCTGGTCTTTTTGCTGCTAGAACCGTTTTCGAACGTATCTAGAACTATCGAGCTTTAGCAAAAAACTCGAGTTCTAGTTCTATCTAGAACAGCCCCCAAAATCACTCGAGCCGCGAACTGAAGAACCTCGAACCACGAACCGCGCTCAACTCTAGTAATTAGCCCTTACAAGGGCTGAAAGAAACTTCTACCCCTAATCTGTAGAACGCTGTGTGTAGAGCGTACACAGCAGGACCGGCGGAAGGAGCTGCGTCAGCGGTGACTGACACTCAGACGCAGAAGTCAGATAATGCCGTGCTGGAACAAAATGTCCATTTTATAATGCAAGAACATGTGACATGGACAGCCTATGACACATGCCCTTGCTTCTCTGGCAAAAAGTCCACTTAGCTGTGTGTGTGTGTCTGGGATTGGCTGATATGCTGGCCCGCCCCACTACACGCGCACTTAGGGAAGGAAGAAAAGAAAAAAAAAAAGGCGATCGCCATTATCACAGCAGCAGTGATCTGAATGCGCTGTTCCCGCACACTATACGCTGAAATTTCATAATAGTGTGAGTCACAGAGTGACTTACACTATTACAGCGAAAAGCCAGCTAGTAATTAGCTTGGCTTTTTGCTGATAGAACCGTTCTCGAACGTAACTCGAGCTAACGAACTTTTAGCAAAAAGCTTGAGTTCTAGTTCGATCTAGAACCCCCCCAAATCACTCGAACCGCGAACTGGAGAACCACGAACCACGAACCGCGCTCAACTCTAGTCCCTAGGGGGTAGGCCCTGCATCCTGGTGGGGATGCAGTACCTTGTAGCTCCCTGATGGCTTCAGGAGCTCTACACTTGTGGTTTTGGGTGCATATTGGACCTCACAGGTTCCCTTTAAATAAAGCAGCTTTGTTTTTTAAACTTCCTGCTATTGACATTTTTATGTGCGGATCATATGAATTGTTGTACACTCAGTAAACGCACTAAAAGCACATGTTGTTTGTTATTTTTTAATGCAAGTCTATGAGGAAATTTCACACAGGAAACTCAGTGTACCCGCAAGAGAAATTGACATGGTGTGGATTGCGGAGTGCACAGCAGGTCAGATTTCACAGCGCAAAAAAGAAGCACAGTGAACATAAGATTCCAATAAATCTCATCCACTTTGCTGGTAATGTAAAACGTTGTGTTTTTTTGCAGCAACGAACATACACAGTATAAAAAATGTGATAGAATCTAATTTTGGGCACACAGCCTTAGGCCTCCGCCACACGTCCGTGCCGCCGGCACGTGTTTGTCATTTTTTACACGTACCGGCGGCACGGAGACACGTACAGCAATGCTACCCTATGGTAGCAGGGACACACACGTAAAACCACACGGAACGTGTGTCCGTGTGCGTTTGTACGTGTGTGCGTTTTTCAAAGCGCTGACATGTCCGTTTTTTCACCGGCAGCACGGGTGTCACACGGCCCGCACCCATACCACACGGGTGTAGTGTGGATGCGGTCCCGTGTGACACGCGCCGGAGAAAACACACATGTCAGTGAAAAAAAAACCAAACATTAACTCACCTTCTCCAGCCCTCCTGTCTCTGCCGCTGCTGCCTCTTGCTGCCGACCGCCGCTCATTATTCTCATTGAATATTCACTTCACTGCCTGGCAGCAGCAGCGGGGAGACGGGAGGGCTGGAGACTGAGGATCAGCACCACGGACAGCAGCGCGGACATCAGGAAGGACCAGGTGAGTATAATAATTACCGGTTCTACGTGTGCTATCGCGGATAGCACACGTAGAACACACGTGTCACGCACGTACCAGAGACACGTACTTACCTGCACGCAACACGCAGGGAAAATACGTGTCTCTCGGCACGTGCGTGAATTTCACGTGAGTGTGGCAGAAGCCTTAGACATTTATGTCTTAAAATCAGCATAAGGTTTTTCTTACGAGCTCCACTGTTAACACCAGCCTCCAGCTTTTAGTACTGAGTGCTGCGTGAAGAATAGAAGGTGCCGCGAAGTGTAGCTGGGCTCTAATTCGGTTGCGCCTGAATCCTGGCAGGTTTTTAACTGGATCGGGGCGCGTGCTCTAATTTATCACCATCTCCCATTTGCCAGCACTGGCATAAGTATTACATCTGTTTGTTTGCTGTAGAGATTTGGGATTATGTTTTATTTTCTGAACTTTTATCATCAAGTACAGAGCAAGAATTTGACTTTTTTCCCAGAAAGATCATTGCAATAAATCAAAACTACATTTTTATGCCTGAGAATGTGGCTGTGCTGTGCCTTTACAGGACAGAATGTTCTCCGTGTTGTAATCTCTGACCGATATGAGATACCGTCCAATTCTAAATTCATAAATAAACATATACATTGCACACATACATATTGCAATTTCCACATATGCACTGTATAGTATTTGCTGCTTTATGGACCCACAGACCTACATAATAAATAATGTACCGTACATACCCAAACTCCTTGCAGTCACCATCTCTTTCTGCTCTTCTGCATATCAGGTATCACCGCAACCCGGAGCACTCCTGAGATGTCACTCATTCGGACCACTTATGTCGGCTCATGTGCCTGTGTGTCGCCCTGGGCAAGCCAGGGGACACAGGTCACAACACCACCACACCCCACACTCCAGGTAGGCACATCACAGCTAACCACAAATCCTTGTTGCCTTCCTCCAGAGGTTGATGATGCACACCAGGGGGTGGGCCAGGCGGTTGGCTCCGCCCACCAAGGAGCTCACAACTCTGGAGGCAGGAAGAAACCAGGCAGTTCAGTCAGGGAGGAGGAAGTGGAAGGAGTAAAGGAGTAGTCTAGACAGGGCTAAAGTAAACAACTAAGTGAAAGTGAAGGAAGGAAAGTAGAAAAGGAGGAAAAGCAAGTAAAGTAACAGAAGAGAAAGACAGCCTGAAGGGTCCAGCTTTGTGAGGGCCAGAACAGCAAGGTCAGCAACGGCGGTGACTGTCTGGAGGGGGACCGTTTGGAAGTTCCTGGAAGGACCCCGTTTGCTGTGTGCCCGGTGGTCTGGAGCAGTGTTCCGAAGGACAGTCAGCACCAGGGCAGGGGCCTCTCGGACCCCGGCAAGGCTAGGAGTCGCCAGATTTGCCAAATCCGTCAGTGACGGGGACGCAGATCCCCCAACAACCAAGTCCTGATTGAAGGCAACAGCCCAACCCGTATTGGAGAGACACTGCCACCGCCACGGCACAAGTTTCTCAGGGCCAGCGCCTGCGGGCAAAGTGTAGAGCTCCTCCGGCCCAGATTGCAGCCGGGGGGCGGGTAACCGGAGGGAATCCACCTCTACCATCAGTCAACACAGGTGCAAGGAAGAGGGACATCACCGTCACCTACCGGGAGTGCAGGTGCAGCCGTCTGTGGGACCGTCCTACCAGCCGTTGGTTTACCGTACAAACTGTGTCCGTGTGTCAGGCTGAGTGAGTACCATAGTGCCGCAAGGCACAGCGCTGCCCCCGCGTCCCTGCGCCCTCCAGGCCCTACACTTTACATCTCGTCACTGGGTCCCCGGGATCACCAACCCCCACCCACGGAGGGGCAACACAACACCTGGCTGCTCCGCATCACCATCCCCGGGACCCCTACACTGAGCAGCGGTGGTGCAATCACCACAACCGTGGGTGGCGTCACGAACTATAACAATCCCCACACCCAACAAACACCCCCTTTCACTCACGGGCGAGGAGTGTCGCTCGAGAAACCCCGGGATCCGGCCCACGGCTCGAGCCACCAGGAGCAGCTGCCGGACCCGAGCAGAAGGGGTGAGCGCGGTGTACTGACACCCTCCTCCCCGCCCGCGACAACTTGGCGTCACGAACAGGATCTTACCGCTCTGCCGTCAGGTAGAGGTGCGCCTTGTTACCGCCGGAGGCATCCGGCAGAAAAATTTCAGAAGCCGCCATCTTTGGCGCGAAAAGTTCCCGCTCGAGCGTCTTCTCGAGCAGTAGAAGCGCGAAGGCCAAAACTCCGCCCCGAGAGAGGAGGGGCCGGAAAGAGCTAAGGGGGACGGAAACAAGATGTCTGCGCCCGACGGAGCCGCTGGAGGAGCGGTGGTCGCAGCCGCAGCGGCACCCGCGGATGGGAATGGGCCTGCCCAGGTCCCGGTCGTACCGGCGGGAGGTGCCGCGGCCCCCGCGTTTGCTCAGGTCATGCCATTCTCCTTGCCCTATGCGCCCGGAGCTGCCTGGCTACCGCGGTATGACGGGAAACCGGATGCCCTACAGGCCTTCCGGAAAAAGCTTAACCCGTTGCTAGAGCTGTATCCCCTGACTGATAAGCAACGTGCAGCGATAGTGCTAGGCCAGCTAACCGGTGCGGCGGAGCAGGAGGCGGAGACCTGGGCCGAGGGGGAACGGCTCTCTGTAGCCACCATCTTCGAGAAGCTACAGACTGCCTTCGAGACCCGGACTGAAGCTGAGCTGAGGATGCAGTTTTACCAGTGCCAGCAACGAGCTGGGGATAGCATTCGGGACTATGCTCTACGTCTGCAGACCGCCCTCCGCACGCTGAAGCGGGTGAACTCTATTAATGAGGCGGATAGCAACAAGATGTTAGTGGAGCAATTTGCGCAGGGGATGAGGTCCCCTGAGGATCGTAAACAACTCCGGCTGTGGGCCCTGGAACACCCTGATGTGGACTTTGCTGTGTTAAAGGAGCGGGCTATCAAGGCACTACAGCCCCCAGCTGCTGAAGTCCTGGAACCCGTCCCGTGGCCCGTCGAGACAGCTCCCGTTGTGGCGGCCCCAGCCAAACCAACCTCCTTAATACCTGCAGCCCCGAGCAGCACCGTGGAAGAACTGGCAGCCCAGGTCCGTCGCCTGGACGGAGACCTTGCCAAGATCCTTGCTGCGCTACAACCTCTGACCAGATCTCAGCCTCCAGCGCAGATACAGCTTGCTGACAGTCCCGAAGATGTTCCCTGGATGCAGCGGAGAAGCGCTAACAACCCGCGGAGCAGACCTCCAATCTGCTACAAGTGCCGTAAGCCGGGTCATTATTACCGACAGTGCCCGTTAAACGAGCAACCCCTGGGGCCCCGGGCCAATCCTCAGGAGTAGAACACCGTGGCCCCCCGGACTGGCGAGACCGATATGTCGGGGCCCGCCCTATCATCCCCGTGGCTGTGGACGGCATACCAGTGATGGCTCTCTTGGACACTGGATCACAGGTAACTACCATACCGTACACGTTGTATCGGCAGTATTGGGCCACAGACGAGCTGGCGCCTCCAGACGATAGTATAAATTTGATTGCCGCTAATGGACTTCCATTGACCCAGGTGGGGTATAAACAAGTGGCTGTGGCCCCAGAGGACCGGGAGAAGACCGCCTTCACCACCCCGATGGGACTCTGCGAATTCAATAGCATGCCGTTTGGGCTGTGCAATGCCCCTGGGACCTTCCAACGGTTGATGGAGTGCTGTCTGGGACATTTAAACTTCGAGACCGTCCTGCTGTATTTGGATGATGTGATTGTTTATTCCCAGACGTATGAAGCCCATCTGGAGCACCTGGCCGAGGTGTTCGCGTCCCTTGCCCAGTACGGGATGAAGTTGAAGCCCTCAAAATGCCACCTGCTGAAACCCAGAGTGCAGTATCTAGGGCATGTGGTGAGTGCGGATGGTGTCGCTCCCGACCCTGAGAAGATTACTGCCATCCAGAGCTGGCCGAGACCAACTACAGTGAGGGAAGTAAGGCAGTTCCTGGGTCTGGTGGGGTACTATCGGCGCTTTATAAAGGGATACACGAAGATGGCTGCCCCCATGCAAGATCTCCTCGTGGGACAGACCAAAGGTGGTAGACCCATTGGGGCCCCACTGTCGTGGGAGGACAAGCATGAGGAGTCCTTTTGCCAGTTGAAGGCGGCCTTGACCGGAGAAGAGGTCCTGGCGTACCCTGACTATGGGAGCCCGTTCATCCTCCACACGGACGCCAGCAATGTGGGGCTAGGAGCGGTCCTATCCCAGGTCCAGGATGGAAAGGAGAAGGTGATTGCCTACGCTAGCCGAAAACTCCGGCCGACCGAAAGGAACCCTGAGAACTATAGCTCCTTCAAGCTTGAGCTATTGGCATTGGTGTGGGCTATCACGGAGCGGTTCCGCCACTACTTGGCGGCAGCCAAATTCACAGTGTTTACGGACAACAACCCGCTGACTCACCTGAACACGGCCAAGTTGGGCGCGCTGGAGCAGCGGTGGGTAGCCCGGCTAGCCAACTATGATTTCACCATAAAGTACCGAGCTGGTCGTGTCAACATAAATGCTGATGCACTCTCCCGGATGCCCCATTTGTCAGAAGAGGGGTGCGAGGATGACGACCTCGAGGAGATCGAGTTGCCTGCGTTTCACCAGCTGCCTACTGAGAGGGTACAAGTCTGTCAGCAAAGGGTGGATCTGGACCCGCGGCCCAGTCAAGAGTGGCAGGACGCCCAGGACCAAGCGCCGGCTGTCCGCCTTGTCAAGACTCTGGTGGAACAAGGTGCTATGGGAATAGACCCTGCCGCTCCAGCCGAAGCTCAACGCTTGTGGAAAGAACGAAAACGGCTTTATCTACACCAAGGGAGGCTGTACCGTGAGCTGATCAACCCGAAGACCCATGAGAAGATATGCCAGTTGATCGTTCCTCAAGCTGAGGTCGCTACTGTCCTGCGGGCATACCATGATGGTGCTGGCCACTTCGGGTGGAAGAAGCTGGAGATGCTGTTGAGGGAGCGGTTCTATTGGAGTGGGATGCGTGAATCGTTGGAAGCCTGGTGTCGAGAGTGTGGTCCTTGTACACTGAGGAGAAAGGACGAGACAGGCCAGAGGGCACCGTTACATCCCATAGTCACCCATCAGCCGCTGGAGCTGGTCGCCCTGGACCATGTCAAGCTCGCCCCTAGCCGAAGTGGGTACACCTACGCACTGACCATGGTAGACCACTACTCAAGATTTATGGTGGTAGTCCCCGTTAAGGACCTAACTGGTCGAACCGCTGCTCGAGCGTTCCAGGCTTATTTCTGCCGACCCCATGGGTACCCCGAGAAGGTGCTGACTGACCAAGGCCCGGCTTTTGAAGCAGAGGTGTTTCACGAATTCTGCCAGTTGTACGGCTGCAAGAAGATCCGGACCACTCCGTACCACGCCCAAACCAACGGCATGTGCGAGAAAATGAATCACTTGGTCCTGGGGCTCCTCAGGACGCTACCGCTGGAAGAACGGAACATGTGGCCGGAAAAGCTACCTGACTTGGTCGACATGTATAATAATATCCCGTCCAGCTCGACGAAGTGCACCCCAGCGTATCTGATGAGGGCTCGGCCTGGCCGCCTGCCGGTGGATCTGGAGATGGGGTTGGAAGCCCCGGAAGCACTCCCCTCAACGGCAGAGTGGGAAAGTCGGAGGAGGGCACAGTACCGGCAAATCCAGGAGTATGTGGAGAAAAACCTCAGTCGAAGTCGAGAGCAGCAGGAGCACCGGTTCAACCAGAAGGCGCCCGCAGGTCCTTTCCAGCCAGGGGATGTGGTGCTGAAACGGAAGAGGAAAACCCACAAGCTGGATGATCAGTGGGAGCAAGTCCCTTATGTCATACAACCCACAGAATGGGGAGACGGGAAGACTTACCAGATCAGTCGTGACCAAGGGGACACCCTAGCCACAGTTTCCCGGGACCATCTAAAAAAATGCCCCCCAGCGCTGAAGGCAGAGGCTGAAGTACCGGTTCCTCCACCAGTGGAGAAGGCAGCAGAGGTAATCCACACTGTAATGGGTGACTTCCCAGCAGACTGGCCTACACAGGACGGCGCAGTGATCCTTCCAGTGATACTGTTCCCACAACCCGTGGATGAAGAAGTAGTGGAAGCGGTCAACCGTGAGCCAGAACCAGTGCCGGTGCCCAGGGATGAACCTGTACCCAGCCCCCCTGCACCTCCGCCTGCTCCACACTATAGCAGGGAGGAGGAACCGATTGTTCCCTCTACCCCACTGTCTAGCACCACTGACACCGGGCCCCGAAGGTCCACCCGTTCCAACCTAGGTAGACCCCCACTTAGGTACAGGGAGACCGTTCTATGAATGAAAGGGGTCCGCAAATGTAAGAGTGTTGCAGTTTGTTTGAAAAAGTTTTGAAAAAGTTGTTGAAAGAATGATAAGTGAAATGATACCGAGTACTTTACCAGATTTGCTTTGTTGATTTGCAACCGGCTGGAGCCAACACCGTTGTCCCCGTGGGGACCGTTTAAAGTTTATATGCATGGGAACTATCCATGGACAAGCCCGTGAACTTGCAGGGCACCACAAACGTTAAGTGGCTTGTAAATATGTTGGGTACCGTTACCGTTTCCGCAATACCGTCTCCGGAGAGGCAGGTTGGAGGGAGGGCCCTGAGCAGAGCAGGCCAGGGCCCAGCCACCAAAGGAACCGGTGGCCACCCTCTGGAGGGAAGGACAGATCCCGCTCGGGTGACTTGTGCTGGACTGTGGGTCAAGGGGTGCTGCCTGGGTTTTAGGGGCAGCATCAGGGCCAGGTTGCTTGGGTGGGAGAGAGCGGAAACCGTGACCGTATACCGTTGCAACGTTAAAAGTAAATGTGCCTCCCGTCTTGGGAAGAGTTATTAAAAATGTTATTTATGTTTTGCTTAACCCTGTTATCCCCTTTTTACAGAAAAATAAAACCGGTGTAGGACGGCAGCCCGCGGACGGTCTGCATTTTGCTAAGGGGGAATGTGTCGCCCTGGGCAAGCCAGGGGACACAGGTCACAACACCACCACACCCCACACTCCAGGTAGGCACATCACAGCTAACCACAAATCCTTGTTGCCTTCCTCCAGAGGTTGATGATGCACACCAGGGGGTGGGCCAGGCGGTTGGCTCCGCCCACCAAGGAGCTCACAACTCTGGAGGCAGGAAGAAACCAGGCAGTTCAGTCAGGGAGGAGGAAGTGGAAGGAGTAAAGGAGTAGTCTAAACAGGGCTAAAGTAAACAACTAAGTGAAAGTGAAGGAAGGAAAGTAGAAAAGGAGGAAAAGCAAGTAAAGTAACAGAAGAGAAAGACAGCCTGAAGGGTCCAGCTTTGTGAGGGCCAGAACAGCAAGGTCAGCAACGGCGGTGACTGTCTGGAGGGGGACCGTTTGGAAGTTCCTGGAAGGACCCCGTTGGCTGTGTGCCCGGTGGTCTGGAGCAGTGTTCCGAAGGACAGTCAGCACCAGGGCAGGGGCCTCTCGGACCCCGGCAAGGCTAGGAGTCGCCAGATTTGCCAAATCCGTCAGTGACGGGGACGCAGATCCCCCAACAACCAAGTCCCGATTGAAGGCAACAGCCCAACCCGTATTGGAGAGACACCGACCACCGCCACGGCACAAGTTTCTCAGGGCCAGCGCCTGCGGGCAAAGTGTAGAGCTCCTCCGGCCCAGATTGCAGCCGGGGGGCGGGTAACCGGAGGGAATCCACCGCTACCATCAGTCAACACAGGTGCAAGGAAGAGGGACATCACCGTCACCTACCGGGAGTGCAGGTGCAGCCGTCTGTGGGACCGTCCTACCAGCCGTTGGTTTACCGTACAAACTGTGTCCGTGTGTCAGGCTGAGTGAGTACCATAGTGCCGCAAGGCACAGCGCTGCCCCCGCGTCCCTGCGCCCTCCAGGCCCTACACTTTACATCTCGTCACTGGGCCCCGGGATCACCAACCCCTACCCACGGAGGGGCAACACAACACCTGGCTGCTCCGCATCACCATCCCCGGGACCCCTACACTGAGCAGCGGTGGTGCAATCACCACAACCGTGGGTGGCGTCACGAACTATAACAATCCCCACACCCAACAAACACCCCCTTTCACTCACGGGCGAGGAGTGTCGCTCGAGAAACCCCGGGATCCGGCCCACGGCTCGAGCCACCAGGAGCAGCTGCCGGACCCGAGCAGAGGGGGTGAGCGCGGTGTGCTGACACCCTCCTCCCCGCCCGCGACACCTGTAAGGCAGGCAATCAGATGCAACAGCGCAGAGAATGAGGAGTCAGTGGTAACCGAATTATATACAAATTAAGTATTATGAGACATACTGATATGACACAAGTACAGTGATAAATCAGAGTACTTCACATAGGATAAACCAGCAACACAGATATCTAGAAAACAATCACAGTATTATTCACACAGTATTACTCCTATCAATAAGTAACAATTATCACCGGCATTATCATACTCTAGATCCCTCTAGCAGGCAAACGTCAGTGTCACAATATTCATTAGTGTAGTCTACTTAACAATACAATACAGTGTACAGGGCCTAGTAGGGTGGAAGATGCTACTCGTTAGGAGGCCGGAGGTCTAAATCAGGGGGCTTTCTCACACACTATACAGGTGACCTAAGTCCCCACTCATTACCAAATCTCTGCACAGAAACTCTGGATCTTCACCGGCATAGCCTTTTGACTTGGTCCATGAAGTAAGGGCTCTGGACCTTGACCGTAATAGTCTGGTCTTCCTTAGACACTTCTACTGGCACTGATCACGGACTTCTACTGGCTTGGGTCAGGGTCTTCTACTTCGTTTACGTGCACTGATCTTCCTGTCAGCTTAGGTGACGATCTTCCTTGCAGCTCAAGTTAGGCCTCTTTCATACATCCCGTGTTTCAACCTCTTCCCTGGCACCTGGATCTCAGCAAGCACCGCTAGACCCTTCATACCCATCTATGACTTCTTTGTGCGTGGCAGGCTCATCCTCTACTACACACTAAGCTCCCACCCTATCCTTAGGGCTCACTAACCGTCAGTTGTATGCAGGGAATCGTTGGGAATTCTATCTAGGGAACGGACGCCCCTTACCCCATTCAGACTAACCTCATGTGCAGGGGACGTAGTTCTCTTCAGTCCTACTCATTCAGGACCCCACGTATCCAGGATATAAGGTTGACAAAGTGTGTCTGTCTAATCACTCAATTGGGCTTGTGTGCACTTTCTCCTTGCTGGGGGACTCTCCTCCCCACTTCCTAGTTGCTTGCCTTTTTATCTACCTCTCCCCTCCCTGAAGTTAACCATTTTCCTACCCAGAAGGTACAAGAGAAGCAATCACTACAACACTGCCATCTAGTGGCCGCACAAAATATAATATGACGCCCTGGACCAGCCAGGGGTCACAGGTAATGACATCACCACACCCTACACCCCGGTTAGGCACATCAAAGCTAGACCAGAAATGCTTGTTGCCTTCCCCAGGGGCTGATGTCCACACCAGGGGGTGGAGCCAGGCGGTTGGTCTCCACCCACCAAGGAGTTCACAGTCCTGGAGGAGGGAAAACACAGGCAGTTATAGTTAGAGTTGAGCTCAAGCAGAGCTTGAGTGCAGAGAGGGTTAGTGGAAGTTGAGTTGGAGAGGAAAATAGTGAAAGGAGGAAAGTGACAGCTACAGCGCCTGAAGTGAGTCCGGGTGTGTGCCCCGGACGGAGACAGCAAGGTTAGCAGACGGCGGTGACCGTCTGCAGGAGTGGCCTATTGGAGGTGCCGTGAGGACCGTGGACGGGTGGTGACCCGGCGGTACTGGACCGGTACACAAGGAGAAGCCAGCACCATTGGCAGGGGCTTTTCGGATCCCGGCAAGGCTAGGAGTCGCCGTGAATTTGCCAAATCCGTCAGTGAAGGGGACCTCCGGGTCTCCAAACAACTAAGTCCCGATTGAAGGCAACAGTCCAACCATATGAGAGAGACACCGCCACCGCCAAGGCACCAGTTTCTCAGGGCCAGCGCCTGCGGGTAAAGAGGGGCTCCTCCGGCCCATATCCAAGTCGGGGAGCGGGTTACCGGTGGGAATCCACCGCTACCAACATTGAACTAAGGTGCAGGAAAAGAGACAGTCACCGTCAACTACCGGGGAAAAGCAACAGCAGCCGTCCGTGAGAACCGTCTTTCCAGCCATGTGTTTTACCGAGAACTGTGTCACCGTCTCATGCTGAGTGAGTACCACCGTGCCATAGGCACAGCGCTGCCCCCCCGCGACCCTGCACCTCACCAGGCCCCGCACCTGGCCTGCCATTCCTCATCCTCCACCCCATCACTGGGTCCCGGGACAACCAACCCCTACCCACGGAGGGGAGAACTAACAACTCTGCTGCTCCCTGTCACCGCTCCCGGGATCCCCATACAGAGCAGCGGTGGTGTTACCAAAAATCACCACAACCATGGGTGGCGTCACGGACAATAAATCCCCAAAACCAATCCCCTTTTCACTCACGGGCGAGGAGCGCCGCTCGAGTCCCCGGGATCCGGCCCATCGCTCGAGCCACCGAGCAGCAGCGGCCGCGGCAGTAGCGGCAGCCGGACCTGAGCAGTGGGAGAGCGCAGTGTCCCCTCCTCCGCCCGGGACAACTTGGCGTCACGAACAGGATCTTACCGCTCTGCCGTCTGGTAGAGGTGCGCCTTGTTACCGCCGGAGGTGTCCGGCCAGAAAATTTCAGAAGCCGCCATCTTTGGCGCGAAAAGTTCCCGCTCGAGTGTCTCCTCGAGTAGTGTAGGCACGAAGGCCAAAACCCCACCCCGATAGAGGAGGAGCCGAAAAGAGGCTAAGGGGGACGAAATGGCGGCTGGCCGCATGTGGGCGCGGCTATAAAAGCAGGGACGCCAGGACCCTGCGCCCATCTTGTTCCTGGGAGAGGCCGCCAGCGAGATGTTTATGCCGTCCCGAAGCACCGTGGCCCCCGCGCCTGGAACAGCGGCGTGGGTGGAGATCCGGACCGCTCAGCTCTACCAGAGGCTGCAGGTCAAGATGCAGCTCCTCTTGGAGGAGTGGGAGACCGATATGGCGGAGGTCATAGCGACCGTGCGGAAACGCGAGGAGGAAGCTGCGGAAGGGAGGGTGAGTGACCCACGCCCCGATGCCCTCAAAGGGCCGGTCATCGCGGCTGCGGGACCCGGTCTAAACCCTCTCACCGTGCTGCCTCCCTCGCCACCCGTCCCGGAAACCGTGACCCCGCCACTAGGCCCGCTGCCACCGCAACCGGTAGCGATACCCCGCATGCCCGCCCCGGCGGGCCGACCTGTAGCCAGAGCCTGTAGCCGACCGGAGGTGCTGCCGTGGAAAGCCCCGAAGCCCGAACCGGAGGCGTCCCCCGAGAAATCCCCTGAGCCGGAGCCGGTGGACCGCTCCGTAAAGAAGGCCCAGTAGCGGAAAGCCCCAGTGCCCATCCCCCACGCCTCGGACGAGGTAGCGCCGGGTTGCCACTGCAAGGCGGCGTCCAAGGCCACGTCACCGCGGGACCTTCTGCCCAGATCACCAGCAGTGGGCAGTGTCCAAAAGGTCTCGCGGGGCCCGACCCGTGCGCCGGAGCTCGCAGCAGCCCCGTACTGGGAGAGGGAGCCAGTACCGCTGGGCCCGGAAATCGAGGAGAGGGAAAGGAAGAAGGCGGAGTTGGTGGCCCGTGCGATCCGGGAGAAGGAGAGTCTCCGCCAGGCAACCTTCCGTGTCCGGGGCCCGCTGTATGAGGAGCAGGTGAGGCGGTTTGATGTCCGCCGGGGCTATGGATTCATTTACGAACCGGGCCTGGAGGCCAAAGTGTTCATAGCCCGACGGGATGTGAATGCCCACCTCCCAGAGGAGCACCCGGGCCGTAACCTGATGCCGGGTGATCTGGTACAGTACACCCGGCACTGTGGGGAGAGGGGGTGGTTCGCTCTGGATGCAAAGTTGAGGGGCAGCCAGGAGGCCCGTGTGAGCACCGCACCCCCTCCCTCAGGTGATGCTGAGGACTCTGAGTGATGGCAGCGGAGCACCGTCATCCCAGTCCCCGTTGGGACCATCTATGTGTGTTGGAAAGTTGTGAAAGTTTTGAAAGTTGAAAAATGATAAGTAAATCGAAATATCACCTGATTGTCTACTGTTGATTGAAACCGGCCATTGCCAGCACCGTTGTCCCCGTGGGGACCGTTTAAAGTTGCGTAAGGGACTCCTTACGGACAAGCCCGTGAACTTGCAGGGCAACCACAAACTTGTGGGAAGTAAATAAAAATGTTTGTTGCAGCTTCCACCGTTGCCGCCTCCGGAGAGGCAGATTGGAGGGAGGCCCGCAGTGGAGCAGGCTGGGGCCCAGCCACCACGGGAACCGGTGGCTACCCTCTGGGGGTTCCAGGGGTTCCCCATGGATGTGGGTCCCCTGGAAAGGACAGATCCCGCTCGGGTAACTTGGTGCAGGACTGGGGTCAAGGGGTGCTGCCTGTTTTCTTAGGGGAAGCATCAGGGCCAGGTTGCTTGGGTGGGAGAGAGCGGAAGCCGTAACCGTTTGAAACCGTTAACTGTTTGCAACGTTTAAGAAAAGTGCCTCCCGTTGTGGGATGAAGTTAGTTGTCAGAGTTCCGGGATTTCCAGTTTTCTTTTGAAGGATCTTGCCCTTTGTTAACATGGAGTTTTCTGTTCTGTTGCCCTACTTCCTGTTCATCTGTTTAAAAGCCAACCCCTAAGCTTAGTCTAGTTGCCTGAGTATACTGCTTCCTGTGTACTCCTGCCCTGCTGCTCTCATCTCCTGATTGCTGTTTGGATCCGGTTGAAACACCTGACACCAGCTCTGGACTTCATCTCTCATCCAACTGTGCTCGGACTCTGTCTGCCGTCTCTGGTCGGCACTTCTGCCCGGTCCCTTCCGTTCATATCCACCCTAGGACTCACATCACGTACGGACATTTTTTGGACTATATCTGTTGCCCTTTTGTGTCCCGGCTGCTGTACATTTGGGCCTTCTGGGGTGATTGCCGGACAGCCCCTGTATAGGGGTTCGCTTCTGGTGGTCTCCCTGGGGGAGTCTAGTGCGCGGCCCCGGGAATTCCCCTTTGCTCTGAACCCAGCAGGTATTTACTGTGTTTATGTTCTGTGACGCCCTGGCAAAGCCAGGTTGTCACAGAAAGAGTTAATCCTCCTTGGTAATCTGATCCCACACCAGTGCAGCAGGACAAACCACATCCCCCAGGGTAAGAGAAAAGCAGAGCGGAGGGGAGGGGCTGGAGCAGAGTGTTTGGAGAGACAGACAGAAGAGGAGTCTGGAGTTGTAGCTCCCAGGCTGATAATGAAGCATGCTCCGAAAGGGCCGGGACAGGCTGTAGTGAGGAAGGGGCCAGAGGTAGCCGGAGCAGGGTAGTGGCCCGTCGGTACCTAGGGTGACCCGGATCACTGCAGGGGAGTGGATTCCCCGTTTCCGGCTGAGGAGAAAGAGGAAGAGAGTGGAGAGAGAGGCACTTGGCTGCAGGGAAAGAACAGGAGCTGCTGCACCGTGTGTGGGACACTAACACCCTCGTACCGAAGGCTGCGGACACTGGCAATTCCTAGTTTACCAGTGACTCTGTGTGAAATACTTGTGAGTACGCCCGTGCCCTCGGGCACCGCACCGTGGCACTGCGCCCTGCTCCCTGCTTATCCCCGAACGGGCCCCGGGACCAACTGCCCCTACCCACGGAGGGGTTAACATCCAAAGCTGCATCCCAACACCGTTCCTGGGAGTCCCGCACCTTCATCGCAGCGGTGGTGTCCACAATCACCACAACCCGTGGGTGGCGTCACGGACAATCTCCCTTACCCTATCCCCTTTTTACTGTGGAGCCTGGGATCACAGACCGGGTCACACCACCGTGAAACCCACAGAAGTGACCCCGTGGCCCGGATCTGAGTACCCCTGGTCCCCGGGCGACACAGTTCCACTGTGTATATACTATTCTGTGTACATATTGCGGTTACATATTACTGTGTATATTTTGTTCTGTTTAAATATTGTGGTTACATATTATTGTGTATATTCTGTTCTGTGCACATATTGCGGTTAAATATTATAAAACGTCTTTTGCACCAAGAACTCGTCTCTGGTTGTCATTCCCCTAACGCAATCGAAATCCTCAGTACATACAATAGTATTACATTAGTATAATTGTATGTGTTACCGTTTTTTTTCTTATCTTTCTACAGAAAAATAAAACCGGTGTTGGACGGGCAGCCCGAGGACGGTTTGCATTTTGCTAAGGGGGAATCTGACGCCCTGGACCAGCCAGGGGTCACAGGTAATGACATCACCACACCCTACACCCCGGTTAGGCGCATCAAAGCTAGACCAGAAATCCTTGTTGCCTTCCCCAGGGGCTGATGTCCACACCAGGGGGTGGAGCCAGGCGGTTGGTCTCCACCCACCAAGGAGTTCACAGTCCTGGAGGAGGGAAAACACAGGCAGTTAGTGTTAGAGTTGAGCTCAGGCAGCGCTTGAGTGCAGAGAGGGTTAGTGGAAGTTGAGCTGGAGAGGAAAGTAGTGAAAGGAGGAAAGTGACAGCTACAGCGCCTGAAGTGAGTCCGGGTGTGTGCCCCGGACGGAGACAGCAAGGTTAGCAGACGGCGGTGACCGTCTGCAGGAGTGGCCTATCGGAGGTGCCGTGAGGACCGCGGACGGGTGGTGACCCGGAGGTACCGGACCGGTACACAAGGAGAAGCCAGCACCATTGGCAGGGGCTTTTCGGATCCCGGCAAGGCTAGAAGTCGCCGTGAATTTGCCAAATCCGTCAGTGAAGGGGACCTCCGGGTCTCCAAACAACTAAGTCCCGATTGAAGGCAACAGTCCAACCGTATGAGAGAGACACCGCCACCGCCAAGGCACCAGTTTCTCAGGGCCAGCGCCTGCGGGCAAAGAGGGGCTCCTCCGCCCCATATCCAAGTTGGGGAGCGGGTTACCGGTGGGAATCCACCGCTACCAACATTGAACTAAGGTGCAGGAAAAGAGACAGTCACCGTCAACTACCGGGGAAAAGCAACAGCAGCCGTCCGTGAGAACCGTCTTTCCAGCCGTGTGTTTTACCGAGAACTGTGTCACCGTCTCATGCTGAGTGAGTACCACCGTGCCATAGGCACAGCGCTGCCCCCCCGCGACCCTGCACCTCACCAGGCCCCGCACCTGGCCTGCCATTCCTCATCCTCCACCCCATCACTGGGTCCCGGGACAACCAACCCCTACCCACGGAGGGGAGAACTAACAACTCTGCTGCTCCCTGTCACCGCTCCCGGGATCCCCATACAGAGCAGCGGTGGTGTTACCAAAAATCACCACAACCGTGGGTGGCGTCACGGACAATAAATCCCCAAAACCAATCCCCTTTTCACTCACGGGCGAGGAGCGCCGCTCGAGTCCCCGGGATCCGGCCCATCGCTCGAGCCACCGAGCAGCAGCGGCCGCGGCAGTAGCGGCAGCCGGACCCGAGCAGTGGGAGAGCACAGCGTCCCCTCCTCCGCCCGCGACAATAACACAGTATTTGTCAGACATAGTATCATAGTATCATAGTTTTTAAAGTTGAAGGGAGACTCTAAGTCCATCTAGTTCAACCCGTAGCCTAACATGTTGATCCAGAGGAAGGCAAAAAAACCCCAATGTGGCAAACAAGTTCCAATGGGGAAAAAATTTCCTTCCTGACTCCACATCCGGCAATCAGACTAGTTCCCTGGATCAATACCCTGTCATAAAATCTAATATACATAACTGGTAATATTAAATTTTTCAAGAAAGGCGTCCAGGCTCTGCTTAAATGTTAGTAGTGAATCACTCATTACAACATCATGCGGCAGAGAGTTCCACAGTCTCACTGCTCGTACAGTAAAGAATCCTCGTCTGTGATTATGATTAAACCTTCTTTCCTCAAGACGTAGCGGATGCCCCCGTGTTCCAGTCGCAGGCCTAGGTGTAAAAAGATCTTTGGAAAGGTCTCTGTACTGTCCCCTCATATATTTATACATTGTGATTAGATCCCCCCTAAGCCTTTGTTTTTCCAAACTAAATAACCCCAAGTTGAATAACCTGTCTTGGTATTGCAGCCCACCCATTCCTCTAATAATCTTGGTCGCTCTTCTCTGCACCCTTTCCAGTTCAGCTATGTCCTTCTTATATATCGGTGACCAGAATTGTACACAGTATTCTAAGTGCGGTCGCACTAGTGACTTGTACAGAGGTAGAACTATATTTTTTTCATGAACACTTATACCTCTTTTAATACATCCCATTATTTTATTAGCCCTGGCAGCAGTTGCCTGACACTGTCCACTAAAGTGAAGTTTACCATCCACCCATACACCCAAGTCTTTTTCTGTGCCTGTTTTACCCAGTGTTCTACAATTAAGTACATAATCATAAATGTTATTTCCTCTACCCAAGTGCATGACCTTACATTTATCTACATTAAACTTCAATTGCCACTTCTCAGCCCAATCCTCCAATTTACATAAATCTCCCTGTAATATAAAATTATCCTCCTCTGTATTGATTACCCTGCAGAGTTTAATGTCATCTGCAAATCTTGAAATTCTACTCCGCATGCCCCCAACAAGGTCATTTATAAATATGTTGAAAAGAAGCGGGCCCAATACTGACCCCTGTGGTACCCCACTATGAACTGAGACCCAGTCCGAGTACGTACCATTAATAACCACCCTTTGTTTCCTATCACTGAGACAGTTTTTAACCCAGTTACACATATTTTCCCCTATCCCCATTATTCTCATTTTATGTACCAACCTTTTGTGTGGCACCGTATCAAAAGCTTTTGAAAAGTCCATATACACAACATCCACTGCATTTCCCTGGTCCAGGCTTGAACTTACCTCTTCATAGAAGCTGATCAAATTAGTTTGACAGGATCGATCCCTCATAAACCCATGTTGATACTCTGTCATAAGGTTATTTTTCTTGAGATACTCCAGTATAGCATCTCTCAAGAAACCCTCAAGGATTTTACCAACCGTAGAGGTTAAACTTACCGGCCTATAATTTCCCGGCTCAGTTTTTGTCCCCTTTTTGAATATTGGCACCACATTTGCTATGCGCCAGTCCTGCGGTACCGACCCTGTTATTAAGGAATCTGAGAAGATTAAAAATAATGGTCTATCTATCACAGAACTCAATTCCTGTAGTACTCTGGGGTGTATGCCATCCGGGCCCGGAGATTTGTCAACCTTAGTGATTTCGAGGCGGCGGCGTACTTCCTGCTGGGTTAAGCAGGTAATATTCAAGGGTGAATTTATGGTATCACTGGTCATGTCATCTGCCATGGCATTTTCTTGTATAAAAACCGTAGAAAAAAAGTCATTCAGCAGGTTGGCTTTACCCTCATCCCCTTCCACCATTTCACCAAGACTATTTTTAAGGGGACCAACACTATCGCTTTTCAGTTTTTTACTGTTTATGTAGTTAAAGAATATTTTAGGATTATTTTTACTTTCTCTCGCAATGAGTCTCTCTGTCTCAAACTTAGCTAACTTAATTTGCTTTTTACATATTTTATTTAATTTTCTATAATTATATAATGCCTCATCACTACCTACCCTCTTTAATTCTTTTAAGGCTTTCTGTTTTTCTTTTATTGCTTCCCTTACAGCTCTATTTAGCCATAGGGGTTTCCTCCTATTTCTAGCATGTTTGTTCCCATAGGGTATATTTTCTGCACAAGCCCTATTCAGGATGCTCATAAAAGTCTCCCATTTGCTTTGTGTACTTTTATTACTTAGTACATCATCCCAGTTTATTGCACTAAGATCATCTCTCAACCGTTTAAAATTTGCTTTCCTGAAGTTTAGTGTCCTTGTAGCCCCTCTACTATACATCTTACTAAAGAATACATGAAAACTTATTATTTTGTGATCACTATTCCCCAAGTAACCCCCAACTTGTATATTTGATATGCGGTCTGGCCTATTGGTTAGTACAAGGTCTAGTAGTGCTCCCCCTCTTGTGGGGTCCTGTACCATTTGTGAAAGGTAATTATCTTTCATTGTTATCAAAAATCTATTTCCTTTGCTGGAACTGCAAGTTTCTGTTCCCCAATTTATATCAGGATAGTTAAAGTCCCCCATAATAATTACCTCTCCGAGACTCGTTGCTTTATCAATTTGCTTTATGAGGAGATTCTCTACCTCTTCCATAATATTCGGCGTCTTATAACACACCCCTATCAGTATTTTATTATTCATTCTCCCCCCCTTATCTCCACCCATAGGGACTCTACATTCTCAGTACCCTCACATATGTTGTCACACAGGATGGGTTTTAAGGATGATTTTACATATAGACACACACCTCCCCCTCGCTTATTTGTACGGTCATTCCTGAATAGGCTATAACCCTGTAAATTAACAGCCCAGTCATAGCTCTCATCCAGCCATGTCTCTGATATCCCCACTATATCATAATTTTCTTCCAACAATATTAATTCTAATTCCTCCACCTTATTTGTGAAGCTTCGGGCATTAGTGTACATGCACGTTACGTATGACTCTGTACCTATATTCCTGCTTACTGTACTGACTGTCCTAACCCTTCCCCCCGTACCACCCCCAATTTCATTACTTGTGCCCTGGTCACTATCTGCACTACATTCCCCTTCTATAAAGTGAATACCCTCGCCCCCCATTCCTAGTTTAAACACTCCTCTAACCTTCTAGCCATTTTCTGCCCCAGCAGAGCTGCACCCTCCCCATTAAGATGCAGCCCATCCCTAGCAAAGAATCTGTAGCCAACTGAAAAGTCCAATTCTCCAGGAACCCAAAACCCTCTTTCCTGC